>NC_135270.1:24763457-25066040 GCF_051311805.1 Agelaius phoeniceus | reverse complement strand
AAATATCATTTTGTGATCCATTCTAAGAGATACTACAGTCAGGATACGGGAAAGAGTGGAAGAGTCACAGACACTGAACAGATCTTTGAGAGCTGGGTTTAGATATGATGCTCATTAGACTAGTGCCAACTGTTTATTGAATATGCTGGCAGATGACAGGAACATGCACTATATTCAGGGCAAAAAGAGCAACTAAATCCTCTAAGATGGACATTACATCTGAGAATAATTTTCACTCTCCCATTATCAGACCTCAGACACAACAAACGTGTATAATTGTGATAATCTTGCGTGCATTGTATCAGAAGGGGAAAAAGAACAATTAGAGAAAGGCAGCTTCAACAGAAAGGCAGGAAGAAGCATCACCATACAGACTAAAAGGCAAAGCTTAAGTGAAGCCTCTATTTACTATGTTAATTTCATTGTGGGTATTTTTTTATTATTTCATACATCTGTCAATTTACTACATGCAGAAATTATTAATTCTTCAGAGAAGGGATTGTTCTTATTGTATGCGCATGCTGCATGTAACACTGTGAAGTTCTGATTTCCATTAGAGTGAATCTTTACGTGATCCAATTGACAATTCATGTGTAAGATTCATCCTATGTACATCTTCCCCTTCAGCCTGCCACATATTCATTCAGGGAGAACAGGAATGGCCATTTAGACAGCTTATGCTTTCCCACAGCTAGCTCTGTCTTCCTGTGACTAAACAGACACTTTGCATCACCACTGCCACTTCCACGTCTCGGCTCGGGAGGAGAGTGGCTTGTGCCTTCTTTTGTGTGCATGTCCAGGCTGGGCTTGTGAAACCTCATCATCACACTACATCAGTGGAGAGTGGTAGGGACAGCAAGCAAAACTCTAATCCAGAGTCTGCAAATAAGTGTCAAAAACCAACTCTCTGCCAGACATCAGCTATTTAAAAGGCAAGATTAAGAAAGAATAATCAAGGCACTAGCAAGGCGATAAAGCTTTTCATATTGAGATTGACAATTTCTCTGGCAACAACTTACAACTTTAGTCTGTGGTAGCCCAACTAAAATAAGATAGTAGGTGTTTTCTTGCAACCCTAATGAATAGAAGTTTCCATCACAAAGGGCATCAACAATTAATGTACTGCACCATCTATATATATTAATGTATTGCAACATCTATAGGTTTATCTTTCACCACACTTGGACACTAATACAGCACTGTCATACAAGTAACGATACAATGAAGAGGCTATGCTTATGTGAGCCACAGAAATTAAATCCTGGTCTTGAATTCTCACCTCTCCTTGTTTCTAGGGAAGCTTTTCCAAATTACTATCAAGGCAAAGCAAAGAAGCAGCAAGTCAGTGCCAAAAAAACGGTTGGTCTTGCCTCCCTCTGTCCTTCCATCAGGTCTATACTGATGAGCTCGCTGAAGAGCAATTCACTTCAGTTTGCCAATACCACACAACCTGTGGTTTCACCATTCTGCAGGCCAGTTCTGTGACAAACAGACAAGCTGGACTGATTCACCCAGCAGATATCTACACAGACCTATCAAAGGGACAAGGGAGTGAGACTGCTCTCTGGGACAACCCACAGTTACACCAGACTAGGCGCAACAAGAAACCACACCCCTGGGCCAAGGAAGCCCAGCAGCTGGAGGCCAAGCCACACAGACTGTAGGCAGAGAAGAACAACCCTCAGCAGTGACAACATCCTAGTAGCCCTGCCAAAAAAATTTCTCTCAGAGAAATCAAGTTTTACTAAAAGAAAAGGGAGCAGGAGCAAAAACTCCTCTAATTCTGCTATTCCAAAACATGGGCTATATATTACCATAAAACTGTATTTTGATGACAGTATTTCCCATAAAGCAAGGTTATACTAAACCCTACTCTGAATCAGTAACATGCTCTTGTAAGTCATTTGGAGCTGCATTCTTAGTGCCACCTGAAACAAGTTATGAACTGTGTCCAAGCAAACCAGACCTCCACGGTCCAGCCCACTGTTTAATTGTTTTAAGCCGTGTGTTTAATTTACCAAGTTTAAACAGGAGGAGAGGACTGAATTGATAGATATGAAGGTACAGAGGATTGCCCAAAATGCAATTCATGATCCATTAGTCTTCTCTTCTAGGATCCTTGCAAAAGATGTGGATCTGGAGAAAGGCAAGTGGGTGATAACTGGGGCAGTTGGAACATTGTTTATTTCCTGTTAGCAAAGACAGCAGTTCAGGCCTCCAAGGATAAATCAAATTTCTTAACCAGATGGAAGACATTTCATTTCCAAACATCATCCATACAACAATGGACCACAGAAAGAAAGGAGCCAATTCACAACGGCAACAAGAAAACAAAATTACTAGAGATTTTAAAGATGAGTTCTCATCAAAATCTGCACTTGCAAAGAGCCTCATGTTACATCAGAACTCGCACCACATCCCACCACAATCAATTCAGAGACACTTTTATTGGCAAAACAAGCTCTGCAAGTGTTACCCACATGTAAAAAGCAGCACGCTTGAGTTTCTTCCAGAAGTCGATTCAACATATGAAGGGCCCATCTCCACAGAGGTTTTAAGAGAAACGGATACATGGCATGGAGTCCAAGTTTCAAAGAAGATCATTTTATTTCTAGTAAGATAAATGTTCTTTGCTCTAATATATTTTGTCTTTTACTCATAAGATTATAAAATTTTCTTCTCAGCCTTTCCTTTTACTTCTCATTCCAACATTTATTGTTTATGGTATTCTCCCTGTATCCAAAGTGCAACCCAAATTGCACATGCCAGCTCAGTATTTGGTAGAATCTGACTTCATTTTCCACATTTGACTTGGCACTAAGTGCCAGCAGAATAACTTTGCACAATAACTTGTGGC
Source organism: Agelaius phoeniceus (assembly GCF_051311805.1). Taxonomy (NCBI): domain Eukaryota; kingdom Metazoa; phylum Chordata; class Aves; order Passeriformes; family Icteridae; genus Agelaius; species Agelaius phoeniceus. The sequence goes on along the minus strand of NC_135270.1, from coordinate 25,063,183 downwards.
AGTTTAGTTGGCTAACAGGTTCGGACTTTTTTTTCTGCTATAGAAACTTGTGTTCTGGCTTAGATTCTGACTAGTTTCTCATGTGAATTTTGGATGAAATTAGTTGCTTCCCAAGCCTCAAAAGGAGTGTCAAACCCCAGAAACAATGTTTTCATAGGCATGGATAACATTTTCATTTGGTTTCAGCCTATGGTTCTCCTGTGCTATTAGGTGGAGACAATTTTTGCTGTTTTGGATAAGATTGCATAAAAAGAATTGGTTTTGCTGCTGCTAGGATCAGCAATGGAAATCCTCCCAGTCCTACTCTGTAGCAATCATTACACAGATCTCTAGATCTAGTAACTTCATGTCTTTGCACATCTGAAAATAAAAAAGTTGACTTCCCTTTGGTTACAAAGGAAGAACATTCAGAGCTCTGGAGTTCGTTCTTGTGGGAGTCAAATATTTAATTTACTCTTGATTAGTATAGGAGGAAAATCTCAGCAGTGTATTCAGTTCTAATGGTTTGAACAGTTCAAACATGCCCTACTTGCTAGGGCTGCTAACGCAGCCAGCACAGTCACACAAAGCCTTAAGCATGCAAAGGTTCCTGAGGCTCATTACAGTGGGGCTATAGAGGGTCTGTGCTGTCTACCCACCTTAGCTCAGTCCCATCCCATAACAGGTAATATTCTCCTTATGGAGTTACTGTCATTCTGCTCCTGTGAGCCACTCTTGTCTCTAAAGGGCATGGAGCCATCAAGCACATACGTTAAGAGACTTTGGTATGCAGCCTGCACAGTCAGAAAAGCTGGCTCCTTAGGCTACCCGGTCTTCTAGGGTGTAACTCCAATGGCCCTCTGTCCTCACTACACTTCAAGAGGCAGTTTTAGCATTGCCATCACATTTAGTTTAAGATCTTGACATAGGATGCAAAGCATGTTGTTACAATGTTGTTCAAGAAAAAACCCAAGGCAAACCCAGATAAGACTCCGTGCCTTTCCCAGATGAACCTGCAGGACCAATGCACTGCAATACCTTAGCCAGCTAATGTAGGTGTTTTGGCAGCTGTCCCAGTCACTTAATTGAAGCCTGAGCTCACAGGCTGCTTCGCCTGAGCGCGTAAATCAAGACGTACAGACCAAAGATGTCATCTCTGCCTCACTCCCTTGCTCGAAGGCTACTGTGTGAGTACTGTTTATTTTTATCCTACAATTGATGAACTGTACATAGGTCTAATTTGCCCTGTATCTCCCATTATTTCTATATTGTAACTGTTAAGGCTTCACCTTGTGTACCCAATTAAGCTAAGCGGGGGATTGCCAAGCATTTAAAGGAGGCAAGTGTCTGCCACCCCCTCTTTCTTGCCAGTCTGCTCTAAAGCATCTCATCACAAAAACTGCTCACGGGTCCTTTCTCAAAAAATAAACATCTGAGTTTCTCTTATTCTTCCATATTACCATCACCAAGTTTGCTTCTTCAGCACAACCAACCAAGAAAAAGTTACTACAGTGTATCACAGGAATTGTCCCCTTTTTTTTTTTTAAGACATTCCTTTAAAGCTTTAAAGTTTGCTCCCAAACTTTTAAAGACTTACAGGTAAAGAACTAACCATAACAAGGCAAGAAAAGAAGCACCAAAACAACACCCAACATTTTCTAGGGACAATTGACTGGAAAACTTAAACCTAAGCAATTTACTTATTTTGTTCTAGTCTGGAATTTGCACTAAGAGCAACAGAAGATTACAGCTCCTCCTCTTCCAGTTCACAGAAGGCAGGTCACAAACAAGAGAAACCTCAGAGAAATAACAGGCTTCTCCTGTTAGTGAGCAAGCTGCTTCAAGCCAAAGGTTGTAGTCAAAGGTTGCAGAAGTCCAGGAACACCAGGGTTGTTCTTGCTTGAATACTGGTAGCATAGAAATTATTCAGCGTAACTGTAAAGATGCAAAATGACAAATCTGCCCTTCTGGAGGAGTTGAGGCACAGGCAGGGGATCCACCTGCTTCCCAGCTAAAAGAACCTAGTGCCTGGAAAAAAAAAATCAACAACACAAACAACAAAAACAAACCCCTAAAACCAACAACTATCACCCAAAAGGCCTAAAGGTCTTCTGTTGTTTAAGGTAATGCTGATTGCAGGTCTGAATTCTTCCATTCATGAGTGGTGACAGTTCAAACTGGAACACACGAGGTTACCACCCTTGTGGTGGAGACAACTGCTCGGCAATCAGCTCTTCATGAGTCAACACCCTCCTGTAGCTGCTGTTCACTGGATCAGGGAAGAAGTCAGATGCAGAGGCAGCCTTCCCTAAGATAGCAAAGGGCCATAACCACATCAACCAGACAAATCTGTCCTTCCCAGTTTCCAAGACAATGCCCAAGAAAATTCTGCATGAATACAGCTCTGAGCTCAACCTGGTCTTTCCTTGTACTTAACTTAGGTCTGTGTACAAGCTAATGACTATTGCTCTTAAAGAACTCCTGACCCAGTCTCTCACTTATTCCTGCATCATGCTTTCTAAGAAACACTGAATACTTCCATTTGAGATCCATGACTAAAATGCAGGTAGTTCTCTAGCATTCCTATTTACCAATGACTATTCTCTCCTGTTTCTTGGCTGTTAAAGCCTCCAGAATGGCAGCCTCCAATCTATCTCCCCTTTCCCGTACTATGAACTCTCTAGATTTCTCTCACAGACAGACTTGTTATGTTTTTCCTCATGCTAATAGGTACTATGCTGATTAAGGCCCTTTTTATAAAGGCAGCACAAATTAGCGGCATGTCCTTCAGCCACAAGAAGCTCAACTCAGGCTTTTCAAGAGTAGCAGGCTTCAAAAATCACAGTGAAGAGAATACAGTCTTTGAGGCCTCAAAAACCTAATTTCTTAAATTTGTCAAGCTTGAAGAAGTGGCAAAGTCTGAATAACAAAGAAAGGACAGCAGTAAAGCTGGCTTCCTCCTAACAAATGCAGTTTTAATTCAGAGAATTATCCCACCTCCCAGTTCATCCTCAGAAGCCTGGAACAGAAGCAGGAAATTACAACCCCAAGACTTCTCTCCTTTTTTTTTCCCCTGCCCTCAGAGTCGCAAAGAAAGGATTTGACTATTCAGCAGTTATGGAAATTCAGAAACTAAAATTGGGTGGGAGCACAAAGAAAAAAAAAAAAAAGAAAGAAGGTGTGTCTTTATTTTATTCTAATCCTAGATCCCACGAGACAGTTCTGATATACTGAATGGCTGCACCTTAAGCAAGAACCTCTCCCAGCACTACCAGCTGTCACCAAGTCAAATGAACTGACAGAGCTGGAGATTCAGGCTAAAGGAGCAGAGTGTGTATTTCCTTCTAACTTTGCACAGTCCCAGGATGCTCCTTAAAAGCCTTTCAGAGAAGAGGCTGAGAACATCAGGTGTCTGTGTTTTAACTGTTCACTATAGTGACTCACTCTTTCACACAGCAATTCTTAACGGGGAAGGGGAAGAGAAGTAGGCTGCTTTTCCAGGAAAGGAGCAATTTTCTGCCACCAGACTTACACTTGTTTCTATATCCAGACTTCTTACCAAACCCATAGTAATCTCCTATTCTCACTTGATGCTTTTGTCCAAGCAATTATCTCCAAAGTTCTACCTTCTCACTTCAGTTCTGCCCTCCCAATTTCATACACTCTTCCAGACAATACTGTCTGCCAAAATACCTTCTGGGACATCCCACTCAAAAACCCTTCTAGCTTACGTGCTCCCAAGGCCGACAGCTCCATCACCACCTTTGTCTGCAGTGGTGGAATGTGGAATCTATCTCATGGGGTCACCATCACAGTGTTCTGCTAACAGTCTCCCTTTCCACCTCTGACTCCATTGCTAGGCTCCTAATATTTCATAAAATCACTCCATTAGGTCAGGGACTCTACTGTCACAGATTCCTAGCAATTTGTCACATCCTCCTTTAAAGCATTAGTAAAATAAGTCTTTCCCTGTCTCAGCAGTTAAATTATGCTCAATGCTCATCTTCCCTTTCAAAATTTCCATCTTTTATCCTACCTAATTAACAACGCTTTCTGCCATCAGATCCCACATAATTACTCCACTTGGATTTCCTTACACGACTTTTCTGTTCCTTTGCCAGCTCAAGTCCTTGGCTCTCATTTCCAAAATGCCTATCTTTGCTTCTGTTAATATCTATACTTCTATATCCCTTTACCCTCTTCTCATGGTTTACACTACTCTTGCATTTGCTTCCTCATCCTTATTTACACAGTTACCAGCTTTCAGTAGTCTTTGATGCCAACTCCTACCCAAAACCTCTCTCTATCCTCATTCTAAGAAGTGATTGGAATGAAAAACTTTGGAAGCTTTTCCCATTAAATCAAAGCTAAAGGAAATTTAATTAGAAAGCAATACAATTTTAATATTGACCTTATCTATCCCAGTAGAATTATCATACCCCCTGATCCTTATCAGATGTCAGATGTCCAATTAAGACTATAAAGCCTTTGGGGCAAACGTAGCCCTTCCTTCATGTAACACAGAGCCACAGCACCTAGACCAATCCTTAAGTTAAGAAAAACACCTTGGAAAGCCAAAGAACTTGATTTTGCCAAGGGCAACACCACTCCACTGTGATTTGGAAATTACCAGAGAAGTTAAAAGTCCTCACTCTCTGAAACTTCAAAATGCAAGAATAGGGTTCCCCTCAAGAGAAATAATGTCGGACCATGTCTGAGAAGAGAGGAGCGGGGTACAGAATGCACTGAAAAGGTTTTTCCATGGTATCTCTAGCTCCTTCCTGCCTCAAATCTCCAAAGCCATCACTTATCCACTTCGAAACAGCAGGAGAGTCACTTCTTTTTTCCTCTTCTCTCCAGAAGGAGCACAGCAGAAATAAACCTCGAGTGATAAATTATGCACCACTTTTGTGTGGCTGCCTCTTGGCCAGACGGGAAATTTTTCTCCCAAAGCCTTTTGTTTCCAGCTTTGATCCCAGTGTTGGATCCGCTCTGTTCAGCATGGAGGTGAAGGGAGAGCTGACACAGGCCAAGTTCAGGCTTACTGCAAGTCACAGTCAGATCTTCCATTAGCCTTCTCCCCTCCCCCTTTCCAACTGGAACTCTCCTTGAGTTTGAAAAGATCCTATTAAACATTTTCCAGAGGGCCTTACAGAGGATACATTATTTTGATGGATGCTGGGGCTAAAGGAGGAGGATTTCTAAGTACAGTGAAATAATGGAGCTTGTTCTAATGGGTTTAAGAGATGCCCGGGGGCACCAAGTAAGTTCCTTCTCTGCAAATCAAAAACACAGAAGACCAGAAAATGGAGCCGAACAACTGAACGCCAGGAAGCGGGGAAATCGGGCTCTATTTAACTGCTGCTCTTGGTTACAGCCAACTTCAGGCTGCTTGGAAAAACAGCACACACACATATCACTGGCACAAACTTAACAGGAGGAAACAAAGAGACAACAGGGGTCAAACTAGGGGTGGCAAGTAGGAGAAGGATGCAAGGCTGGGTCCCCACCCCCTACCAGAGAGTCGGATCAATTATCCTTGAATACTAACAAGATTTCTGATTAAAGAACTGCTGCTATGCAATAGAAACAGAAAGCTCCAGCAGCTGGGAGGGGCTGTCAGGCAGTAACAAAGAGACACAGAAGACTATGCCCTGCTAGGGCATACTGAGGAAGTCACCATGCTGGTAGCCAGGAGAGGGGTCTCCCCTGCCTGGAGTCATGATAACGTCTCACAGCTGGTAGATTTAACTTCAAGAGTGAAATTCCACCTTGACACTACAGAACATGGGGGCTGTTTTCAGGCAAATACTTTATCTACTGGAAGCTTTGCTGGACAACAGTTCTTTATACAACCTCATCATTACAGTACATGAAGGTGAATTCTATTCTAACTCTAACCCATTCAGGGAAAAAATCTGGTGCTTTTTACTTTGGAGTATTGCAACAATAGAAAGTTGCTATCAACATACAACAGCTTGAGAAACAAGATCTGCCTGTCTTTGGTCATGCACTTTTTGACAAAACTCCAGCTAGCAGTGCAAACACTGAGTATGCACCTACATTGCTGTCCGCTAATCTTAATGGTTTGTGACTTGCTGACTGGTGGCTAATACCAGAAGAGCCTAATCACCTAAGAACCTCATGACAGACAAAGCTTCTGTTACTAACTTTTCAACCCACAGGTGTGCTAACACGCTTACACCAGAATGCTTAATGTATCTCATACCATCAGAATCAGGCTCATGATAATTCAATTCCCTTTTTTTCTTTGTCTTCTATCTTAAATTACCTAATTCCCTGACATGAGGAATTTCAGTCATTCACAATTCAGCACAATAAAATTCAACAAACATCAGCTCCATTTGATGTTAATAAAGTCTTTATGAAAACTTCTTTTCCTGCCATTACACAGTGAGTCTCCTTTCATCTAGGGTCACAACAGCCAAGGATATCTGCTGCTCACAAAAGACTGATTGCAGCTCAAGAGTCCCCCAGACTAGATGCAAAGGCTGGAACACTTCAGCATCTAACAGACAGCTCTGGACAAGAAAGGCAAAAAAACACGCCTGGAAAGCTAAAAAACCTGAACATGAATTCACTCACAACAGGAGGGCAGTCAAATACTCCCAGGTAACAGTCCCAGAGCAACCAGATATAAAGCATGAATAAACCACAAGCCTACAGAATAACAAGCTCCTGCATCCATATGCTTACTATCTTTAGTACAAGGAAATGGAAATCTACAGACAGAAGAAAGAAGAGATTCAAGGAGCATTACAGTGCCCAGTTTTCGCCCAGCAGAGACAACAAAATCCCATAAAAGAGTAATACCTAACCTAACAGCAATGGCAAAGAACCATTGACACCACAGACACAAAAGTAAGAGCCTAACCACCGAGGACATGAGATTCGTGGATGACAATTACATTTAGTGTTTTCTGCCCTGCTTTGTGTGAAACACAGACAGCCACTAAAGACAGTATGCCATTTAAAGGAGTGGGTTTGTTGTTTGCCAGAGCTCCAGCTCTGGATGTTTTATCAGGTAAAGCCAGGCACCTTAAAAGATGGTCAGTTTAAGTCTAATATATACCATCTGATTATGTAAACCCATAGAACAAAACATCACAAATAGTTAAGCCACAAATAATGGAGGACTAGAGAAATTAAGTATCCACCTTTCTTTTACATATCTTTTAATAACACTTTATTTACCAATTCACCCTTTCCAACAGAGTCAGTAAAATTTCTGTGGTTTTATGATTTTTGACCATCATCGAGAGAAATGTAAGTATTATTAAAAAGAGAAATAGTCACAAGCAGCAAAGGAATTCAATGAAGCTGCAGAACATGCACTTACTACATAAACCTATTTTTAAAACCTTGACTGGTATTTAAGATAATATCTCTTTATCAGCTTTTAGAAGTGTTATGAAGCATACATCCTATTGTGTTCGACTGTAAGTTGCATTCTAGGGCAAATGGAGTTGGCCTTGGGCAAGACAATTTCTACTTCACTTCCCACATTTACAAAACAAGGATAATATTTGCCTATTTCACAAGAGTGCACGAAGATTCAAGAGCACTATCAGACTACAGATCATTCTCACAGAATTAATGTTTTAACTATTTTTAATGTTAATTTCACTAGTCTGGAGAGCATTTACAAGTAAAAACAAAATACAAATCACTTTGATTTCTTTTCTAGTTAAGATACAGCACGTACTGTTTTCTCGTTTGAACTACAAACAACTGGATAATGTTTGTATCTAACCACTTTTTCCTTCTGTAATTTCAAGGAATACAATTAAGAAAAACAACTATCAGTTTTCTGCAATCACATTTTGTGGCCCACATGAAGAGAATATCCCTTTTCAAGGTTCACAAGACATTCTGGAAATGCAAACACTTTATGCAACTATGCACCTATTAATTTTCTTGCTGCATACACCCACACTCCCAAGACACAAGAAGAGTTTCTCTATTGCAGAAAACAGTGCTATAGCACACAACTGAAAGCTTCTAGAAAGAGAATATAAAAGAAAATTGGTTATATATACTAAATAAAACAGTTATGCTAACTTCACACTGGAAGATTTATGCCATATGCTTTTCCATTATGTTTTAGTAGATGGAATTGTCAAAAGCAAAACAAAAAACCATCACTTGTCACCGCCTGCAGCACGTTGCTCCTCATTTTAGAAATATAGGGAATGCTACTCAGTGCCATCACCACTCTGGAAAAAAAAAAAAAGTCAAGATAATTCAGGGTGATCAAGAGATCTCTGAATATCATCCAAATTGATGATTCAGCAAACCCTGGCACTCTCAGCACACCCAGGAAGGACATTATCAGCTCCAAGTTGACAATAAGAAAATGGGTGCTTTACACTTGGCTAATAGCTGCAGAACCAACAGCAATGCCAAGCACCGGCAGTTGAAACTCTGATTCCCACTGCAAATTATACTTCCACAGAAGCAATATGTTTAGGTTTCCAACTATAAAACATAGTCAACATGCTTCAGAAGTGAAGCTCTGATATTAGCTATGTATTGTTCTGGCAGAGCTCCAGGAGCCAAAACAGCAAACACATCAGCCAGACGGGTTCTGTGACATTCTGTATTTATACTAACACAGATCATCTTAACACCAGGTCCTTCTTTGCTCCAGCCACCAGCAGCGCATGACATGAGCATTAAATTCCCTCTCTATACCTGTTTTTACCTGCAGTGCACTTTTCCAAGAGCTCAAGACACTTGCAGACCTCTTTTGTTGGTTTGGGGATTCTTTGGCACAGACTTATCCAGTTTGATCTGCCGCTATCCACTACAAAAGAGTCAAAGGTCAGTCTTGCAGACTTGTTTGCTCTACGCTCTCCTGTACTGAGGCAGAGCAGTAAATGACCAAGTGTTTCTAACAGCTTACCTGTTCAGCATCACAACTTCCGTGAATGCTTTGTGACAGTTAAGCTGCACGCCACCCCTGCAGGCACTTCTAAGGGACAACTTGGAAAATTTTCTAGCTATGTCAAAGAACACTGACTCATCACAAATTTTGGCATTTTCTCTGCCACCTCAATTCTGGTATCTCCTCATGTTTTTCCCTACTTCAAATAGGAAAAAGATTGTTCAGGAATTGTGTCCTTATTGCAAAATTGTGTCCTTATTTCCTCATATTTTGATGAAGGAAAGAGGATATTCACTTCTGGAAGCAGCTGGCACATCCAAACATAAACTTACAGTCATCTGACAAGAGGATACAAAAGTGCACAAAAGTGCACTGATGGGAAAACTACTTGAAAGAGAAACAAACTGCCATAAAAAAACATCCTAGAGACATCAAGGAACAACCACCTACTAGCAAACTTGCATTTTACAATCAGACATCCCCCACATGGCTGTTAACAGCCCAGACACATTAACTAGGAGCACCTGGGTAACAGCCAAAATAAAACACATCCAGATCTGTACCTACACTAAGATCTATCTTTTAGATCCTTCTCACTACTAGAGGACAGCTAAGTATCTGTGTGGCATTGGGGAACTCAAGAGGCCTTGTGGCTCCTAAAAAGCAGGCTTTCTGATACACAGAACTACAGCCCTCTCTAGTCAGTCTATCCTACCTAGCTTAGCACATTCTTCAAAGCTGCCTGCAATTAGTTTTTTTTTGTTAGAAGAGAAATAATATTACTTGAAACCCAAACTTCCTATGATTGTGCCCCAGGGGCAATACTTGTAGAATGATGGAGGTCAGCAGCACTACTGCAAATGCTTCCTGTAATTTCAGAGTAGCACAGGAGAAAACGGATGGGTGAAATTATACAGCAGCTGCCAAAGCAGTGAAGGGAAAGAAATGAGGTACGTATCTCCTCTCCACACCCCTCCCCCAAAAGCCTTCTAACTCTTTATAAACAATTTTGCGAACCGTTTAGATGTTTTCTTCTCCACCGGGCGCATTTGTAAAATCAAGAACCACAGCACAAGACGAAGAAACAGCAGATGTCAGTTGATAGAGCAACCACAAAGCTAAAGTTTTTATGGCGAGACTTGATGAGACTACCTCCTGGCTCGCTAGGAGCGCAGCGAAAGCCTCCCCTCATCACTATTTTTGGTACTCCTGCTCTGGCCCCGCTGTGCCAGGGCGCTGCGGGAGGACTCCCACTCCCCGGCGAGGCAGGTAGCCCGGGGCGCCGCCGCGGAGCCGGGCTGTACCTTTAAGGGGCCCGTCGCGGCGGGTGCGCGGCTGCATTCCTGCTCCGGAGCGGCGGCTGTCCCGACACGCCGGGCACGGCAGCCTGCGAGGCAACCTGCGCGCCCGCCCCGGCCCGGCCCGCCGCTCGCACCGCGGGAACAAAGCCCGCGCCCGCCGCCGCCAAACTTCCGCGGGGGGCAGCGGCCGCGTGGGCTCCCGGGGCAGCGCCTCTCCGCGCCCCGCGCTCCGGCCTGCCGGGGCACTCCGCCGGCTCCAGCCCGCCGCGACACGGCGAAGGCGAGAGCCCCGCGTCGGGGCGCGGGACGGGGCGCGGACAAAGCGCGGCGGGGCGGCGCGGCGCAGGGCAGGGCTCCCCGCCCGGCGGGCGCGGGCAGGTGAGCGGCGCGGCCGGGCAGGGCTCTCCGCCCGGGCACGGATCGCCGCCGCCGAGCCCGGGACGGCAGCCGGGCCCCCCGTGCTGCCGCGGGGCAGAGCGTGCCGCGGCAGCCGCTTACCTCTGGAGCGGAGCAGCGCTCCCAGCAGCACCAGCAGGAGCTGCGGAGGCGCGGGCAGGAGACAACCCCCGCCGCGCCGCCTCATGGTGGCAGCGCCCCGGCCCCGTGCCCGGGCCGCCCGCAGCGACGTCGCGGGCTCCTCCTGCGCGGAGCACCCCGACACGACCGCCGCTCGTTCCGTCCGCAGCCGCGGCACTCCGGGGCCGGGGGCTCCCTCCCCGCTCCGCCCGCCCAGGCCCGGCCCCGAAGGAGGAGCTCCAGCGGGGCAGCCCCCGCCCCGCTCCCCCCAGCGCCGAGGCACTTCACAAACTTTCGGCGAGGTAGAGGCGGTCCCGTGGCGGAGGCTCCGCGGCGAGACACGCACCTCCCTTCCCCACCCCGAGGGCCCGTCGCCCGTCACCTCGGCGAGACCCTTGGGCTCGCCCAGAGCACCCCAGACCCCCTCAGCTCTTGCTCCCGGTACAGCTCCCTCGCCGCGGGCGGGGAAGCCTTTCCTAAAGCGGCTCCGGTGCTCGGGGCCGTCGGTATCGGCTCTCCCTGTCCCAACTCCCGCAGCATCGCCAAGGAACATTGCTCCGGGGTCTTGGCTGCCCGCAGCAGGGCTGCCCGGTATCCTCCGGTCCCAGCGCGCTGCCACCGCTTCCCAACTTGTGCGAGCTTGATGTACCCAAGACAAATCGCAGAGCCCTTCTCCCCGTCCTGTCCCCGTTTGCCAAACTCCCTTCGAAAGGAAAACGTTCACGAGCCCTTTGCCCAGCATGCATGTTGCTACCTATGAGAAACGTCTGATTTTCCCCTCCGTTCGTGACAATATTCTGCTATTTGGTGTTTTCCTTATAGCCGCGGTGTCCGAAGACAGCTGACTACCTATGAATCTCAGGTACCCTAAAAAAAGATGTAGGGTCGTTTCCTGCAGGAGTAGAAATTAACTCTTGGACAACTGGCTTATATTCTGTGCTGCACTAAAAAGCATACAGGCTTTCTCTGGAGATCACCCTTAGAGCCAGTTTTATGGTCCTTTTGGCATAATTTGACATTTTAATGCATAGGGTTGACAATGCAAGGAACTGTTGTTAAATAATTAATCTCAGTTGATTTCAAAGTATTGACTTGAACAGAAGGCTGACTCAGATGGTCCAAACCCTGGACCACAGGGGAAGATGAGAATTTTGTCAAATTGACACCAAAGGGACAGTAATAGAAATGGTCTTATTTAAAGCCTTCCCACAGATGAATCCAGAGGAAGCTGCAATTGATCCCATCCTTTAAACAATCACAAGAGTAAGAAAATGGCACAGCATGTGATTGAATTATGCCACTCCTACTAATTAAGTGTAAAATGGTGAAGACAAGGGGTATTATTAAAAATGTCAACGTAAAATTAAAACAGGGACTGAGTCTTGACAAATTGTGCTCAGTGAAAAGAGAAAATAATCCAACACAGCTTCACTGAGGAGAACTCCCAAGAGCAGTAACACCACAAGAAACAGTAAGCAGCAAACCATGTTTAAATTCTTCTGTACATGGCTACCAAAATTTTTAAAAAGCAGACTTTTTCTTTATATGCAGAACCACTGCCTCAAGATAGGAATAGATCCACATTAGTGCAAGATGGGCAAAGTGTGCAAAGTTGCAGAAGAGTAACAACAAATACAGGTAGTCAAGAGGGACTGGTTGAGGTGAAGAGATTAAAAACCTTCTCTATTGTAATATTGAGTTGGAGTCAGTGACAGACTGAGAAACAGAAAGTATACACAATTATTGTAAAGTAATAAACTTAAAGATACCATAGTTTAAGATGGCTGAAGGGGAAGAATTCTTAATAGTGGGTTAAAGTTTAGAGAGAGAAAACAGTAACCTCACACTGACTGGCTGATTGACTAGAATGCAAAACCCTCACTGTATCTCCCTAAAATACAGAGCAACATAACCAAAATTCATTTAAGTTTATATTCTCTACTTAGGCTAGATCATCAGGTAGTATAACTCAGAGGAGTGCTTCTGACTTCAGGCTCACAGAAGCTTTTAGAAGTTTAGGTGCTGAAGTACTGAGCAGGATAAAGCACAGACACAGGGCCCAGAACTTCTTGATGATTATATACTTAGGTCATGGAACAGTCAGCTGTTAAGATGAGTGTTTCCCTGTGTTTGAAACAAAAGCCTCTTGTCCTACATACAAATAAATTCACTTGTTAGCTCTTCAGTTCTTCTCTCCCCAGAGAACAAATGTTTTTACCCACTCTGTTAAAGTGTGTTTACCAGTCCTCTAGATCTTGCACTGTATTCTGGTAAATCACTTTCCTCTCTTCCTTAAGCTATATCTCTGTCTTATTAGTAATTTTGGAATCCCCTGGTGAAATGTTAGAGAAGCACATAGTATTATCTTTCCCAAAAATCTCCTAAATAGGTTGCAGTTGAACAGATGAAAATGTATATTGTAAACGTCTCAATTACCTACCTGTTGATAGATACTTTGATTGAATATAGCCCTGATTACATGTGGGATCTTTGAGGAATAATTGTAAAGTAGATTTATGCAGTGAAAATGGACATTTATGGTAAAAGCAGACTAGTTGCTAAATAATGCTGGTAGAATTAAACCATATGGCTTTGGTCTTGCCTCTTTCAGAGCAAATAACTTTAAGATTATGGAAATATCAGAATACATTTCAACCCATGCACAACATAGGTACTTGCCTCTACCCACACCTATGAGGGAGGAGCATCATGAAGTAACCTGCAATACTTTATAGACCACTGATAAGTGATATATAACACAAGTGTTGTGAGACAGATGAGAAAGAAGTACTTAAAATATAATTAACAATTAATTTATATGACAACATGCCCAAGCAAAAAAAACTCAACCAGTCATTATAAATGGAACAGGAAGAAGATTATTATCCTATTAACCATTTTGGGACATAATTCAGATACATCCCCTCCAAAAGAAACATTTGAGAAATAAACCAATCCGATGACAGAAAATAAGTGCTACGAAATAACACTAATAGTTTGCATCATTTTCAGGGTGATTTTAAATAACAAACCTGTGTCAGGAAAAAGAAAACCAAGAACATGGTGTCATTGGAAAAAGAAGAAAGGGACCAGAACAAGGTAAGATTATTAGGGAAAAGACACTTTATCTATTTTGAAACTTCAAAGATCTTAATAATAGATTTAAAGAAAGAAAGGGGGAAAGAAAGAAAAAAAAGTCTAAGTCTTACCAATCAAAGTATTTTTAAAGGATTCCAATGAGCTTTTCCTTGTGAAGATGATTTTCCACACCCCAAGTTTCGTAGAAGAGAATGACACATTGGGTAGCTTAATTGTTGTGTTCAGAACAGTTTGGAGCAATCGTGTTTTAAATACTTGAGATAAAGTGAATTAATTTCCTGGAATGAAAAACACATGAAAAATGGGCAAAATGCATTTATGCTAAACCAAGTTGCCTTTTTCAAGTAATGTAAAGCTCGCTGTGTGAACAGAAGGCAACAGATATGATACACCTTATATGGCTTTTGGCATCATCTCACAAGACACGTTCATGGAACAACATTTTAAATACAGATATGGGAAGATGTGCAAGCATCCAATAGAAGGAAACCACAGTGGTCATTAGTCATTATTCATCAAAAGGCAAAGGCACTTCAGGTCTGTTTCAAGATGTGTCTTGAGTTCTGTTTTGTCTGCTATGTTCACTGACAACTTAAATGATATGCTTGTAAAATCTGTGCTACAACAACTGATAACCTCAAAACAAAGGCAAAGGGCTGGAAACACTAGGAAGGATGAGATCAGACACCCCAAATCCTATTGACAAATTGGTCAGATTGTCCAAAAAACAACAAGGAAAAATACAGTAGTTAGAAACATATTATTATTGGGAAACAGAATGAAAAATGAATAAACTGCACAGAATTTTGGAATAGACGGATACAGCGTATTAGGATAACAAACAATAGAAACCAACAGTGCAGCAGCACTGCCAGGAATGTGTTGAATTCTGGAACACCTTAACAGGTGTGTCATATAGGAGACAATTTGATTTCTTAAATTCACACAATACAGAAGACCCGGTTGGATACTGTGTCTGGTCTCGCCTGAACACCATAGAAATATAAAAACAACTGAAGAGAAATCAGAAAATAATATGAACAAGAAATGTATAAATCAAACTCTTTGAGAAAAAGCTGAAAGAATTAGGTATGCCTAGTCAAGATATAAATGCTTCAAGCCAGATGCAGCTTTCTGATATTTATAAGAGCTAATTACAGAGATGTTGATCAGCCATCCTCTATGGCTCCAGTAGAAAGACATAAAAGAGTCAACTTCATTTGCAACAAGAAATGCTTAAAGGATTTTTCTGATCAGCATTCCAGCTGAGGATTTTTCAATAATGGAGCAGACTGTCTAGGGGGACTGAGGAATCTCTTCCACTGGATTTTCATAAGAACACAATTTGATAAGCATGCTGGTACTAGCCTTGATATGTTTAGTCTTGATGCAGTACAGACTGGACGAGGTGATCTTTTGGAACCCCTACTGAACTTTGGTTCAACAATAGTTCAGGAAATTCTAACTGTAAAGATAATTACAAACTCTGCACTCTGACCAAATTCTTTTTTACTAGTGACCTCCACTAAATAAACAGAAAAGACAGGAAAACACCAAAATGCTCCTAACAGGGCTCTAAGTTCAAGAAAAAACCATAGGTATTAGACCGTGAGATTTTCCAGTGGCCTTTTAAATTTCTTTAGTTATTTCACTTGCACATTATCCACATCAGTTCCCTCTTCCATACCACCAGTGAACTAAAGAGGTGGTAGCTTGAATTACCAGGTAAGTTAAAAGTCAGATTTTACCCATACATAGGACAGTTGGGTGTCCAACTTCACTGATGTAAAGAAATAGTTTAATTTTCTAAAGAGCTGAGGGATTGACAGCTTTTGCATCTGGTTACCTAGTTTGTAAATTATGGTCTCTATGTTAAATACATTAAATGAAATTTTTAAATTCACTTATATTTCATGTTATCACCTTTTCCTTTGCTGCCTTCCCTTTCTAATACTGCCACTACTACTGTGTACCCAGAGATGCTTGTAGGAGTCATAAACATTCAAATACTGTCACCATTGTCCCCTACAGTGTTTCTCCAGTTACTGCTCACTTATTCTTAATAAAACTAGATGCCATCTTCTGCAGTGTTACCACAACTGCTTTCATTCACAAAAATATAAAATTCAGATTAGCAGACGAGAGTTTAGGTGTTACTTAATTTTCTTGACCTTTCATTTAACTGCCGCTTTCTAAGCATTCCAATTGCACATTTGTTTTGGGAAACTTTATGATCATCTCATGGACCACTATTCATTCTACTTTGCAGTGCAGACCAGCAAAACTAAAGATTACATTAAATGGCTACATTCAAAAGCTGAGATATAAAGAATCTTGCAAAAGGTCCTTTGTAATGTAATGTCCAAAGTACAGATTCATCTAACCCCACCCCTTTTTGTGTGTGTGTCTAGAAGGTGGGACAGAAACCAACTTCTAAGGCCCTTTAATTCTTCACTCTAGGAAAAAAAAAAAAAGAAGAAGAAGAAAAGGAAACAAAACCATAAGTAAATTTACTCTCAAAATAGGGAAAAAACCCCAAAACCAAACAACAGACCAAACCAAATCTTTCTTCACATTTTCTTTGAGATGGTAGCTCCTTCTGTGTTTTTGAAAGCTGGTTCTGCTCCTTCTTTTGCTGGTTCCCTAACATCCTCTATGTAAAAATAATGCAAATAAACACCCTCTTCTATCCCTGATGAGACTCCTCCCTGCAGTGAAATGGCAATTATCCAGGCCTTGCACAATGTCTGCATTGCAAAGGTAGCCTATGGCCTACCCTTAGGAACTGCACAGCTTAATACCTTGACTCTGGCACAGAAAAAAAGGAGAAGAGGAAGAGCTTAAAAGGGAAATGCTCTCTCAAAAGCCAGCAAAAGAAGAATTCAATTTGAAGACAGAAGCCTAGCCACCTTTATTCCCCAAACACATTCAAATGGATAAGTAGCAAGCTGTATCTCCTAAATTAATTTTTGAGTCCATAGAGAAGCATTTTCTAAAGAACTGAAGACTTGTGTCTTTCTTTGACTTCCAGCTATTAATGTAGTTTGCCATCAATAGTTGCTGTACTCAGATAAGAAGTTTGTGGTAAAAATCAATCACACAATCAGAAAGAAAGGTGACCTTATATCTCAGTATGTGGAACAGCTTAGACGGGCTAAATTTTCCTTTCTTATAAAATCTAGAATTCATAAATTGGGCCTGTAAAGAAACAAGTAGTCATGGGAATAGATGTGAAAGACAAACATCTTTCTCTCAGCTCTCACACCTTTCTTGTTTGCAGAAGCCACTATGCAGATGTAAAAATGTAGACAGAATGATAAAGAGTTTTCTTTTTTGAAGATGATTCACTTCTAATATTTTATTGGCATGATAGGTCTAGCAAGCACTGCCAACACAAACAAGACATAACCCTTGTGTGTTTCTGATAAGATGCCACCATCTGCTTTCCTATCAGGTGGCTGAATCAGAGATACTTCTTAACACCTCTCCCTCTGTCATACTAGCTCTTGAAAAATGGGAGTGAGGGAACAAATTAATTGCTCCCTATGAGCACTGGGTGAGACCTGAATAAAGGCACAGGTAGGAGCAAGATCCAGACTTGCACACTCCCTTCACATGAGTCACCCACATGTATGCACACACATCCAACCTCCCTCACAGTCACATATACTTATGTCCATTTCATTGCAAGTTTAGGATTTTAGAAACTTGACTATTTAACATGATATCAGCATTCTAAGAGTTTAAGGTAATCTGAATCTGTGTATTGCATTTTCATTTGTTCTTCATTCCATGTCAGCAGAAACTCTATCAGAGATCTGAGTGAGCAAAACCCAACATTTTTAATGCACAGGGGAAGACCATGTCATAGGGACTATAGGTTTCTCTTGTTTCTGTTTCACATAACTTAGAGCACACTGAGTATGTTTAGTAATAATTAGAAATGGACTCTAGCCACAGAATTTGAAACTGGGATCCACATCTAAACTTTACATATTCAGGAAGCACCTCTTCCTTCACTAACACAGTGTAAAATTTAACACTTAAAGTTAGAATCTTAAAGATATTTTCTTAATATCTAACTATATTATCAGATTCAAATGCAGAATGATCAATCTATTTTGTTGTGGTATAGAAACTAGAATGATAAAGTTAACAAAGCAAAAGAAAAATTTTAAAACGTTCCTGAGATAAAACTTAATTAGGTCTTAATTCTCTACTATATTCTGAAAAATGTTCAATGCTTCCTCTGTTCTGTTTAGAATTAATTGCCATAATCTTCATTTACTGTTTCAGTCTCAATTGGTTTATATTCTCTCTCACTAAGTGATTTGCTTCTCTTCCTAAGTCCTCCAACCATTATATCATCATCTGATCTCTATCTTCTCCTCTAGTGACTCCATAAAGGTGTTACTCTTGAAACCACCTTATGCATTATGTAGCAAAAAGAAAAAAACCATTCACCACTATGTCCTCTTATATTATGGAGTGAATCACCAGGCTAGGGATGTGTGTTTTTGCTGGAGAAATATTTTGACTGCAACTCCTGTACAGTGGCAGGGTTCTGCAGTGCTGTCTTCCAAGTACCCTTTTGTGTAGCTAACAGACTTAGAATTTAGCTAGAATTCCACTATTTTAATGAATCTGTGATCTCCACTTTCTTCCATTTTATTGTTTTTTTCCCTTGATTCCATCATTTGCTTATCCATGCAGATGTTATAAGGCAAAATATTTTCAGGGTACCTAGCATGTGAATAATGTCTGTTCTGCACAAAGAAAGTTACACACCTTTCCCATAAGAGCTGGCCACTGCAGCCATCACAGTTACAACTTCACTTCATCCCCAGACACAACAGCTCACTCCCACTGCTCTCTTGCACATACATAGAGCCATTTACTTATTATAATTTTCTCACACAGACACCTTGTCTAATGGATAACAGAGTCTGGCAGCTTATGTTTGCAAGGAACATTCGATAAGTAGAAACAAAGAATAAAAATCGCTGGCCTTTTTGGGTTACCCCCCAGGATGAGCTAAGCCTTGGCTGTCAGAAATGCTTCCCATGCCAGAATTTCATAGTGATATTTATTTTTACCAGGCATTTTAGACTTTTTTTTTTGTTTGGCATGAGAGATCCTGCAAACTCTGCCAGAAATGGCTGTTTTTCTTCTCTGCATCATTAGTGGGGCGGCATTCCAACAGAGAAGGGTCACTCACTTGGTACTTAAGTACTTTTAAAGATGTCCTTTCCTTCCTGATGAGATAATGGGAACAAAAACTGGAGGAGAGTCTTTCAACAGTTTGTTCTTACAAAAAAGCCAACTTTGCTTACTAAACACTAAACTCAAAATCAGAATTTGGACATTGCATTTAATACATGCCAGGAATCTATTATACAACTTACAGCTACCATTGATTTGAAAACAAACTTGTGGCCTCCCTGAGCCACAGAATCTGTCCTACTACTATTCCCTTTTCTCATAAGCACATCATGCAGAATTCAAAAGTACTCCTATGGCTGAGGAATAGAAGAATATTTCAAGGGTTTGTTTCTCCTCACCAACTTGTATTTAAAATACAAGGATCTTGGAGCTTGTTTAGACCTGAATCATCAACAACACAGACAGATCTCAAAATCAGATCAGATCTCTCTTTACTTTTTTCTGTCCACCAGCTCAAGAGGGAAAATAAAATCTTAGCAATCCAGATTAAAATGCAGTTAAACTAGTAAATAAAATAAAAATTATGATGGCATCATGTTCACAGGACAGTTTCCTGTACGCTTATGACATCTTACTAGTTAAGTATATTCCTGACTTAAGACTTGCTGGTACAATTACTGGTGTCACAGTTAAGCTCTGTAATGGTACAAATGCTGGCTACTTAAGAGAGCTGCTGCTGTTATCATGTTATCTATCACTAGCTGAGAAACACAGTTGTTTCCAGAATTCATCTTGGCAGATGCTAGGAGAGAGAAATTTGGTGAATCTTATTTCTCTGAAGATCTTAAAGAAGAGGGTAAGTCTAATCTGTTTGTCTAGATTTTACCTGAAGAGGTAGTATTAATACTGCATTATTTGGGAAAAAAAAAATTAATTTACTTGTGCAAAACCACTGTGCTATAGGTAAACCAGACAAAGAGTTCATACAGTGTGAGAAAGCTCAGATTAGGAGAAGCACTAGAAGTACTGGATCTTTTTCTGTAAATGACTCCTGAAGAACCAAAACCATAAAAACATGGAGTTCATCACATAATTTCATTGTGGATTTGTCTGACCGTTTTATTTAAGACAATTTTATTTCTAGTGTATGTGTTTAGAGAGTTTGGTCATTATCCATATAAATAATTATTAAATTAAAAATTTAATGAGAGGTTTTTATGGATTTACAACTGACTCATTAATGAATCATCCAGCTTCAGTACCATTGATTTTTAAAATTACTTACAAAATAGAATTCTAATTTCACTGACAAGATTTCCAGTAATTTACATAAATAATAGCATGTGAACTCCTTATTCTCCATTTCTTCAGATGTCTCCTCAAAACTTATCTCTGCTACTGTGCCCAAAATAATAGATTATCAATAAAGATTGACAGTTATTTAAGTCAATGTTTTTCTCCTCACAGTATAATTTGTTTTTCATGTGTCCTTTTGTTATTGCACCTGCAATTTTATTAATTATTATGTACAAGGAAAAGCTCATCTGGAAAATACGTGGGAAGCCTCGATGAACACAAAGCACTATCAAAGTCAAAAAAGCTGAGTTCTGCACGAGACAGGCTCTTAGCTAACTATGTCTTAAAACATGATAAAGCTTTGGATGCTCAAAGGATACACAAGAAAGGCTAGAGACATTTTCTTAGTGTTTCTGTGAAACTGTCTTACATTGATTTCTCAGTCAGATGGAATAATACTGAAGACTGCCCACAGCTTAGTTCTTTGTACATTGTAGCAACAGCATTTCCATCAGTCACTTGAAGAAAAAAAAAGTTTGTTTCCTCTAATACACCTAGTAGGCTGCATTGTAACTACCATAGTAATAATTGTTAAAATTCTAAGCAAATGAAACATTTAATTCCAAGAAAAGTTAAAGAAGCCAGGCAAAGTGATTCAATCTTTTTAAAACAAGGCATTTCCTCTGGAATTTTGTTCTTGCTATCTAGTCCTGTTTATTATTCTATATAATACTCTCTCTGAAAGAGGAGCTTTCTCAGGAGAACTTTGTCTAATAAAAGGAAAATATTTCAGTTTCACATTGATGGTATAATTCAGGAAGATGAACATAAAATCAGCAGAGAGTAAGCTAAGCAATTAATATAGTGGGGGCAAAGTATGTGTTTCTGGAGAAAAACAGAAATCTGATTTTAGCTAAGTTGCTGAGAAACACTTACAAAACTTACACAGGAAAGATTTTCAGTCCATGCATCTTAACATAATAAAGACATTTTATTTCATGACGTAATTTAAATTATACCACTATTTTCAAACTTGTGGTCACATGGACTCTCATATAACTAAGTTAGCCCAGTTTACGAAACATATGATTTCTGAAATTCTGCTTAAACCACATTTCAAAGTGAATTAAGCTAAATCAGATCAAGATCACATTAACTCTGAAAGAGAGTGTGCACAAAATATACCAATATAATGCAACTGATCCTCCTTGAAAGACTGATTTGGATGCCCAAATGTCCCTGGTAAACAAAATGCAGCAATTTTAGTTACTAGATGTAAGCACCACCATGATTCCCAGGGTAGATGGTAAAAGTGTACTCCATAGGCTGCCCTGAAGTGAGATCTGATAATCTACCAAGAGGCTGTGACAAGGAAAAATAATTTTCTTCACAATCATTCTTCCAGCTGGGTCCAAAAGAACATTAAGCCCTTGTTAGATGTGCCCCCTCTGGGGGCAGCTATTAAACCTCCAGATGGCCCCAGAAAAACCTTCTGAATTTATTAAAATGCATTAGTATAGGGTTCTAAAAATGAAGTTGGTAAAACAAACTTAACACCTATGGCCCGGCTGGCAGCATTTCTCCCTTTTCAGGTCATGAGTGCGAGGGAACACATAAGTGCTGCTGACCTGTTATATCACCTAATCCGAGCTCTGGCAAGCCAAAGGAGAAATAATAGTAAACAGGAAAGTCTATAAATGGTCTCAGAAATGACATCTTGTTTTTATATAGTTTTCTTTAGGTTAACAGTCAGGCACCATTACTACTGAAACTTACTGTTATTAGAACTGCAAATGGGACCAGTGACCAAAAGGTTTCCTTTAGCTGGTCTGAAGGAAATAACAAAGTCTAACCCATAGAGACTAAGAGGAAAAGAAAGAGAAGAGAAGAGAAGAGAAGAGAAGAGAAGAGAAGAGAAGAGAAGAGAAGAGAAGAGAAGAGAAGAGAAGAGAAGAGAAGAGAAGAGAAGAGAAGAGAAGGGAAGGGAAGGGAAGGGAAGGGAAGGGAAGGGAAGGGAAGGGAAGGGAAGGGAAGGGAAGGGAAGGGAAGGGAAGGGAAGGGAAGGGAAGGGAAGGGAAGGGAAGGGAAGGGAAGGGAAGAAAAGAAAAGAAAAGAAAAGAAAAGAAAAGAAAAGAAAAGAAAAGAAAAGAAAAGAAAAGAAAAGAAAAGAAAAACCACCCTAAAGGAAAAAAACAGAGAGATGTCAGAACATGTAATATTCAAAACTGGGCTTTAAAGGCCTCTTGTAAATTAGTACTCTAGATACTGATCAAGGCTAAACTCTGGTTTACAGAAATGGTTTAAACAACAAAAGGAAACCTGTGGAAGGCTCTTACCAGCTCAGCTGACCCGCATTATAGAAGAGGTTTTTAAACACCAGCAACACTGCTTATGTGTGTAACAACATAATCATGCGTTTTCTCATTCTGCTTGAATCCACTTCCTTTCTAAATTCTACTGAATTTCTGGGCTCCAAAATATCTTGTATCAATGCATTCTGTGATCTCATTGTATCTATTACTGAAAAACTCCCATATTTAAATTTATAGCCTATATCAGAATGCACAAAGTGCCAAACTGAACAACCTGTAGTTTTGAGTGAGTTTCATTGTAGTACAAATAATTTTAGGTAACATAATTTCATATGTTACATTTTTCCTCTTTAAGGCAATCTTAGATTTTTTCAATCATTCTTTATGCTGGAGTGTCTCATTGTCTGCTCCCTAAACTATTCTCTGTGCTCATCTTTGAAATATTTATATCTAAGCCATATGCTTTTAAAGACAGAACAAAAAACAAAGGAGAGGTCCAGGCAATCTTATGTGGGATATTAACAGTTAAGTTATAACATCTTGTTTGCCCTTTTTAAATGTAGCTGTCCTTTAAATATAGATTAAAGTTGAGTTGCCAGTGCCTAAGTATTTTTCTCTAGTGGAATAAAGGAGGATCATATGCAGGTACAAATGGTTAATTTAATTTCTGTTCTTTTGCATTTGTCAATTAAAACACAGAAACGCCTGCAGTCCTTTTGTTTATTTGGTTGGTTGGTTGGTTGGTTGGTTGGGTTTTTTTGTAATACTTTCAGGATTACATCCTGGGCTGGTATTTTTTCTAATGGTGATGAAAGAAATGGCAAAGTAATTTGGGAATTTTAGCCACATCAGCTTCTGGGAAAGAGGAGTCCAGCAGGTTTGCTTCTAGCCACATGAAGAGCTCTGCCACTTGTACATCCCCAGTACAATGGCCATTCCCATACAAGCTCCCAGCCAAGAACAGAAAGAGCCTTGCGACTCAGGACTTTTCTGCTCATTTCTACTTGAATCTACAGAAGGGACAATTCCTGAGGCTCCCTATACCTACCTCTCCTGAGCACAAAGGATGCAGAAATTCCAGCTCTGGGATAGTATGGACAGTAGGACACAACCCTGAAGGATCTCCTTAGTCACACTTTCAGTCGTTGCTCTCTGGAACAAAGCTGCTACACATTGACTTCATTAACCCAGGGAAGTGGTCAGAGCAGCAAGGCTGGCAGAGCTCAAGAAGCATCTGAACAATGCTCTCAGGCTCACGGTGTGGTTTTTGGGGTGTCCTGCACAGGGCCAGGAGCTGGACTCGATGATTCTGATGAGTCCCTTCCAACTCAGCATATTGTATGATTTTAACTTATTACAATTCACCTTCAAATCAAGATCTTTCCCTCACAGCTGTAGTCCTAAATAACCCCTAGCAGTAGAATATACCTTAAGTTAGACAACTTGAATCTAATCAGGATGACTTTACACGTGCCTCTCCTCTCGCTATTTCAGCTCTTCGGGACATCCTGCTCACTGGCTCTCCCCTCTCTGAGGCGTCCCTCCGCCCGGGAGCAGCCGCCTGGGGCATCGCCCAGCGCGGCCCCCGCGCAGCCCCCGCTCCGGGCGCTGTCAGCAGGCTCCAGGCACTGTCCCTTCTCCCGGGCTCTGTCCCAGCCTTGCCCCAGCCCCTGAGGGCACGGGCGATGGGGCTGCCGGACGGCTGTGGGCGCGGAACTGTGGCGGTGAGGGGCGTGTTCCCAGCCGGGGCGAGCGGCCGAGCAGCGCCGGGAGCGTCGGGCGCCTTGGAAACGGGCGGAAGCTGGGAAGGAGCGGCAGGAGGAGGATGCTGAGCCCCGAGCGGCTCTCGCTGCCCGGGCCCGAGTATCTGGGTGAGGAGCGGCGCGGCGGGGCGGGGAGGCTTCCTGAGGGTTCTCTCCCCTTGGTGTGCTGGTGGGCCGGGACCCGGCATGGGGAGGGCTCGGCGGGGCCGGGGTGGCTGCGCCCGGCCCGTCCTTTCCGGGGAGTGCGGCGAGCGGCCGCAGGCTGGGCCGGGCTGAGGGGGCTCGCAGTGGCTCCGTGTCCGCCCTGGCTGGAGAGCGGGCAGCACCGGACCGTGACAGAGCGGGTTGTGGGCGCTGAGCTGGGAGGGCACAGGAGCATCCCTCATCCCTCCGGTGCCCGGAGGTGCGGTCTCCGCGAGCGGCCGGCGGGAGCTGAGCTGCCGTCTCCTTCCTCCACTGTCCGCTTTGGCGATGTGAATGAATAGCGAGCGGCGTTCCAGCCTTTCTGTGATAGACTTCACCCATTACCAACCTGTTTTGCTCACAGATCTAGGTGAGCATCCTTATTTTGTGCTCGTTTCCCAACAATGGGAAGGAGTGCTGCTCTTTTGTTCTGAAATAAGGTAGCATCGATACTGTTTCCTACATAAAATGAAAATCTTTTAACCTGTGAAGCGGCTACTCCTTTGAAGACTACATCCTTTTTAAACTCCCCGTAACGGCTTGATGTTCCAGGAAACTAAGAAGCAAAGTGGTTTGATGTTAAGGTGTCAAATAAAAATAATTAGGATGGAATAAAGTCAATATGACTTCATTTAATTGCTGAGGAGGAGATGAATTACGAGTAATAAGCATTTGGATTGTGTTCAAGAGAGTGTTTGTGGAGTGAAACTCTTCAGCCATTACTTTCTAGGCCCAAGAGATTGTTTGGTAATAACTCTTATCAAGGTATACATAATTTTCTGTGGTTTTCTTGTACAAAGGAAGGTCAGGAATGGATTGGATTGCTTTGTGCTGCTTGTTCCATCATGATTTTGCCATTTCTGTAAGTCAAAATGGAACAAGAGTGCAGAAACACTGCTGTAAATGGAAAACCTGTCTTGCACGGGGTACTAGACTAAAAGACTTTTGTTTAACCATTTAAGCAAAGGAGTGATCTAAGTCATCTTAGAGTAGAATCTCACTGTGCTGTTGCTGCTAGGCTGCTGTTAGGGTGCTTTGTGCATACCTGCATAACTACAATGCTTTTCTGTGTCAAGGAAATTCAAGGCAGAAATAGGTTTGTTTACTGCTCTATTCAGGGTGACTCTCATGGGACTCACCTTGCTGAAGTTGTTATTGCTGATTTCAGTTGTGGAGCTTTAGGTGTTTGAGAACAGCATCACAGTGCCATGTAGACACACTGGACACACACCACTTCACTATTTTTAACCTACATGCTAATAGTTAATAACTTTTCCAGAGTGGCTCTAGGTTGAAACCTGTAAAATTTATTTTTCTTAATGAGCCAACGTGGTTTCAGGTTCTTGTAATTGTTTTTAATGAAATAGGCCCTTTTAATTGTGTGAAACTTGTCAGTAAGGATTGAATCACTCAAAACAATCTAGGAAGCAGACTAAAAATACTTAAAGTGTGAAAATAAACCAGTTTTCTCTTGCACATCTGAAGGTAAGATATGAGATGTACAAGAGAGATTTCTTATATGTACAAGATTGTTAGGTGCAAGCAGCTTTACTAGTCACTTAAGTGAGCCTCCTTTCATATCTGTTCCACATGCTGATTTGGAATTCCC
The DNA here is from genome assembly GCF_051311805.1 of Agelaius phoeniceus. Classification (NCBI taxonomy): domain Eukaryota; kingdom Metazoa; phylum Chordata; class Aves; order Passeriformes; family Icteridae; genus Agelaius; species Agelaius phoeniceus. The sequence continues at coordinate 25,037,054 of NC_135270.1, read as the reverse complement.
TTTTCATTTTGTACAACTTTCTAAATTATTCTGACATTGGGATCAGAAAAAGACATGTGACCATATTAGGGTGAGGAATAACTTGTATAAGAGTTTGTTCTGTTCATTACTTAGCGTACCTTGGGTTTAGATTGCAGTTTCTGTTGTCTATTAGAGGAGGAAGCATATTCTTATTAGCTAAAAATGTTATGAAAACCAGTTTTTCTGCCTTCATGAGAGTTTGTAACTTGCCAAACTGCTCACAGATCCTAAGGAGTTTAGTGTGTATTAGCAGTAGGAAAATGGTTAAAAACCAAACCAAAACAATCCCCAACTCCCTCTCTTCCCACCCCAAACAAACACACCTCCCCATATGTTTTTCTAAGTTGCATTTCTGTTTCCTACATTGGCATCCTGAAATCACCATTATTTGGATTGTTCTATTGTGCGCCTCAAGGTCTTGCTAATACAGTTCTCTGAAATGGGGCTGTAAGAGCTGTGATAAATTTCATTTTCTGTGATTTCATTCTGGAGTTGCATTGCCTCAGCTTGCCACTTAAGGTATTCTCTGACTCTCAGAGACCAGATGACCCTGCCATTTCTGAGCTGGAATGGGCAACTCACCCAAACCCTTCTTCCCCTCTTCTCTTTCTCATTATCAAAACCAGGCCATCACATAAATTGAGCAGCCAGAATAACATAATGTGCTACTTGCTGTTTTATTTCCTGCTCTATTTGAGATAATTCTTCTACAACCAGTTAGAATGCTGAGAGGGAAATAAAAGTAGTTCTGAGTTAAAACAGAAATGAACAGGGAGAGAATTAAGTATTCACTTAAGATGAAAAATAATTGCAAAGCTTTGTTATGCCAAAATTCCTGGAATATGAAAATCAGCACAACGTGTCATGCCACAATGAGACAGTAAGTAGAAGAAAAGAGATGACCATTACTTAGGGAATAGGACTGGAGATGAGGTCTGCAGAACTGGCAGAAAGGCTACAGTGAAGATGATGTTGTAACAAGCAGAACATTATAAACAGTAGTTTCACTGAATAAACAGCATTTATTGTTTGGGTATAGTGATGATAATGTGTTTCTCATTTGATGGATGAGACTGAACCTACAGTAGGCAAAATGAGGCATATTTGAGACATTTTTCATGGTTCCTCGTTATGGTTTAATAACTGGTGATTGCTCAGTTATTTATAGCAGGCAGCAGAGCACTTAGGGTATTGTTCTGCTCATGCAGCTGTCTCTGAAGCTTCATATTGTATTACCTCCCTGCTCCCATTTCCTGTTATGGAGAAAAAGCTGCAGAGTACTGCAAACTTCTATTTTCTATGTATTCTCTTGCCTTCCACTACCCAGCTTCAGGATGTTGTTTCTTGTCCTTCTTTGCCAATGTAAGGCATGTAAGAATGCAAATACTCTGCTAGGAAATTGCCTTATCAGTAAATCATGGGCCTATCAAGTGCCAGAACACACAGTTGTGTTTCCTCATCTCTCTCATAAAAGGTCTTGGGTTTAATGATTAGAAAGAGTATACATTCTTTTACAAAACTGAGTAGCTCCCAAGAGAGAACTTCAGTTGTGTGGAAACTTTGCTGAAGCCTAAGGCTTACTCTTCTTCTGAACAGCCTTAAGAAATAATGATCTGGAAAGTGCAAGTACAATAATTCCCTTTAACAGCATAATCGATGCATAGGCTACATTGTTATCCAGACATCTCAGCTGACACTGGTTCTCCTCTTAGTACAGATATTTGTTGAACTTCTGTGGAGCACTGTGACTTAAAGATCTCATGGTCTAGAAAAAGAGAACGCCTATTTAAAAATTTTATTTCTTGCTCTGTTGTACAGGTAGGACAACTATAATGTAGATTGAATATAATGTGTAAGAGTTTGCGTATAGAAATGTTAGTTAAATCTTCAAGATTTAAAGATTCAGTGTTAGTTGAATCTTCCTAGACTCAGTCTAATACTTTGTCCAAAAGATGGAGATTTCACCACCATACTGGTGTTGCACCACAGGATTTCCACCTTAACTTGAAAGGTGCAGGTTAAATCTGATCCTGAATTAGGTAGAGTTCCAGAACCGGAGAGTACAGTCCTTTGCATATGTCCCTCTGAGCATGAATAGGTAGGGAACCATTAGGCTACTTAATGCCTTATAACAAACTGAAATGACAATTTCTTCCACAATTAATAATTTTAGATTTAAACAGAAACCTCCAAAAAACCCCAACCAAACAAAAAAAAGACAAGTTTGCTCAACGATTTGCTTTGGTGGGGGCGTGGTTTCTAGCAACTGTATGACACCTTGCAGGAAGCAGTCTGCTGGAAGGACTTGCACAGTTAAGTTAGTCTGTGTGCAGTATTATGCTCATTGTTAGAACCAAATTCTCAGCTATGGTCAAGAATAAATTATAAATGGAAATGTTTCTTAAACTTTTTGTTGAAAGTGGTTTTGAAAATTGGGACATATGAAATGTGCTGTAGTTATGGTGTGTGACCTCTTGCCATGTGCTCCTGAGTAAGAGCAAGTCTCATGTTGGGTGATACCTCTGGTATGACAAGGTCTACTTGTACTTAAATGTTCCATCCTTCAAAAAACATTTTGCTTTTGGGGGTAAATAGGAAATTACACTGTGAAGCTATGCAAAGCTGGAAGGAACTATGACAGTGCAGAGATGTAGCATTTAGGTTAATTGTTTTGTTCACTCACTTCTCTTTCCCAGGCCATTTCTTAGCAATATCTGAAGAGATTTAGTCCTTAATGATATCTGAAAAGATTATAATGAGCATCCTGAAAAACCATTGATGCTGGAAAAATTTCCAGAGTTGATGTGATTTTGTTGTTGCAGTTTATATCCTTACTATTTCTCTCTTGCATCATTATTGTTTTGGTTTATATTTGCATGAAATTGATTTTATGTTACTATGGGTATATCTTTCCAATGTGTCTAATAAGGTAGTCCTTAGTTAAGCTACAGTTTAGAACAAATACTGAAAGAGTATTTAGCTATTACCTTATGCTCTCAGAGTATATGTTCTCAGAGATTAAAAATGCCAGAAATATTCCAGGTCCATTAAAGCTTGTTATGCTCTCAAGCTTCCGATAACTGAAATTAATCATAACGTTAATTGCATCAAGCAGTGTGTATTTTCAGCACTTCAGCTGAGGAGGAGGCAAATAAGTAAGAAAAGGTGGTCTTATCCAGGAATTCCCACTCCTGATTTTTGAGCATATTCAGTTATGCCAGGAATGACCCCAACTTAAAAAAAAAAACAAAAAAAAAAACCAAAAAAACCCCTTGTGTGCATACAGAACAAATTGCTTTGATAGACAGCTCCTGTTTCAGAAGAAGTCATGTCTCCTGGAGAGTTATCCACTTGGATAATAAAACCATTGCATATACACAGTATCATGACTTAAAGGTGACATCTATTTCCTTCCTTCTTCCTGAATTTCTGGCTCTGAGAATTTCAGTGCATATATTCAGTTTTGTACAGTGATATTATTTGCATTAAATTTTCCTTCAAGACTTTTCAAGTACAAATGCTTGTTCTTACAACATGTGTAATCAAACCTACAAAGTAGTGGATTGTTTGTTCTTATCAGAAGACTGAAACAAGTAATTTGGTAGCTTATAAAAAGACTATTTTTACTATTTTAAATACATGTGCAAAATTATTTTGTGTGGTTATGGCTAAATGGAATTAGTTATGATTGTCTAATGTGCTGTAGAGAAATCCATGGAGATTGTGGATGTAATCCCCATTATGCCTTGTACTTTTATGACTTGGTCTGGCCATGCTTGAATTGAACAGCCACTGCTCAGCCCTGAATTTGGTTCTGAGCCAAAAGTGCATTTATTCCAAAAATTCGTTTTAAACATTGGGCATGTGTGTGATGGGGGGGTGTGACCATGTGAGTATCACAGGCTGTTCTCTTAAGTGCTGCAGGGGGCAGCTTTGGAGGAGCTGTACGTGCTGCTACTGATTGGACTGAGGCTCCAAGTATAACATCACTGCTCGTGGCTTAGTGATAAGAATTAAGATATTCTGTGCAAAGGTACTTACTTAGTATCAGGTTATGGGATGCCTGAAAAATCCTCTGTGAACTTACTCTGTCAGATTCCTTTGTGAAACCCAACTGTTAGTTTTTAAACCTGACAGCAAAGAGTGGTACCTACCAAATAAGTGTGGCAGGCACACTGGTTTCCTGTTTGGGGTACTTGCTTGGGATTTCAGAGTTGAGAATTTTTGTTATATTTACAGAATATGGGTTGCATTGGAAAGTTCTGTATGAGTAGGCAACTTCTGTTACAATAAGCCTGAAACAAACAAATGCTGAGGATGTCCTGCTGTAACACCTCCTGTGTGGAAACTGCAGTATACTGGAGTTCTGTCAGGAAGAAAATTAGTAGAGACAGAAAGCTGTAAAAGCACAGTGAGTATTTGGGCTTTACATTCTGATTTGGACTTGCTGCCTTGTTATTGCAAAGAGGGCCTCAAAATATGAGCAACCAGTACACCATTATGCCTGAATTTTCAAAATCTATTAAATGTATGAATCATCTCATTTATTTTGCCTAGAACTCCACAGATTTTTGACTATACTTGCATAAACGGTTAATGTTCCGGTATGGTTCCAGTGTTTGTTATGGAAAGTACCATTTGTATAAATTAAGGAACTACTCTTTTGCTATAACCAGACTCCTGGCACTTTATTTTGCCTCTCTGGCCTGCTAAAACCTGTCTGCAAATTACATTTTGTTCTGTGACTTTCCTGTATAGCATAGCATTGGTTGGGTTATAAAACATATTACTTGCATCGTTCCATGGAACTGGGCAGTCAGTGAACAGGAAGCCAGAGCTGGAATTTGGTTTGGCAGTGTGAACTGTGCTACCTGGAGAGAGCACAACAGCCAAAGGGACAAAGAGGGAGACTTCTCAAGGAGATTTAAAGTGCTATTTTCTTTTAATTTCTCTGCTCATAGTTTTCTCTTCCCCACACCTCTACCCACTCTTCTGGGAAATAGGTATAGAGGCTCTTTGCCAGGATCCTTAGGCTATGCAACAAAAAACCTAAGAGAAATACCCTTTTACAAGCAATTGTATTCGATAATGACCTATATATTTTTGTGTACATTTTGAAAGGTCTAAAATTCTATGTTGAAAGTTAATTTATTCTCCAGGAGCAGATTCAAAGGTATTTATTATAGAGGTCAGCTACATTGTGCTGTGTAGCACTGTGGGACCATGCCTGTCTATTCCCAAAGGCTTTTAGGGGAGGTTTATGACTCTAAGGAGAAATATGGTTCATTGATAGGGACTATTCTATGAAAGGAGTGTGTACTTCCCCACAAAGTGTTGAGAATGGTTTTGCAGTTGAGCTGAAGTTTATTACGGGCTGAGATGAGTGGAAGTCTGTCTGCTAGTACCATTTCCTGGCATAATCTGGTACATGTGACACCTCAAGAGGTGCCTTGGGAGACAATTGCTGAGTGTGAGATGGACTGCTTCAGGAGGAGGGAGGAAGGATGGGCTGAAGTAAAGTTACCCAGTTGTTGCTATCTTGAGCCTATGACTGAGCTGCACGGACTCATTCTTCCCTCAGGGGACACAGGTGCGCAGAGCTATTTTTCTTTAATCACTCACATAAATTAAATTTATTCCTTTGCATTAAAATAATTAAATAAAGCTACGCCCTGTATCTTTTAGTGCCAGATAATATCTTTAAACCTTTGGCTCACCATTTTGCTATCAGCTGCAAGGTATTTTCCAGGGTGTGCTTAACCAATTTTACTATTGTCCTGAAAAGTGTTCTAGGCAGAGAATCCCCTGATAGCAATCAATATTCACACATACTTTTAATCACTGTATCCACTGGGAATAATCATTTCCGGGCTTCTCTTGAAGTCCACCCCACACTAAGATGAAAGGGCCTTCCATGCTGTGTATCAAGTGGCACAGGCTTGATGCTTACCAGGATATTAAACACAAATTAAAATGGTTTAGAGAATATTGATGTGGGTCTGAGGTTGGCCAGTTGCTGCTGAGGGGGTGATTCTGCCAAGTCTGGAGCAGATTGGCAAGAAGCAAGAACAGCCCTTGCCTTTCCTATATTCCCTAAGGGTTTTCTCCTGCTCTTTTAGGACACGACACTACTTGCAAAGGTACAGTAGGATACGTGTTTAGGATGGAGGTGTGTGGTTTGGGAACAGGGTTTGTGTGCTTTCCAGGTTAGGAATGATTTTCCTGGGTTCGTTGTAACTTGTCTTCTGATTGTTGAACTTGTAGATTTGGAAAGTCTACTGCTTGCTGGCTGGCACATCACCTCAGACTCGGCTCTTTGTTGCTCTAGCTTGGTTTCTAGCCAAAAACATCAAAGGGGCTCAGTGGTAAATCTGTGCTGCTTCCTCCCTGGCAAATGCTTGTTTTGTACAGTCTGCCCCCTGTAGAAGCAGCAAAACAGTTTGTGTTGCACCAAACTGTCTTTACTCAGGAGTCTTATAAGTGAGTGTCGTTCTGTGGTGAGGTATTGGCAGATCCACCATTTCTGAAATTCTCCTGTTTGGCCTAGGCAGTTATTTGAGATTGGATGTTGAGCAATATAACTCTCTCTTGGCATTCAGACCTGTTCCCCACCTGCCACATTCACTGATGCTTGTTTGGAAACAGATGTACTTTTATTTGCACCTTCAGGAGGAAAACTTTACAAAACAACCTTAAAGCTACTTGGCTTTGGTATAGAGGGGAGAGTAAAGAATACCTAAAGCTCTGCAACAGCCCCATCAAAACAGCATTGACAATCTGTGTAGGAAAGATGACCCAGAACAGAGATCAGGAACTCCTCTGGAGTAAGCGTTTTCCAGTGAAACTGCCTCACAACTCCTTATCTTCCTTCAATACCAAAATCTCAGGGGATTCTAAAAAAGGGTCAGTGCTGTTAATGACTAACTCTGTGTAGCCAGGAAGGAAAGCAGGATTTAGGTGATGAATTTTGCTATCTATTTCTGGGAGAAAGAAACCTCCACTCTCTAATTGAGGAAGCAGATGCTTGATGTCTTGTGTAAGGCACACAGCTGGGCTTGTCTGGCTCTGGGAAGGCCCCTTATATTCTAACTTCTGTCTCTTACTGTTTTTTATTTGCAGCTCAGCGACATGTCCTCACATACATGGAGGATGCAGTGAGTCAGCTGCTGGAGAACAGAGAAGATATTAGTCAGTATGGCATTGCCAGGTTCTTCACTGAATAGTAAGTACATCAGGATGCTGCCAATAGGGCCAGCCTGAGGAGGGCTTTTGGAAACAGACAGAATACATGGAGAATGGAACTGGACATTTGCTGGTTATGTTGTGAATGCTGGATTTTACTGGGTTAGTCAAGGGCTGCCTGAGTGTGTTTTGGAACTGTAGTGAGTTTTGTACAGTTCAGTACCTCTTCTATTACAAACATTAGTGTAAAGCAGTCACTCTGGGAAACAGTGATTTTAAAAACATGGAAAACCAAATTTTGCTTCTCTTGGTCAGGACTGTTAGTATCAAACTGCTTGAGAAATACTGAAGTAAACTGTTTCACAGACTGCTGCTGGTTTCAGCAGCACTCATTCTTCCTTTTCTTGAGTATGAATTTGAATTGTTTGTGTCCTTGTGGGATTGTTGTTCTGTTAAATGCTTTAATAGGATGTCTCTTCTTCCCTTAAAACCTGGGTAAGTCCTTAAGTACTGGACATGACCACTGTCTCTTCTTACTAATTTGCAAGAAAATTATTGAGGGAAAAACTATATGCTTTCTGTCCAGAGAAAGTAATACTGACATTAGTCAGCTGAGCAAATAGTTGGAAACAAGAGTTTAAGAAAGATAAAGAGCAGGATTACAATGACTCCACCCAGCAACAGGATTTCTTCACCGGAGTTGAAGGCAAGGTGGCTTTGAAATAACCTGCTGAAATTGTCATTGAGGCATCTCTGCAGATTAGCTTGCATCTAATTTCAAATTGACTCTTCTGTGTCCTTTCTAAACTTCTGATCATATATATACTTCAAAAATTAAATGGTGAGCAAGAGGTTGTTCACACAGTGAAACTGTTCAAAATGCTCTGTAGTATTTCTTCATCTTGATGTGATAACTATTTTCTTTTCACTTCCTGTTCCTCTTCTACCTTTAAAAGAATAAGTAGTGGTTCAAAACCATTATAATGAACAAAGCCATCACCATAGAGCAAAACCCTCAGACTGACTTAGGTGCTGGAGATCTTGTTTTTCCCATTTATTTTCAGAGATACAATTTTTACAATATTTTCTTGTTCACAGTGAGCATCTTGTGGAGTTTCTGATTTCATTAAAGGATTATAGGACTATATATATTATATATATATATATATATATATATATATATAAAATAGAATTATATATTATATATTATGTATTATATATTATAATATTATTTATTATATATCTAGGAATATAGGATTATATATTTTCTGTAGGAAAAGGATTCTTTTTCATTCATTCTGTAATACAGAACTAGTAGTTCTTTTTTCTTTTTTCTTTTCTAAAATATCTGGAATTTAGCAGACGAAACTGTGTCCCCATACCAAAGCACAAACAATCTTAGTAATTTTGAGAGCTGTGAAGATTTGAAATGTGGGACTCTTCATTTAAAGTGGAGAATAAATGATAGCCAACATGGGTGTAGAATGTGAAGTTTCATATTATGAAAATATTATATGTTCTGGCTCCCAGGGCTTAGTGGTGAACCCTCACTGCCCAGAAGATTTCTGTTCATCCACTCAATGTTTGTTCCTGCTGTGCTTTGAAGGCCACACTTCTTTCCCAAGCAAATAAATTTGATCTTCAGTCTCAGCATCTTCAAGCTCAAAGATAACTTGTGAGATTCCAGAAGGTTTGTGGGCATTGTCCCACTGTTTTCCATAATCCATGTTTTTCTGAAGGAGAGGATTGGAATGGAGATATTTTGAAGTATGCTGCAGATTTGAGATGAAGGGACTTGGTATTAGCATGTCCAGTTTTTAAAATTGTCTTTTCCCTATTTATGCTGACTTAAAATTAGAGACCAAGCCCAGGTTTAGAAAGCTAGCGGGCAGTTTGGCAGGCCCAAACCAGTAATTTTTTTTAAAAGTCTTTATGGTGTAAAAGAACGACTTCTGTAACTTTTCAGAAATTAAATTAATCTGTCAAGGACGGGTATTAGATATTTTCCAAACTCCTTTCAGAGGGCATACTTCTCAATGTAGTGGTGTTCCATGGACCTCTCTGCTGGATTCACTGCTGAAGAGCAACCTGATGGCATTTCCATCATGCATTGCAATGCCCCTCTTTATCATGTCAGTTCAAGTCTTTGAGCCAGTTACAGCAACTTGGGTTTTTTTGGTAATTAAGAAAACTTTGTTGGGACTTAGCATACCTGAGTGAAATTTCAGAATTGAAAATTATACAGTCATTTAGTTCTGTATGGATCAAGCAGTAAGTGTTTTGCTGGCAATGAGTATTTCAGTTTTTCTAAGAAACAGAATTGGGTATGTATTTCACTGCTCTCCACCATCTAGCACTGTGATTGCTGATTGCAGAGGACTAACCTTGATCTCTACAGTTTTCCTTCCAGAATAGTCTTCATGGATAGTTTTTTCTCCCACTTTATTCCAGTGTTCATTTGTCCCAATCATGTGGACATCTGCTTTCAATCTTGGGAGTACCTTGAGGCTTCCCTCATCTGGCTCACTCCTGACCCTTACAGGAACAGGGATCAATCACCCCTCTGCCAATTAATCCACATCTTTTAGTTAAACAAGTAAAATTATGCCTCTCTTAGGACTAATCTTGACTTTATAGATACGCTGAAATGCTACTGGTATTTGTTCATTACAAGCTTGAGAAATCTCAGCTCTGCTCTTGAATCTTCGTGAAATGCAGACTCTTGAAAACCCTCTGTGTAATTACACACTAATGCTGCTTTGCTTCTTCCAGCCTGATGTCTGTGCCAACATATCTTAAAGGAACATGCTCCCCCTATACATTATTTATTATCCTGTTTTCTTGATCTTTTCTATACTGAAGAAGACCAGGGCCCTCATTCTAATGCATTTGATCATGCAGAGGGAATGTGCATAGCATCCCACTTTATATTTTCTGGGCTCTTAAAAGAGTCTGTGTCTTTTTTTCATTTCAGCTTAAAGAACCAGCAAGAAAAAAAAATAGATGAAGAGACTTCCTACTAGTACATTTTACTTTTTTTGTAGGCTAACCCTTTGCTTGAAACTTTCTCTTCCAGCATGCAGGTAGGTGTGCTGCTCTGTTCAAGACTCTTTGGAAAGCTCAGAAATAATAACCAGTTGTAACTTATCTTGGTTAGGAAATTGGTTTTGCCATAACTTTGTTTGATAAATCAAACACAAGTGAACTGGAGACAAGAGAATGGACCTTTTTTTTTTTTTTTTTTGAGTCTATATATTTTTGTTGCAAAAATGCTTCTCCTTTTCTCTTGTTTCTGGTGAAATATGTCCTGACCACCTGCTAGCTGGAGCGTGACTGAGAAAAAACTCTTGCTTTTAGCTTGTAGATGTAGCACTGCTTCCACTGGACTCTGCAAACTGATGGCTGAGATCCCCTTTTCCTCTAAAGAGCATTTCTGCTGGCTCTAATTTGAACGCCCCTGCTGGATCTTATGTGACAGTTTAACCGTATTTATCTGAGGAGGTATCTGTGGTGTGTGTGACAAGGCTGAGGGTCAGATACAGCTTTTAGATCTGTTGTGTGCCTGGCAATTCAAAATACCAGCTCAGCACTGTGTAGAGCCTTGTTTTACAGGAAGGAACATTTGCTTTGTTCCTAGTAACAAGACTGACAGTGCTATATAGTTTGGGATCCTTGGGAAGGAAGATGTTATCATGGTGAGAAGTATCAACTTCTAGCAATGAAAGTACCTCATTTTCTCTTGCTGTCTGGATTGGCTGGAATGATTTGTTCAACTCTTTCCTTAGGGACAAATGTGATACTGCTCCTTTGGCTTTCTCTGGCAATAGACACAGGCTTTGGTATCAGACAAACTTTTGGCTTGTTCAGTCCTTTATTGCTGTACAACATAATAGAAATAAATCTGTAGAGTAAACAATGTCCTTCTCTTTAAAAATGTCTCAATACCCTTGGGGCAGGAGGGCAGGGGGGAAGGGCCAGGAACAAGACAGATGGGATGCCCATGAGAACTAAGCCACTCACTGAAGGCAACCTTAATTGGCAACTGGAAATAAGCTGAATTATCTGATTATGAAAAGAAGAGATTCTTAGAGCTAGCTTAGAGCCATCAATTTTCTTTTTTCTTTGCATCTGTGTATGTAGGCCTTATCACCATCATCATCTTGCTGTCATCTGCTCTGCATCTTTCCCCTTTTCAGAGTAACTTGTTTTGTCTTGTTTGCAAGGATAGTGTAAGCTCTTCAAGACAGAAGTGATATTGTACTGCATGTACTTTACAGCACCTAGCATTGTAGAATGTCGACTCTGTACAATTACAGTACAAACAGCAAAAACAGTAGTGAGAAGGTCCTTAGGGCTTTGACAAGTTGCGCCAGATTCCCTTTCTGAGAGATGAAGCCATTCATTTGAATTTCTCAGTACAACTGTTTGGGGGAGGGGCATTGGTTGTTGGGGTTTTTTAGAGTTAGTTCTTTGTGTTTTGGGCAAATCAGTAGTATTTGTGAGATATTAATACTTTTAGGATATTACCTAAAATATTGATATTCTCTCTGATATAATCTTCTGAGCAATTGCAAAAAAACCCTCAACATTTCGTGTATTCTTCAAATACTGTCCTGATTCCTGCATGTCTTCCGCTATGGAGAGAAAAAGATAAAATGATGCCACTCAATGCAAGATTGCACGGAGCCATGTGATCAGTATCAAGCTGCTGCTGTCAATGACCTAGCTGTGCTGCACCCCTTTGGGCTGAAAATCTCAGCTGGGATAATGTGCTTGATGGTTCTTGACAGGCTTTTACTTGGGATTCCTTGACCCCTAGGGCACTGCGTACGACTGCTGTCTGCCTCTCCTTTGCTCTTCAGTTATCAGGGAAAAGAGAGTGAATATATGAACTCAGACACAGCACTTGTGCCAGAAGCTCTGAGGAGGTTTTGCAGTTAATGTGTATAAGTTGCTGTGAAAGAAACATTTTGAAAGTGTCTCTCCACAGACTACAATGGATTTGCAGGACTGAATTTGTTGATAAATCTTTCTGGGGAACCTACAGTAATTGCATATTTCTCCACTAAGAGTGTTGCTAATGGACACAAAGCCTTTCTGTTAGTCCCTTTGTTGCCTTCCAGTCTCACCTCTGCAGAGAAGCGTTGTCAGAAGGGCAAACTCTCTTTCTTGTAATTGAATTTCTCCAGCCCACCTTAGAAATGGGATTTCAATACCTCCTGCCCACTGTGCATGGGGTATGTGTTTTGTATGAGAGCTGTGGAAGATCTGGGGGTTGTGGATAACTCTATATGACATTTAAATTATGTGAATTTTGTCTGGAACCTGTGTATCTGTCACCCTATGTTTTTATTATAGAATTCCTTTATGGGAGAAACAGCACTGGGATTTTGATATGACAGCCAGGATCTATGAACTCCTGATTTTCCCAGAGTTGTTTCTCTGTAACAAACATTGCAACAAGTCCTAACCTGACAAATATGCTGATTGGGATAACTGCTGTTGAGTAAACAGATGGAAAAAATGCATATATTAATCTCAATAACACAATTCCCACTGTAGTTTGTACATGTTGCCAATATATTAGAAAATGTAGTATTGTCTTACCTTATACTTGAGAATCTTACAGATGAGTGGATATTCAGATGTGTCCCTTGCAAAGAAATACAAGGGGGATGAAAAGATAAAAAATCTTTTTGGTAAACAGGATTATCTTGGAACAATTGTAACAAAGCAGTAGCAGAATTGAACTTAAAAGAAAGTATTTAAAGTATTTACCAGTGATGCTCTATGTGGTAATATACTCCACATAAGAAACTTCTTATACTGTTTGGTGACAAAAGAATCTGCAGGATTTGCCAAAACATATGAATGTTAATACTGGATATCAGCATCTTGTCAGCACAGGGTTGTTATCCATGATGTCTGCACTTACATACTGACTTGACCTGCACTGTGTTCTTGCTCTTTGAAAAGAGGCAATCACAGTTTCCATGTGCAGTGTGATCAGATTATGATGCTCCTAGTATAGACACACAGGAGTAGCAGTGCAGTCTTTCCCCACGTCTTTCCTATTCCTTCACATCATGGAAATTACATACTTACTTGTGGTCTTTTTCAGAATAGCTGCAGCAAGAGTTGGCTGACTACTTTATGGAGACCTTATGTAATTGGGTATATTTTATTTTTTCTTACAGCCTTGAAGGTTGAAATGCAACACATGTGCCATGAAATTGAGCTTCCTTTAGATTAAAGCCAACTGCATACAGGTGGTGTGGATAGCTAATAAAACTGGAAAGAAATTTCCCAAAAGCCAGAGTCCAGGAATGTGGCAAATGGTACAAGCATCAAGACAATATATATCTGAGTTAACTTTGTGCCTTTTCTCTGTGCTAGAGTTGAATGTACTATCTTCTCTCTAGCTTTAGTTTTTAACTAGTAAAACTCTCGTTTATGCTACCAATTTTTTTATTGCTTTTCATCATAGTTACTGATATTACTAGTACAAATTTGGAGAAGGCTATGATCCCAGCTGGGAGCTAAGATCAGGCTTTCGTGACTTGAAATGTATGAACTTATACAGGCTGAGGGGTGGACAGATTGAGAGGAGCCCTGCCAAGAAGGCCTTGGGGATACTGGTGGATGAAAGGCTGGACAGGAGCTGGCAATGTACATCACACATCAATGTGCATTCCTGGGATGTCACAGAGTCTTCTGTTTAGTTTTACTTTCTCCATCAGTCTGCTAATTTTTTTTTTATTTTATATCTGTGATATTGGCTGGTTCCTGCCCTGTTCTTGCATTTCTTATCATGCATCTCTGTTGTGGTTTTGTTTCTATCCTTGCAGAAGTGAAAGGGCCCCCAGGTCAGAATTGGGGAGCTCTGGAAATCTTGTATTGTCCATCTTCCACTGAGAAAAGGTCTGTAGTAGAGTTTGCCGTGATGCAAGGTAGATATTCAATGCTGATATAACTGTTTGACCAGCAGCTTTCCCCATCATTCTGGAAAATTGCTCACTTGTGCTTGCTGAGTCACTGTTGGAATATATAGGAAAAGATGAGAAACATAAATAGTGATATATCCACCACAGATGTAGTGGGACTACTTACAGTCTTTTGCATACAATCTGCAATGTGTATATAAAGCAGTAATCTCACCTCATGCTTGGTCACATGCTTGAAAGATTGGATTTCCTGCAGTTTCTCAAAGTTTTTTGAAGGAAACTGTTTTAGTAATATGAAATTGGGAACTGGAATTCAGTAGAAATGCACTCAAGAATAGCAGCTTTGGAAAAACATAGCAGCGTAGAAAGTTTGGTACATGGTGTTTTTTCCCATATTGTATGTGGGGGTTTAAAAATTATTCTTAAGAATGAAAGGCATAGTTTTATAATTTTCTGTTAGTAATATTTTCTTTTTAACATTCTATTTCCTCCAATAAAGCTTTTGATGTTTTCAGCAGTAGGAGTACCGCTGTTGGATACATGGTAACTTCATGAATAGCAGTACCTCTCTCTGTGGTACTAACTCACATGGTTTAGTTCTTGTTTTAATGAAGCACTTTGGCATGGGTCTAGGCTACTTCATGTATATAGGAGATCAGTTTTAGAGTTCTTGGCTTACATCTGTCTAAACCTATAAGGCTTCCTATTAAATTGGAATCAAGTAGTGTAAGTTTAAGGAACGCTTTTTTCTTCCCAGAAATACCTTTAAAGAAAGATTGATGAGAATTGAAGTTGGGGTTTGGTTTTCTGTTGTTGGTTTGGGGGTTTTTTCCAGTTTTGTGTTTTTGGAAGGACTTTTGTGTTTGTTCTTAGGCTGCAAAATGTTGAGGCATCACAGAAAACCTTGAGGTACATTTCTCATTGCTGTGCTAAGAGGATGTGTTCCCTAATATATGTGTTCCCTTGTGGACAAGACCAACAGATGGAAATTTTTTCCTAAATTAGGTATGCCAAACTGTAAAAATCAGCAAATGTTTGCAGCAATGGGATCTGATAAGATCCCATAATAGGATTCCTTATCCTTAACAGGATAAAATCTCTTAACTATGGCTGCATCTCCATTAATATTAAACACCAAAAGTCTTGTAAGCCTGAAAATGCATTTTTGCAATGTGGTTTATCTTCCTTTTCTGTAAAAACAGCACAAAACAATAGCAAGAAAAGCAAAAAGTCTAGTTTCTTGAAATCTGCATGTCTTCAGAGAACCTGAGATTTTCTGTGCAGTGCTATGTTGAAACCATACAGATCCCAGAATACATTAGCTTTAGTGAGTTGCAATAACCATGTCCTGCAAATTTAGTATTATTGTGTATCTTCAAGTGAATTAAACAAACTGTAGCTGCTCAACACTGTAGCCAAGAACTTGTAGTGAGCACAAAGTGGTTTAGCTAAGCAATCTCCAAATGCAGAGTTAGCATTAATGTCAAATGATGTAACTTCATCTATATTAGGGAATTTTGGCAAGGTTCATTTGTTGCCATGATGAAAATATTGGAAGCTGCTTAGTCTTTGATGTGCTATAGTTCTTGCCAAGGCAACTGAATTGGATGACAGAGTACCAGTTGTAAATTTCTTCCTCTGAAATTCTCCAGTCAAAGGAAGGCTGAAATGAGCAAATACGGAATCTGTTTGCATGGCACCAGTATCAAATCTCTTTGGAACAGGTATTCAGTTATATTTCAGTATTTTGTGTGTCATCACAGCCATAACATGATTGGGCTGCTACCTTTTAAAATAACTAAAAGTCTAGTTTATTAAACATGGAACTGTCTTACAATAGGAGAATTCATGCAGAATGGAGCAAGCAGGCCCTTACTTTTATATATGCTTTGGCCTCAACTTTCTGCAAAGTCAATTTGCTTTTACATGGCATTTTACTTTGATCTCAAGAGTTCAAGATGGGTGCAGTTCCTCAATAATTTTCAAATCCATACTCCTCCTTTGGTGGACATTTATGCTTTGGTATCAAAATCCATCTCCAGCCGATGTCAATTCCATAGCTACTTTCTGAAGTGTTAGATAAGAGGAAATCAGAGTATTACTTGTGTGGCTTGTGTTTTTAATAGTGTTTTTCATCTTTGTGCCATCCTGTCACCCTTGCCACAGGTTCACGGTATGGTTTCTGTGGCATCTTAAATCTAGTGAATGAATTCCACAACATGACAGGGAGGACAGAAATACTCATTGGTTAATAAAGGAAGCCAAAGAATAGAGATCATGGTGTATGATAATGAAGCTAACAGAGGACTTGTAGCTCCCATACCCTCAGAATATAGAGAGTTATAGAGCAGTTCAGAAGGAATTTTCTTCTTGCCCCAAAATGTCAAGTTGAACTACTTTGAACAAATACTTAATAGATTAGCTGGAGAGTTATCAGTTTTCCTTGTGTAGTTATAATTTTGGATTGGTTTATTATTTATGTATTTAGTTTAGGTTTCGGCAGAAAAAAACAGGTTTTTTTGAGGGAAGCTGGGTAGCAACTTGCAGTCTTCTCCATAAAAGCTAGTTATAATGGTGTTCATGCAGCTATTCCAGTGGTATGCAACTTATACAGTTTCCTACTGTAAAAAATAAATCTCTGTTTATACCAGCAAGACTTCTGCAGACTCCCTGTAACACCATGTAGTCTGAAATTGCACCTGATCAGACTGAAAGAGCTGGTCATGGGTGATTGATGCTTATCTGTGAAGGCTTCTTTACTTTTCCCTTAAGCACCTTGGAGGGCTTCTGCAGGGCTGTTTATGGTCTTTCATTATATGCCCTTTCCCGTCTTCCTGAATACTAGGCTTCCCAGCTCATAATTCTAAGAAGAAGCTTTATTTCACAGTAGAAAGGGGCCCCAATATGTGGCCTATTATATCCATATCAGCTTGCTTACCCTTTTCAAACAGCTATTGTGTTTTAATAGGGCCCTGCCTGGCAGGGGGAGTCCTTAATTCCTGACATGTAAGAATGGTCAGCTTGAGTTACAGCAAACTGCAGGATGCTGCTCTGATCAAAAGGCCTCTGTTTTTAAAGATTCCCACGTCCCCACCCCTCCCCATTTGCCTTTTAATTTTTTTTTTTTTTAAATCCTGGGCTACTAATTCAACACAGTATGGTCATTTTAGCTTGGGATTTGCAAGGCTTGAGGTGTTAAATTACTGACCTAGCATATGAAAAATTAAGGGAGAGGGACTCTAAAAAAGATAAAGGCTTTCTGGGTAATAACAAGCAAGCGCAGCAACTCCTTTAATCCTTTCCTTCTCCAGAATCTATAAACTGGTCTCAGAGGGTTTGATTTGCTACAAAGCAACATAAGAAAGCTTGTTCACTGCCTACTCTGAGCTGTGTCACAGGTGCTGTGGTTCATTTCCTTCATCCCAGTACATGGGATAATCTTTGTACCACCTGCATTAAGTCTGCCATGAATACAGAGATTCCTAGCCTATATTAAGAAGTCTGAAAACACGTAATTAAAATTTGTCGCTCCTTTCCCTCTTTCCACACCCTTCAGCTGAAGTAATCTTGAGTGCATGAGACAGGAAGGATCTCAAAAGATCCAGTCTCTGTGTTTGCAGTCTTATATCACCCAATCTTGCCAAAAGTTTTTAATATTAATGATTTCCTATCTGCCTAGTTGTTAAAAAACCTGATTATTTTCCCTTAAAGCCAGTCATCAGGAATAACTTATAGCATCTGTTTTGTCTTAACACATTTCCAAGGAAATGTCTAAAAAGCACTGCTAATTTCGTTAGAGGGAGATGATGGTTTCCTTGAGGTTGACCTCAGTGTCCCAAGTTCTAAGATGTGTGGAATTTAAAAAAGCACTTGAAACAATGGCTTTGAATTGAGGAATGCTCATAGTCCTACACTACTTTCCAAGGGGGATACCTAAAAAAGCAGTCCAGTGATTCATCTGAATATTGCAAATATTGTAGTACTCTTAACCCAAGAGGTGAAGAATAAAATGATCTTAAATTACATTCATACAGCAATAATCTAATCACTACAACAGTGATTTTTTTTTTACCCAGTTATGCCTCCAGTTTTAAGTGTTCCCTCTCAGGGTTCCTTCTAGGCAAGGTAAACCTCACTTTACTATCTCAGAGCATAGCCTTGGGCTAAGTGCAGTTGGTTATTTGGGGATGCTTTATTGTTGTGGATGAGTTATTTAACAATAGAAATTGCCTGTTTTGTAAAGCCTTTTGTATTTCAGTATTTTCTATTGCTAGAGCTAGTTATTTGTTACCCATTGTAGCATAGTCTCTAATCCTAATACTCCTGGTTATCCCTACTTACTGTGCTTTAGTTCACACAGTGAAACAGTCTTGGAGCTCTGGGTTCCTTTCAGATGGGGCTCAACTGGAAGATGTGTTCCTTCTGCAAATGAGCATTCAGTTAATGGGACTAGATTGAAGTAGTCCAGGGCATGTGTCAAGAAAAACAAATCCTGGGATGCCCATGATGTTGACATCAAATCCTCCGCACTGTTTTTCTCTACAGACCTTTCAGTCAGTCTAAACATAGCCTCTGACAGCAACTTTGCATTTGAGACTACCTTATTTTTGCTTGAGACACTCAACTCTGTTTTAATGACTTAGACACTTGTGTAGCTGGCAAGAGAAGGGTGTGTGTGGGGGTGTGCGTGTAAGTGGTTTATGCTCAAGAAGCCTTCAAAATTTTTTCTTCATCATACTCTTGATAGAAGGTGCGAGCAGTAATGCTGTCAATTAAGGAAATATGGTCATTGTTCCTTGTTTTCCATTTGGTAGAGGAGGGGTCCTGTGAACTTGTTCAGCTCTTTGCATGGTAACCAAAGGTGGCACCTGCTAGGGGGACAGCAGGGTCCTGGCAAGCTCTTCCATCCTTCTTGAGGACTTGGGACTCTGCATTGTGCGTATTTGGCTTTGCCTGAGTTCAGCAGGCAGAGGCTAACTGCTGTAATGGGTTTCAATTGAGATGTTACCATAGCATCCTGGGACTTTTACAATCTATTTAGAAGTCCAAAGGTTTGAAAAGAGTGCTTGAAAGTTTCTGGACTCTGGCAGGTTGCCGAAAAGTAAATGCACAAAAGACAAAGCCTTATGAAAGCTGCTCTGTTTAGAGAAGCAGCACCTGAGTGCTAGGATTCCCAGCACAACCATTTTTGAGAGCTGGGGCTGTTTTATCACAGTCTCCTCCCAAATCTTTTTTCTTCCCCTCACGTGTATGTCCCATCCCACAAGATTAGCCTGGGTGTGCTGCCAGATGCAGCCCTCTCCGCAGTGGTGGTGGAGGAGACTGTTCTGGGGCTTGGCTGCTCTGGGGCACAGAAAGGAAAGGAGTGAGAAAGCATCCAGAAGCCCCTACTGTAAGAATTTCTTTAGATATCCCCATCAGCTGA
This sequence comes from Agelaius phoeniceus, assembly GCF_051311805.1. Classification (NCBI taxonomy): domain Eukaryota; kingdom Metazoa; phylum Chordata; class Aves; order Passeriformes; family Icteridae; genus Agelaius; species Agelaius phoeniceus. The sequence goes on along the minus strand of NC_135270.1, from coordinate 25,017,482 downwards.
GAACCTTGCTTTATTCTTCTCTCATCTTTCTTCAGAATTTTCTCACAAGTGAATGCAAAAAGCTGTTTTGTTAACAGAGTATCCAGTTGCCTAACAATTCTTGTGTGAAATATGAGTGCTCACAGTAAACTGGTGTTAACTAATGAACATTCAATTCAATTTGTAGCCTTGGTTTCAGCAAGGCAAATAAAATCACATCATTAATAACTGTTGTTACTCTTCTAATTTTCCTACTCTATTTACTGGTAGAGGACTGAAGCAAGCATTAGGTTTGCAATAGGAGGCATGGAGACTAACACAGTTGTTGAAAGCTTTCTTCTAGAAGGAATCTCTTGCAGATGGCTACACTTTAAATGCCTGAAAGAGGAAAAAGAGCAATTAACCAGAGAAGTGAAAAATTGTTTTCCCTGCTTCTGGATCCCAAACCCATTTCTAAGTGATTGAGGACAAAGTAAAAACTTGTTGAGGTACCCTGGTTTTTTCCTAAGTCTTTATTCTTCAAATGTGCTGAAAAGCTCTGGCCACTTAACTTTGCTAACAGTATGAGCTGTTCACTGAGAGGAGGACAGATAGAGGGAAGACTGAGCAATCCTAAGGGAAGAATCTCAGCAGCTGTTCAACTTGCTGAGAATGATTGAGCTTAATGGTTAAGTTTGTTCCTTTATTGTTGATACCTTGCTTAAGCCATTCCTCTGACTGCAGCTTATTTAATTTCTGTATTCAAAAGATATTGGGAAAAACATCTGTTTGCATGTATAAAAATCAAGATAAGGTGTTGGTCATATGCCCTACCTACTGTTGGAATACATGTAACAACATAGGGTTGTCATAATTTTTCTTTCTTCTAGAAATGTTTACCTGTAAGATTGCCACATTAATGGTACCTTCATCTCTGGGTGGCTGTTAAAAAAAAGGTGGCCAAGTTATTTTGGTACTGGCCATCTACCCATGATCTAGGAATTTCAACATATATAGTTTATTCAAAATATATAGTGTTCCTGTCCCTTGTAGTGATCTTGACCCTATCTGAGAATAGATTTGTCATTGGGCTGCTTGCTGGATAGCTCCACCATGGGCTGGTTCCTCTGAGCTGAACTTTTACTACTTATAAAAAGGAATGTAAGTAGTAGGGTGTCTGAAATGTAACATCTTAACTGGGATAAAATTCTGACTCCCAGGCTTGCAATCTTGAGCTTTTGGGGGAAAATCCTTCCATTGTATAGTTAAACAAAATCCTCCTTTACTCAACTAGCTGGAGGCACTTGGCTGTCAGCACGACCAGGTGTGCTGAAGTTCCAGCATATCCACCCACTCTTTTAACTAAGTAAGCAACAAATGATATCATACCCTTCTGCTTGGTAGGTTTAAAGCCACCCCATGCTGAAAAAGTGAGTGACTAGAGTTTTTGCTTATTAGAAATACGGAGTAATATAGTAGGGCTGTCTCCTGTGAATGAATAGTATGTTGGCTTCATGTCTGGACCTTTCCATTACAATTGTGCCAGGATCTGCTTCCAAAATTTGCATGTTCTGTAGATGTTCTGAGCAGCATAATTTGGTGCATTTGATTGTATCATTGTGCCTTCATTTTCTTTCTCTTCCAAAATGCCTCCCTTATGTGTATTATCTTTCTGAAAGCTGCCTTCTTCTGTTACACCAACTTTCTTCTTTTTCATCTGTATCATTCTTTTCTCCATCAGTCTTTCATCAGTGAAACAATGCAGATCAGAAATGAAAGAAGTCATACAGGCTGTGGTTTGGGATGAGAAGATCTGAAATTCCATTTCCAGCTTTGTCACAGGCATCTTGTGGGACTTTTTGCAAGTTACTTTACCTTACTCTGAACTTGTTCACTCTAAGGCAGTGAGTGACAGCACTTTGTAATGAATACTCTTTGCTTGCAATGATAGTCATGTAATTTTGGCGTATTTTGATCCAGCACATGATTTATTTATTTACTTTAATCTCTTGGGACGATGGTTGTGCTTTACTTTGCATGAATAAGGTTTCATAAATATGAAATACTGTATGTGTCCATGATATTTACAGGAAGAATATTCCTGACTCCAGGATTCAAATGTCATGAGTATTTCTTAATCATAAGGCAATTGTACTTATTTTATTTACATTTCCTTTTGGGTAGGGGGGCTAGAAACTATGTTCTGTACTACCTTTCAACACATGACAACAGATTCTGTTTGCTCACATATGTTTGAGAACCAGGATATTAAAAATGAGAAATGGTGATTCCTTTTGTAAAAACTGAATGGCTTCTCTCCACACACACACCCACACCCACACCCAGTTGTTACATGACTCAAATTTTGGTCAAGTCTGTGTGGAATAATTCTCTTTCAAATGTGAGACCCTTTTCTGTATTATGAAGGATAAAGTGATTTAAAGTCTTTATATTAAAAGAGGTGATTTAAAATTGCAGACTGAGAGGGTTCACACTGACCACCAGATTTTGTCTGTTTCGGAGATGCTACCTATGGAGAGGATCTGCTGTGATGAAAGTAAACTTGAATCTTTTCATTAATTCTCATCTATGAGGGAGAGTTAAGCTGCTGTCCCAAGTGAATGTTTTAATGATCTCTCTGGAGTGTTTCGAAGCTTTGTCCCACTTGCATGATGCCAAGTGAAATGCACAAAATCTATCTTTGAGGCAACCCTGTCATTATACCTTTTGGTATATAATGTTTGTATTTGCATTTCTTTTGTTCTTGTATGTTGAGATTTACCATGCCCAAAGGAGAACCTCTTGCACTTCAGAGAAACCTTTGTAAGACAAATGTTTGCTGTAATAAGTTAGCCTAAAATGCTTACAACTCATATTTTAGAAATTTATACTAAAATACAAAAACATGAGTGTCGAATTGAAGATTCATCATAATGACCAACTACTTTTTTCAAAATGCATTAGTGCAAATGGTTGTTTAGTGGTGTATCAATCAGCTTTTCATCACAACTGCAGTAAGTTTTATACAGTAAATTTTATCCAGTAGTCAATTTTCAGTAACCTAGAAATGATACCTTGAGGCTTCTCTTAAAGAGGATTTTTTTGTGGCTTTAAAGAAAACTGTAATATAAACAGCAGTGAAGTTCAAAGGTACTAAAAGAAAGGGCATCTTCTGGTCAAATAAACAACAGTTACTCTTGGCAAGCCATTTTCCAATGGATTGTTTTCAAATAAGTGGGTCTTGGACACTCTAAAGAATCCTTGCTGGGATTCTTTAGAATCAATTTCACTTTCACAAACCTCTTATTCCTATAATTAAATTTCAATGTGTGGTTTTTGCAAATAGTCTTCTCTCTAGAGAACAGATGGGTATAAACTTTGGAGATTTGGTTTCACAAAATGTAATGGCCAGTGGTTTTCTTGCTGCTGTTCTAGTTGTTCCCAGAATATTCATCTTGGTTCAGCTTTCTAACATTCTTGTTTTGACTTTCTGTCCACAGTTTCAACAGCGTGCGGCAAGGAACACACATCTTGTTCCGTGAGTTCAGCTTTGTCCAAGCCACCCCTCACAACAGAGCCTCTTTTCTTCGGACCTTCTGGAGGTGTTTCCGAACTGTGGGGAAAAATGGAGGCAAGTATTCCAGCATCTGCTGCTGTCCTGTTACCCTGACATGAAAATCGTTAGCCAGGCTATTCATGCACTACAAATACTGACCCTTCACATTGCATTCTAATATCCTAACATTATTAATGGGGAGAGAACATCTTATTTCCCTGTGGAATGGTTAAAAATGGCTCCCAGAATATAGCAGTGTAGAAGCACCTTGTTGCCAGTGCTACTTCTGTAACAGAACAGCGCGTCAAGCAACAATAGATCAGACGGAGGATATTGTGGGCCTGTGCATTGAGATAGATAGGAAAAAAAATGTGCTGGAGGTTAGTGGCTAGGACCCAGAGAAGGTTGGAATATTGGGTGTAGAGAATGAGGGAAGGGGGTGCTGAGATTCTCAGCCAGCTGGGCTCCTGAGTGCTTTCATTAGGAGCCTGCAGGAGGCTGGGTTCAGTGGTGTGGGGCAGTTAACACTGCCACCTGAGCTGTGCCTGAATAGTCCTGCCATAGCTAGGTGATGCTGCAGAATCCTGATGGCTGTGGAAGAAGAACCACTGACAACTGTGTGACCTCTTCCCCAACCCTATCCACAAGGAAAAAGCTCCAGTGCCAAAACAAATGCTCAGCACTGTGCTATCATGCCTAGCTATTCTTATATTACACTTGGTATATTAGGTATTACAGAACTGGCCAGAGTTCAAAATAAACTCTTGTAACTACATGCAACTAAAATTATGTTTTGTTTTACTTTTTAATTTGGTATTTTAAGCAAATACACTGAAAGTTGCTGTACAAATATGAATGTTGGTGTTTGTTTTTTTTTACTATAATCCTCATTTCTTTCAGGCTATTCAGACTCATTTCTTCTTGCAGGAAGGACTAGAACCATCTCTTAAATATAGATAAAACCTTGCCTTCTGGCTAAGCTTTGCAACACTTCTGCTTTTGATGAACAGAGCTTGCCAGACCATGAATAAAGACTTTTTGACGTGTGCCATCTAGATCTTTGGCAATTAAGCAATCACAGTTAAACATGACAAAATCTGCAGTAAGCTGCTGAAGTAACTGACTATGCTATCTGTAACACCTTCCTCCCACTGAGAGGTACTTTGTTATGTTATAAATAATTTACTTCAGGTATTTTAAAGATTTGAGGTAAATTATATGATACTAATTTAACAGTATGCAGTAAGGCCATACCTGTTTTGAGATCAGGTCATAGCCAGGAAAAAAAAAGTAGATTCCTAGACATATTTCTATGGGGAAGTTAGAGATAACAGTGAAGAAGTCATCCAGCAGAACTGCAGCTGTTTGTGGTAAACCATATTGAAAAATTGAGAAGAAGCTCTCTGATGCAAAGTATCCACTGCAGTACTTTCAGTGCAAGTTTTCATCAGGCTTCATTTATCCAGCACCAACCTCAGCCAGATGAAGGGCACCTGGATTTGTTGAAAAGAATGGACAAGTTTTAGCTTCATAGTATCTCCTTTAAATTTTAGTAGTTTTATGTGAGTATGGAAAAGGCCATAGAAGAAAGTACCAAGGTACTTTGAAGAGAAAGGGTAATAAGCACAGGAACAAAAGCTCAGCTGGATGTTGCTAAGCTCTGGTTGTGGCCTAAAAGGAGTTCAGTGTGTATTTTTCTAACTTTGAAGTCCACTAGCTTCACTTTTTAGTCTGGGTAAATATGACATGTTTAGCTGTATATTTATACATCTACATACATTTTCTTTTTACACTAACCAGAGACAGAAATGCATCACTTCGGATAAATTACTGTCAATATTTTCTTCCACTTAGTCCAATTTCTGTGGTTCTCTAGTCATAATTATAGACTAGAACCTCAATATTTTTTATTTCAGTTTTACTTGCTATGGAATTTTTTTTTGCTATACCTGTGTGTAGAGGAACTCATAACATTCATGGCCACTTAAGAATTAAACTCATTTACTGAGAAGCCGAACCTGTGCAATGTGATGGGTGAAATATGGTCATTACCATACTCAGGCATAGAGTAGACCTACATGTTTTTTCTTAGCTGTGTTTGCATGGGAAACCTGTGCTGAAGCAGACTCCTGGGAGGACCTGTGGACCCACAGAGAGAGGAGCACATGCTGGAGCAGCTTTGCTGGCAGGACTTGTGACTCCACGGGGGACTCAAGCTGGGTCCAGTGCATTCCTGCAGGACTGTGCTCCATGAAAGGGACCTACTCTGAGCAGTTTGTGATGAGCTGCAGCCCTTGGGAGGGTATTATGCTGCAGAAGTTTGTGGAGGAGTGTCTGTGGAATGTCATATTGGAGCTGGGGAAGAGAGCAAGGAGATAGAAATGGCAGAGACAATGTGTGACAAACTTCCTGGTCTCCCTGTGTCACTTTGGGGAGGGAATGTAGTAAAGAAATCAGGAGTGAGGTTGAGCCCAGAAGGAAGAGAGGGCTGAGTGGAAAGTTTAAGATTTGGTTTTATTTCTCACTATCCTACTCTGATTTCATTGGTAATAAATTCAATTTCATTTCCCCAAGTCGAATCTGTTTTGCCTGTGATAGTACCTGGTCAGTGATCTCTCCCTGTCCTACTCTGCCTTCATGAGCATTTAATTATATTTTCTCTTGGTTGTCCAGTTGAGGGGGGGAGAGTGACAGAACAGTTTTGGTGGGCACCTGGTCAGGGTCAAACCACCATAAGGAGGTAAGTAAGTTATGCAGTCCTGGTAAGAAATTCTTCTTATGGTTATATACTATGCAACAGAGCATAGGACAAACAACCTGCTGTTTCTGAAATTAGTAGCAATATAGCTTGGGCTAACATAGGAATGTTGCTTTTGAGACCTGACCTAGAATTTCTGCATTCGATGCCCTGTGTGAGGTGTATGAAGTGTTATTTATCAAACGGCCACTTTATGTCAATGGAATTTCTGTGTGCAGAAAAGGATGAAAATATACCCTTTGTTTTCTACAGCATGATTCTTATCTGCCCCAGTTTTCTCTCTGGGTTTGTTTCTCAGCAGGGATTGCTCCATTCTTTGTCATTGATTTATGTCTCTGAAGAACTATGAAAGCATCTTTTGTCTTCCTTTGCCAGAAGTAGTACATTCACTAACTTCCATGTCTTCTAGGTTGTTCTTGGTTTTATTTATTCCTTTATCATAAAAGTGTTTACTGCTGTTTCCCCCTCTCTCAATTACTTTACATTTCATTCCAGATTTGAATTTCATGTTTTAGGAGTGGGTGGTGGCTTTTTCTTAATTTTCTCCATCTGTGGAGGGTATCCTTGATAAACGACATAAATACCAACCCTATGAGGATGTAAGTCCACCTAATAAATAACTTACATCAAAGCTTGTACCCTGGCTGGAGGGAAGCAAGAGAGAATATTAAAGATGTAAGATGATGGAATTTTGTGAGTTTATACAAACTCACAAAACTCCCATATTTTCACTTCTGAGTGTGTAATTGTGATTTTAGAAAAGTAGACAATATTGCACAAATAAATTAAGTGATTGCTTAATCTGGCTGGTAGCTGTTCCTCCTTGATGCAGGGAAATTTACTCCTTTGTCTGTCAGTCTTGACCATGGCTTGACTTGGAATGTGCATGTCATTCACCCAAGCAGATGCGCCTAGCCATGAGTTCTCAAATGTCCAATAATAGAGAAATCTGTCTGAACACAAGCAGTGCTTAAATGTAACAATCTGTGTGTGTGCAGAACCATGTATACAGTAACTGAAATGCACTAACATTACTGTTTCTCTTGGGAAATTGCTGTAGATGTTACTTTTCTACTTAATTCCTTATCCTTTTGAATTACTGGGAAATAGCTCTTCATGGAGAAATATAGCATATTTTATGTTATTTTTGTTATGTTAGCTCTGTTACTTGATAGGTTGGGGTTACCTTGACTTTTTAAAGTCCTTTTGTTTGGAGGCTACATTTATTTTTATTTTTGTCTCTGAATAGTAAGGGTAATTTACTAGCTTCAATAAATGTGATGGTTACACTTCAAAAAGTAAAGAAAAATTTGTTGGTTGGGGGGATTGTTTGTTTGTTTGTTTTTTCTTAAGAGGATTTCTTTTTGGTGATATGCTGGATCCATTTTACAGGATTTTCCAGTGGGTTGAGAAGCTTAGTAAGATGCAGAGTTTTATTTTCAAGTATGCATAAGCATATCTGGGATTCCATGCATTGGGAATGTGATACCAGGACTAGAAGGAAACAGATGAATGTGATCCAGTAACAAGAAACTGAGGTTTCCTGGTGAAAAATACATCACAGAATTTCTTGTTATAGAATCATAGAATATCCTGAGTTGGAAGGGACCCATCATGATCACTGAATCCAGTTCCTGGCCCGGCACAGGACAACCCCAAGAATGACACCATGTGCCTGAAAGCATTTTTCAGATGCTTCTTGAACAGAAGCCTCTTGCTTCTGTCAGACTGTTGCTCTTACTGCTTCCCTGGGGAGCCTGTTCCAGTGCCCAACCACCCTTTGGGTGAAGAACCCTTTTCCTAACATCCAGCTTAAGTCTCCTCTGACTCAGTTGCATGTCTTCCTCATGTCTTCCTCGAGTCTTGTCCCTGGTCACAAGAGAGAAGAGATCAGTGCTTGCCCCTCTCCTTCCCCTTGTGAGGATGCTGAAGACTACAATGATGTTTCCCCTCAGTGTCTTCTCTAGGCTGAACAGAGCAAGTGATCTCAGCCCTTTCTCATATGACTTTCCCTCCAGACCCTTCACCATCGTTGTAGCCCTTCTTTGAACAATCTATAGTAGTTTCATGTCTTTCTTATATCATGGCACCCAAAACTGCCCCCAGCACTCGAGCTGAGGCTGCCTCAGTGCAGAGCAAAGTGGGACAATGCCTTCCCTTGCCCGGCTGGTGCTGCTGGGCCTGATGCTCCCCTGGACAGGGTTGGCCTTCCTGTCTGCCAGGGCACTGCTGACTCATAATCCACTCTCTGTCAACCAGGACCCCACAGGCCCTTTCCTGTGGCACTGCCCTCCAGCCTCTTGTTCCCCACTCTGTCCACATATCCAGGGTTGCCCCATCCCAGGTGCAGAATCCAGTGCTTGCCCTTGTTAAATTTCATATGGTTGGTGAATGCCCAGACCTCTAATTTGTTGGGGTCTCTCTGCAGGGCCTTTCTGCCCTTGAGAAAAGGGATTTGCCCAGTTTAGTGTCATTGACAAACTTACTTAGTATTCCTTTGAGTCCCACATCTCGGTCATTTATGAAGATGTTGAGAACTGGGCATAGGATGAAGCCCTGTGGAACTCCACTAGTGAGAGGTCACCAGTGAGTCTGTTACCCCATTCACTATAACCCTTTGTGCCCTCCTTTAACTTGTACCAATAATACACAACACTCACAGAGGTGGTTAGAGGACAGTTTGTGTTTGTTGAAGCATAATGATCAGTTAGCAACAGATTTCTCCCAGAGGAAGGCAGAATGGCCAGAAGTCTTGTTTTCCCTCTGCTTGTGCTTAAATTGACCTCTTGGAATCTATCTGACCTGCTCTTTTGAATTGTCTGTTCCTCAGGACTCTTTAATTAAAACTGTGCTTTCTCAGTTTAAACGGCCCCTGCAGAGTTCTGCTGTGAAGCCTCATAAGGTCAACATATGCCTCTCCCAACCCCCATGGCTTTCATGTCTTGTTGGTTCTCTGTTTTTAATTAAAAAGAAAGATTTTTCCTTAAATGCTTTCCAGCCAATTAGAGAAATTTTGCACTGAGAAACTTGTTCCAGGCCTGATGTACTGAGAAGTGAACAGAAAGCTCAGTCAGAACCATTGGCACTTCTTTTCTAGAGCCCCAGCTTTCTTTGGTGCTTTTCAACAGCTTTTCTCTTTTTTCTTTCTTTGCACCTCCCCCGCCTCCCAATTTAGAACTGCTTCCAGCAAAAATAGCTGTTGTTTGATACCTTAGATTTAGCACTGAAATGTAAAACTGCTGCAGAAAGTATGTTAGACTATACTGCCTGAGAATCCTTTTTGCAGACACTTGCCTCCCCTTCAGACAAAAGGTACATTTACTGTTCATATTGAAATAAAATCTTATAAAATGACCAGGTTTCTTTCACATTCATCACATGGTGTGATGGCTACCTCTTTGCTTCTGCACACTTGAATTAGGAAATTGGAAGCCTAGCTGTCTCTGGAGCTTGTGGAAAGGGAGGTTGACCACAACCAAGCACACAAGCTATGTCATGAAATGAGAAGAGTGGTAAGCCTCTATGACTAATTCTACTTCAGTTTGCCAGGAAGGCTAGATTCCTTACAAACATTAAAGAAATGTCTTATCTATATTATTCATGTAACTTTGAGATGGAAAAGAGCTAAATGGACCACTGTTCTCCCAGCTCAGTTTTGAAATATGCTATTTTAATGCATTTCTGCTGACAAGATTACTTTCCTGAGGTTACAAAATCCCTTCCTTTGCTAGTGTCATTCTAATGCTTCCATATGTTATTCTTTATATTAAATCACTCTGCCTTTTTTTTACTCCCACCTTTGTAAGCTTTTAGACTATCTTCATTTTTAGCTTAGCCAATCTCTGCTAAGTGAAATGTTTAGAACAATACGGTGATGATCACAGTAAATATCAGAATCTTTTTTCCTTTCCTTTTTGTTACTAAAACTAGATCAGATTTTTATACCATGTTATTGTAGGAAATCTTTTATCAATCAGTGAAGTCTCACAGCATGTCCCAAAGATAAGTTAGCTGTGTTTTCTGGAAATTCATTCTGCAGTGAAATAGCCTTGGCTGAAATGATTGATTTCTAACTTTACTCATGTCATAGTTCCTTTGTGCTACGGTTACAGCTGTTGCTATTTATGATTTATCAATGTAACTCTGCCTCATGACTCTGGAGTATCATGAAAAAGGATTTCTGTCACTGGGGAGAAATAGGTGGAAGATTACATTTTAGAGATGGTGAGATATATCTACAAGGCATTGTAGGTTAAAACGTCTGCATTACATAGATCTATGTGCATTGCATTGCAGTAATCATTTGTGGAAGTGGGTCAGTGATGGAGTCTTCAGCTAGTCTCTCCCTGAATTCAGTTCATGCCATTCTGTCAAGGCAGTTTGTGAAATTAAATGTAGTACACTGAAAATCCTTCTTGTCTAATCTGGTTTGGGTTTATTTTTCGCCTCAGTATTATATTTCCTTTTCAGCTGTCTCTGAGCATACACCAGCTCTTCTTAATATTCAAATGCTTTTTTTCAATTTAATGTTCCAGATGTGTATCTCTATAGATTGTTTTTTAAACCAGTAAATGTTTCTGTTTGTTTTCTAATGTTTTCTGGCTATTTTGTGTCTTTTGACACTTCTTCACTGGTTGTGTCATTGGCAAATTAAATTAGTATGTTCTTTACTTTTTGTCCCAGTTGAGCAAAACATTTAAATAAGCAGTGATCATTGTTGCATTCTGCTAAGCAATTATCCAAAATTCAACTGGTAATTATTATTACTATTTGCTTTGCAGTCTTCTGGCAAGTTTCCCATCCCTATGACAGCATTCCTATTCAAACCAACTGAAATAGATTTTTTTAATTAAGACTTTTTTAGGTTCCAATGTAGTCTTGAAGAGTTAGTATCACAAATTGTGGGGAAGTTCCCTGAAACAAAACTGGTTCTAGATTGTTTGACCTGGCCTGGGATTCTGAATGCTCCATGTTTCTTATATTAAATAAACTTGGTCTACCTCTTCTGTCACTTGTGACATGTCTTGAAAGATGATCTACACATTTCATATGCATAAGCGATCATCTAATAGAATGTCTATGAAGCCTTAGTTTCATTAATTAGTATGTTTTATGATATTTTCTGATCTACTCTTCAGCAGCAGAGATGCTGAAAGGGAGAGGTAGAGAAAGTAGGTGAAAATCTTGTTTTGTCTCAATTCCTTATACTGTGACTTTCTGCAAAGAGGTTTTATGAGAAGGGTCTCCGTGAAGCCCACATGTGCTTTCAGCACAATGTTGGCTCTTAGTCTGCCCTGAGAGGTGAAAGTACCTAAACTGAGGAATGCATTATCTTCATCCCTTCTCTGTAAGCCCTAAAGCATACTTCTGCCCATGCTGTTGGCTTCAAGTGTGTGTCTGTGCTGTGTAATGCAATGTTTACATAGACAACTAAGCTTGGGGTTTGTGTTTCCATATGGTACAATTCAGCACTATCTCAAAATACTAGCTTGGGACCTGGATGTTGCAGAGCTATATTGCTCTGACAGCAGCCTGAGCCTAGTTGATCTGTCTCAGCAGATCAGTGGACATAAGGGGACTGTTGTGATGGTGTGTCTGCGCTCATTTCTGTGGAATAAACTCTAGCATCTCTGTTGAGCTGCTGTGAGCACTGTAGCTGCAATCTGAGGAAGAAGACTGTGGATGGGGAATGTGTATTCAGCATGAACAGAAGAGTAAGGACTCTCCTTCACACATGTAATTAAGTCTTTGACATAGCCTTGGTACTAGGAGTTATCATTTTAACTGGAGAAATAAGTATGTTTTTGTCTAGCTGCACAAAAAATCTCTGAACAAATAATTTTTGTCATTTATCATCCCAGATTCTTCTTCAGCTTTTCTCTCTCATGGTCTTATTATTTATCGTTTCCATCACTACACATTCACTTCCTAGCTTTCCTAAATTAACTCAGCGGATTTATATAGTGTGCTCCTGATTCTACAATATGTATCTCATTCATTGGATTCAGACCTGACGTATATCTAGAAGTTTTTTTCTGTTTGTTCATTGGGAATTTGCACAACTACAATTTCTGGCCCCCTGTTCTTCCACTTAATCTATTAGTTATACTCACAAAAGCTTTATATTCAGTTCTTGTGATAAAATAAGCTTGAGAATGCCATTAATTTCTTTTGAGGTATTGATTTTCCCCTGTGTTGTTAAAAAGACTGACTGAACTTCTGTTTCTATAACTCTATTACTGAACTCTTCCAGTAAGCCTTTTCTTGTTAGGCAAGATAATTTGATCCTAGAAACTTTAAACATATCAAGAAGTCCCTACTTTGCAATTTATTTTGAAGCCTTGGTTCCATTCAGTATGTCCATGTTTGACTAAAGTGTAATGTTGAATTGAATACAGAAATTCTTGGATCCTTTTAAAGTTGCCTTACCTCAGTCAACATCTTGAAGTCTGGTTTAAATCAGTATGATCAGGTATAAAGTTGTTGTATATGATGCAAAGGATTGTTGGCTTACTCTTTGTTATGCCTCTTTCAAGGATCCTAGATGAGTATCAGTAGAAGTGATCTGCATGCATGATTAGTACTTTGATATGCTACTACTGTGAAATGGGGATAAGGTGTTACCACGGAAAACCTGTAATCTGCAAATGAGTTATGAAATGTAGTCAGTAATATTTATAAGTTAAGCTTGATCCATTCTGAATTTGTCACAGGACATGACTGTGGTAATGTACAGTCTGTGATATCTTCCTTCATAAGCTGATCTGAGGGTGATTTGCACTCTGTGATCCTACTAAGCATGAATCTCATAACCTCTGTTGGAAAAATGGAGCTTTCTTTATCTTGGATTAAGAGATACTTAAATATCCATCACTTCTTGACCCCTTTTTCTCTTAGAGCATATCCCATAGGATTCTTCCAAAGAGATCTCTGCAGTCATTAAAGTATGCTCTCCTGAAATCCAGGGCTGTGGTCCTTCTAATTGCCAGGTAGATACATTCCTGAAACTTTTATAAAATGGTTTTTCAGGTATAAAGAAAAACACCTTAGAAATGCTTCAGGCACAGGAAAAGCTTACACAGAAGTTCACACTTTTCTAGACTGCAATGTCAGTTAGCCAAACCCCAAAAATCCATAGGATAAAAGCTTTGCTAATTCTGGTGCTCACATAGATACTTGTCAAATCCTGTCTTCTCTGAGGTTTTCCTGCATTAAGATTCAGACCCAGAAATAGTTAAAATTTATATCAGCTAATTTAATGAATTTGTACAGATTCTCCAGTAGAACTTGGGTAATATTTGTAATGCAGTAACCTGGTGTTTCTCAGTAGAAGAAGCCATAGCATCAAGGGGGGCTGCAGAGTACATGACGTACACAATAAACCTAAAGGAAGCTAAACATTTGAGAAGAATTTTTTTTTCTCTTTGGAAAAGCAAGTGTGTGAGATTCCAAAGTGTTACTAGTGTTCATTTTCATAGAGGGTAGGGAGAGATGGCAGAAAAGGCAATATTGTCCTGAATAGAATTTTAACTCTTCCCCTTTAGTTCCTTTTGTTGTAGGACGAACTCGTTGAGAACTATCTTCATCCCTTTGTCTAGTCAGCTCTTTACCTGTCCATTTTTTTATTATTTATCTCTGTTTTGATCATCTGTTTGTAGAATATTTGTTTCCTTCCAGCTATGGTATCTGCTTATCTGTTACCACTTTTCTCTCTACTCTTTCTGCTGGAGTTAAGGTATTACATATTCCAAGTGCTCATCTAGTCTTCATTCAAATTGCCCTTACATAATTTCCAGAATAACTTAAACATTTTCTGAAAAGAAGTCAAACTGTCAGTTCTTTTTGCATGAGTTATCTTTGCATCACTATCTGATATCAGAAACAAAGCTTTTTCTTCATTTCTTCTTTCTCATCGCCATTCCCCATGCTGCTGTTAGGTATTTCTTCATTCTGCTGGCAGAGGCAGAAGGATTGGTGTGCTGTGAAAAGTTACAATGCAAATACTAGTTAACATGATTAGGATAACCAGCAGTTAATATTGCAGCTTACTCCTGAAAGAATTTATTTTTTTCTGTCTACTTTGATTGGAAACTTTTCTTATCAAACCCTTGAAATGACTGAGCAAGTGTAATTGTCCTTAAGGTGCTGAGAATTGTCCTTAAAGCTGAGAAGTGTTTCATGGCTTTCTTCTGTGATGGACAGGACCTCAAATGTGATGTCTTAATTTCAGAATGATGATTATTGATAAAACTTTTCTGTGCCTACTCTCTAAGGCTCTCCAGGTATTTTTCAGACATTAAGGATTGAAGCTTCCCAAAATTTTTGACAATATTATTTTCATTTAACAGTTCCAGAAAGTGAGACAGGGAAATGAAGTAATTAGCTGAAGTTCCCATAGTCAGAGTTCAAGATGTTTTGCCTTTTGATATATTACTCCAATTTTATATACTAAAGTTATATTTTTTACAGATACAGGATTGCTTTACTGTGAAATAAGTAGGAGAACACACATATGTTAGTATGAAGCAACATTGTCTATATAAATTGTAAGAATCTGTTTTGGTTTTTTTTTAATGTTTTGAGTGTACTCGTCTTACTCAGAATGGTGGATTACTGTGCATGAGCTGTGTGGGATGATGCAGGATGTATTTGTAGTTGTTTTCAAGTTTGATGTTACAGCCCCCTTTGCTACATGCTTTTCTCAACAGAGTCTTTAGAGCAAGATAGAAATCAGTTGAATTAACATATGTCATCAAGTTCATCATCTCTGTTGTAGAACCACATGCTCAGTATTATTCTCCTGACAATTCTTTGCTCTTCAGGAGGGTAAGGTTATTTCTTGTGTGTGCAATACCTGTCTGAAAGTGTGTACCCTGTCTGAAAGTGTCTTGGCTCATAAGCAGTCTGGTGCTTAGCTGGTAACTGTATCACTTAGAAAGCCAGTCTTGGTGTACAGAGAAGTTGCTGGCTTCTGAAGTAAAATTGGCAAGAGATTATCCCTTTATCCCTTTTGAAGATGCTCAAAATAGAAACTACTTTATATGCTGAAGTATATTCTTTATTCATCTTCCCTTATTGTAAATTCAGACTCTTTTCATTTTATACAGAGGTTGCAGTCTTTTGTTGTTTTTGCTTAGCTTCAAAGTACTAGCTAGTAGAGTCTTGTTCAAGCATGTTGTTCTTCAAGGGACCGACCACCTTATAAAATAGCAGACAGTTCTTTCACGTTAGGTCCAGTCTACTAGGCAAGTTGCATACAATGTCTAGTGAAAGATTTCTTAAACATATCTGTTCTGTGAAGGACCATCTTCTGAGTTCTTTCATTTAAAGAGTAAAACAACAAAGCTTAGAACCTGATCTGGCTATGTCATGTCTTGCTATTTTTCTGGAAAAACAGGCTTAAAAGCTGAACTCTGGGTCTCAAACCCAGCAAAGTGGGATTTTGGCATTTGCTCTCAAGAGGCTGCTCCATGGGAAAGTTGAGTCTGTGCATGGTGTAGCTAATGCCAAAACTAAATAATACCTGCTGAAGCATGTCCCTTTTTTGCAGGTTGTGTCCATCATCTCTTGTCCCGTGAGTATACAAGTTTGATGCCCAAACTCAAAATCTAATGCACTTCTTTGGTAGTCAGCAGACAACGTCTCATCCATAGGGCAGTTTTGAGTAGTTCAGATGGGCTTCTGGTCACTATCCTTCTCCTGTTTTTTACACTAGGAGTTTAGGTAGAACAGCCTTTTCATTGAGGCTTTAAATTCAGAGCTTGAGGAGAGACAACATAAAAATTAAATTTCACTCTGCATTTCAAACATTTTCTGTTTTCTGGATCAGTACATTAAACCCTTAAAATTTGTCTTTCTAATGATGCTGTGTTAATTTATTCTGGCACTCAATATTCTTGAATAAAGAATCATGAGTAAAGTTCATGAATACATTTTAGCAAAGTTTTTTATTCCACGATGCTTTTTGTCCCTTATAAATCTTCCCCAGCTTTTGTATCTAAAGTATCCCATAAGCAAAGCAAAGGGAAATGAATATTGTATTAAATCTTAGTAGACTAGAGGAGTTAAGAAACAAATCAATGGTTGCTGAAATCTAATTAGTAATCTCTTCAAGTATTTTCTTTGAACCCCAGCTAAGATATCTTGCAGAACTAATATTAAAGAAAAAAAGGCTGTAAAATGTTCATTATCTGTTTCTTGGTAACTAAACATTGCTGTCTTTAGCAGATTGTGTTGGGTTGACTCTAACTGGATGCCAGGTACCCACCAAGGCTGCTTTCTCACTTCCCCTCCTTAGCTGGAGAATCAAGAGAAAAAAGTAACTAAAGGCTTGCAGGTCAAGATGAGGAGGGGGAGAGATCACTCACCAGTTACTGTCATGGGCAAAAATGACACGATTTGTGGAAATTAATTGAATTTATTACCAATTAAATCAAGAGTAGGATAAAGAGAAAACCAGATCTTAAAAACACCTTCCAGCAAGCCCTCCTTTCTTCCTAGGCTCAGCCTCACTCTGGATTTCTGTACCTCCTTGCCCCACCAGTGCTACCAGGGTATTTCTGCTCCAGTGTCTGGAGCACCTCCTGCCCCTCCTTGTGCACTGACCTTTGTGTGAGAGCTGTTTCTCTCACACAATCTCACTTCTCCCTCCAGCTGCAGCTCTGCAGTTTGGTGTTTTTTATCCCTTCTTAAATATGTTATCCCAGAGGCACTACCACGGTCACTGACCGGCTCAGCCTTGGCAAGTGATGTGTTGCTCGTATCAGGCTGGCATTGGCTCTGTCACACCTGGGGGTGAAGCTTCTTAAAACTTCTCGCACAAACCCTCCCTGCATCTTTACCCACTACCAAAACCTTGCCACACTAACCCAACACACAGATGCAGCAAATAAACAGGGTTACTTAGGGAAGCAGTTTTTAAAGAAATAATACAGCTAATGAAAGCTTTGTTTGTTATTTCTTTTGTCTTTCTCTGTTAGAAAAATGAATCTGGAGCATCCCTATACACAACAGAGCCTGGAGCTTTGTTTTGCAAGGTCTTACACTGATTTAAAATAAATTAAATTACTTCTTATGTACTTAAAATATTATTTCTGATAATAGGCATGCTTTGGGTGTATGTAAAGGCAATTCCTAGTCAGACAGCTGATACTGAATAGAGGTTTTTAACTTTTTTTTCTTGGTGCCAAGTAGAAGATGTCAGTATTTTACTCTGTTCTCTGCTGTCCTTGTTGTACTTAGATTTGCTGAGCAAATATGGGATAAGCAAGGAAATTCAAACTGGCAACTCCTGAATCCTAATCCTGTTAATCCGTATCTTTGGCAAATCCCTTAATCTCACTGTACCTGCATTTTTCTATTTATAACCTGGAGTTACACCTGTTGGATTGAATTAAGTAATCTTAGGACATACAAGTGCTGGCTGGATCAGTAAAACTGAGAATATTTAGCTATCTGTATAGATCAAATTTGACAGAATCAACGCCTTAAGGAACTTTCACTTTATTGTTAGTGATAAACAGCTAATGTTAGACAGATGCATGTAAACTGGTAACTTCTTTCCATTGAAATAATGTAACTCTTTTTTGAATACAAAAAAAAGAGTGATTCAAACATTGTAAACATTTGAAATGTAAAAACTTTAACATAAAAAAGCCTTTAATATCAGTCTTCTCTCTGCCCCCCCTCCCCCAGTTCAGACTCAAAATTTTTTCCTGTGGGAATTTTCCTGCCTTTTAACAATTCTTAGGATGATATTAAAATCAATTCTGGAGGAAGGCAGGAAAGGCTTTTTGATAGACAGAACTGGATTTCAACAGTTATATCTATTCATGTGAAAACTAACCAAACCTGCAGAGAGTAAATATGAAAGTGGCAGCTCTGTTTGTTGTGGTTTGGTTGCACAGGATTGTCACACACAATGTACAGAATCACTTTGAAATCTTTCAGACTTGGAACAGTTTCAGAAGAGTGTGAGGTGCACCATTCTTCTTAGCCCAATTGCTAACATTTGCTCCTTTGCCTTTTCTTACTCTCATTGTGTTTGAGCATTTGGTAAATGTTTAATAAAAAACTACGTGTTGGTCAGATACATCCAATATTAATTTGTGGATATTTGTATGTTTCTAACTGGTACAAACTGAACATATAAAAAAAGTAAAAATTCAGATTAGGGAAGTGTCATCATACAAGCAAATCTGTCTTCATTACCTTTTTTTTTTTTGTGAGCATTTTTTATGTAACGGCGATACAGGTAGAGAAGAATTTTACTTTTTATTCACTTATGACTACTCTACAGGGCAGTGACCTCACTGTTATGTCAGTTCTAAACAATGGCTCTAAGGTATTTTTAGAAGAAGCTTTAGTGTTAAGGTAATCTAATATTTTAAGCAGCCTCAAAACGATGGATATTTGCTTGCCAGTAAGTTAACTCACCTTAAAAATTTATTTGTCTTTTAAGATCTTTTACAGTTACCATAGCAAAAGGAATTTATGTAACTCCTGAAGTTACACAATAGTGTTCATTTTGAAACTGGAGCATGGTGATAATTGTAGAGAAGCCTGAATCCTTAAGGAGTTAACTGTGTCATCAAACATAGTCCTCACAACCTAGGAATGTGATTGTTCAAGTTATAGCCAGAAGTTATTCCAAAATCTTGTTGTCAGACTATGGTAACTTTTTGAGGAAATACAGGCAAAAATAAATAAATACAGAAAAAATTAATAAAGAATTAAATAGATTGTACCTCTGCAGAAGAGATGATTTAAAGAAAACATCAAGAGAGTTTTCTTCAAAATACTGCAGTTTTCAGTTATTGAGGTATCCAGAAGTGACTTTTCTGTTCTTCAGGAACCTTGTTCAGATCACTTTGAACTTAAAATGATTTCAAGGTAAATGCAGATTTGACAGATATTATTATCCTTGAGGCTTAAAGAAAAAATAGCATTTTGTTTGTCTTCTTTGATGATTTTGAGGAGAAACAAAACGAAGTAAGCAAAAGTGACCACACTGAGAAAGAATTGTTAATGAAAACATCTCACAGAACATACCTTCAATTAAGCCTCTGAGACTCCCATCTGCTGTAATTGGAAGTACAATGCAGAACTTCTTGGGACTTGAATGCAGGCAGAGCAGCATGTAGGCTGCTAATTTTTCTGGACAAAAATGTGTTTTCCCTTTGCTAACTGGGGAATTCTCCAGATATACTCAGTACAGTGTTCTTCTATCCTTTCACTACTTGTACTGCATTTTTTTAAAGCTTATTTTTAACTCAGATCACTTTCATAATTAGATTTCTCTGAAATCTTGACATTGGGTTATCTCAGTGGGATGATCTGGGAATCAATTGGGTGACTTTTCACAGAATTCAATTTTGGCTTTAAGTGAACTACTTCAGATTCTACTAGAGTCAATATATTTGAAAATTGTTGCAGAATTTGTTCTCCCATTTCTGCATGTGTAACTATATAATTATTTTCCAGTTCCATTAAGGTACAGGTGAGAACATGAAGGGATACTGTATTCTGCAGTTTTAGCCTGGTCTGGATGGTACCTCTACCAAATATCCTTTGGTTGTCTTCTACAGTTTTAGCATGTGACTTCTATGCTTGAGAGCTAGAAGACACCTAGGGACCAATAAACATTCAATTGTTCTGTGCATGCACATTGTTGCAGGCTTTAGATTCACTGAATAGACAAATTCTGATAAAACTACTGCATGCAATCCCCTTGCTTCCAAGTAGCATTAAATGATTTGTAAAGGGCTACAAGCACCGTGACAGGAGCTTGCAAGGCAACTAAACAAAGGCAAGTTCCTTCACTGGTTTTGAAGGAGTTTCAAAGTTCCAAAGTATTTTAAATTTTTGCTTGTTGAAAAGTCCCAATTCCACAATGTTTTACCTGAGTCACAAGTGAGTTTGAAGAAACTGCCCAGTAACTACGTTGTCTGTACAGGCTTTGTCTAACATGGAGGTGATGGTGTTGCAATAGAGATGTTTTTAGGGAGTGGGATGAAGCATGATGTATTGCGTTATTTGTTAATGCAGCCATTTTTGATTAGAAGTGCATAAGCAGGTTAGGGCACGGAGGAGCACCTGTTCCCTCACTGAGTATCAAAGTGTTTACCCTTTGCTGATGAAACAGCAGAGTATCTGTGTGTGAGTCTGAAACGTCTGAAAAACTGGCAGCTGGGTTTTCTCCACATAAAATTGCAAGCATTCTTCTCCAATCATACTATCCTCCTGTGCATTCTCTCTCATTTGCTTCAGTCCCTCCCTGAAATCTTCTATCTTGAGGGCAGAGTCTGCCAAAGATGGATTGGCAAGAAAAGCAAATTCTTCCTCTGAAGAGCTGGTGTCATTCATTAGTATGTGAGAAGGGTGATTGTAAATAAACAACAAATTATTTTGTGTTCTGTGTAGTATTAATTCTAGTAATGTATACAAGGACATGCAGCTGACTGGATAAGGTAGAGATGCCATTAGTGTTTAGAAAGAACTTATTCCTGTACCCAGTTAAATGCTTGGGACTTTATCCCAGAAGCCCTATTGTAACAAGAACAACTGACACTATCCTTATCTTAGCATTACCTCTAGTGTCCTTTTTTTTATTCAGTTGATCTTACCAGATGAAAGAGAACCAAGAAAGTACGTGTGTGTCCTGTAGAGTTGTCCAGTATTCAGTGTTCTTGGTAATGCATGTTATGATCCCACACTGTATCTTTAATATAAATAAAGGAAATACACAGAACTGTATGTTCCACCCCACCGTGCAAATGGATTGCCCAGGAATACTTGCAAGTTGAAACCTGTTCTTTTAGAAATTGTACATTCATTACTTTAGAAGCAATATATTTTTTCTTTCTTCATAATCATTTTTTAAAATGGCTTTAAAACCAAATCACCGTGCTTCATGTGGCTATGAAACATTTATAGTTGGTTTATTCTACTTTGCACTGGGAAAAGGCTCAGCCTTTAAGTTATTCTAGTGATTCAGTTTCTTGCGGTAAGAGCTAGACAGGAAAAAGGGACCTATTGTGGTCGTATGCCTAAGATAAATTGGAAACTGAAGATATTGTCTTCTCAGAATTGAATGCATCTGAGACTTTACTAATGCCTTAATTAAATCTGCAGTACCATGTCAGCATAACCTGATCTAATTGCTGGCTAGTGAGGTACTGCCTTCTTGCATCCTTCTCATGGCAGCTCCAGCACTTGTTCCATCTTGTGCTGATCTGTCTCAGCATGCTAAACTGGCAGCAAACTATTCAGTACTTCTGCTGCTTGAGTTAGTTTTCTCCCAGCACGGCACATTGAAATGTGCCAGTGCAGGGTCACAGAGAGGTGGAATGCCAAGTGTGGTACTCTGCACCCATGGCTGAACTCAAACTGCCAGCAGTTCCTGAGCGCAAAAATCCCGTCATTGTCAAACCTGACCTTAAAATTCAGGCCATATTGCTTTGTATTGATATTTAGCCTGGTCTAATTAGGTAATGTACTGAATATATTAATATTTTACTTTAAAACCTCCTTTAGAGAGTAATACGCTTGTTGCATTTATAGCCAGAAACTGCCATTAGGCTGTGAAGTTTGACCTGTATAGCACATCATTAAACTTCACTTAGTAACACCAGTATTGAGCCAAAACACTTTTGTCTGACTGAAAAATAATTTGCATATCTTCCAGAAGGGCATTCAGGTTTTATTAAGTCATGTGAGCCTGAAGGGGCCGAAGGGCCCCTGGGAAAAATAGCAGGAGGAAGCAGTCAGCTGCCGGTGCTGCCAGGGCAATTAGGCTGGCCTGCAGCCCGGTCCCCATGAAGTACTGGGTTTTCATGGGAAGGAGGGCTTCTGCAAACTGCCTGCTCTCAGACACCTTCCTCAGGAAGGCTGAGCCACGTGTAGTTGTTCCGCAGATGAGCAGTAGGATGGCCCTTGTGCACACTCTGCACTGCTGCTGCTGAGAGGAAGTTGCTTGTGAAGATAGGAGGGCCAGGTGAGAAATTGTCCTGACAGGAGGAAGATTGTTTATAGGTAACTTGTGTGTTTTGTTGGAGGTCAGAATTTACTAAGACTTACTTGATTTTGAACTGAAACATCTCTTTGGGTGCCTGTAAAATCACACTCCTGAGTACACTACTGCAATCTCAACTTGTGGCAGTCTTTAATAGTATGATTATCTTCGCCTAATTTTTTTTTTTTTTTTTTACTTTATGAAAATTATGGGGTTTTAAGTGTTTCAATCATATGTTAAAGTCAATTCCTTATTCTTGCTTTTGACAAGCTGAGTAAATTATCATCTTGAGCCTCTCTCTGTGAGGCATGTTTTGTAAGCACGTGATCATTCCCGCAGCACTTCTCATTCTGTTTCAATTCAACCATAATTCCAGATTGGTCAAGTACTGGTAACTGAGCCTCTCTACTTGACATTGCTGTGTTTACTCATCTCAGGACCATATTATTCTCCTAATTGCATTTTTCTGAGCATTTCTGGTGACCACCTTTTTCACCTGTCTTTGTTGTAACTATGTATGCAGGTGGAGCCTTCTGCATTCTTTGCTTCTGGATAGAGTGTTTCATGTATGAGGCTCTAAGGTACATGTGAGCCGACTATGCCCATGAGGTTTCACCATGTTACTACTCACTCCTTTAAAATTTTTAGTTTCCTCAGTGTGTTCACAAATGTTACACTTAATTATTTTTCTGTTCTAGGCCATTAATTGGAAAAATGCTTTAAAATGTAGAACTGAGGAGGTATTCTTGGGGATCCCAAGAGAAGTACATCTCCCCATCCTTATTTTGAGATGTAACAGTTAATGTAGTTAACTGTTGAGTAATTCAAAATTTTTAATCACAGTGTTGTTTGTATGAAGGGTAATATCTCAGAAAACCTAACTGGTTTTTGATACTTTTTTATACCTAGAGTTGTGTTCCCTTTGAAAAGATTGTTAATTCACCAAGACACTTTTCGTCATGTTTCATAGCTATGAGTTATTTACTGATAAAATGCAGTATTTCCTGTTTGAATACTTTGTTTGGAAGTGCTATCAGGGTGGTCATGGTACAGATGGCCAGGTTAGCTCAACTGGTACTACTGCCACTACTGGTGGCAGTACCTTAAGTGTTATTTTGACCCCATCTTTGCTCTTATCACTTCACTGTGTGCTCTTGTTGGGTAGGCCCTTCACTCAGAGTAAGCCCCTGTCTTAGAATTTTTAAGTGCTGCAGTGACTTCAGCTTTTTTGAGGCCTGTAAAATTTCCCAGGTGTTTCAGGCTTTGAAAATCACTTCTCAGTAGTGCTGAGAGCTTGTCAGCCAACCCTCTTGAAAATTCTCACAGAAATTATGAACATCTGCTTTTAATTTTTTAATATGTTAAGTACCACTCCAATACTGACATCCTCGCACATTATCATTGGAATGGAAAATGTTTTGGATTTTGCAGAAAAAGAAGGATGATATGTATCAGATTAAATACAGTACATGCTTTTTCTGAACACTACTTTTTCACCGCCATGTAGCAAAATGTCAAGAGGACTATCATTAATACAGTTTTCTCCTGATATGCATATCATTATCTTTCTCTTTTCCCCCTGATTTTTTTTACCAGCTTCATTTTGTTTCTCTTCCCAGTTTTCTGCAAATTCCTGGCTTCTCAGTATTATTTGCTGCTGTCAGATGCTTTTTTTTTTACATTGTTTTATTTATTTTTATACTGCTTAGGAATCTATGAAAGATTTATGCTAATATTAGATGAATTTTACTTGACTCTTCCACTTGAAATATATCATAAAGGTATTTAAAATATTGTCAATGTTTGGCAGAGAACTTAATCTCTCCTGCTATCTGAATTTCATCTTGGGTAGGCTGTGCACCTTTTGGAAAGGAATATATCACAGAATATGCTGAGCTGGAAGGGACCCATAAGGATTGCTAGTCCAAATCCTGGCCCTGCACAGGATCAGCCCCAAGAGTAGACCTCTAGAACTCTGTCAGGCTGGTGCTGTGACCACTTCCTTGGGAGCCTGTTCCAGTACCCAGCCAACCTCTGGGTGAAGAACCTTTTCCTAATATCCAACCTAAACCTCCCCTGACAAAACTTAAAGCCATTCTCATGGATCCTGTCTCTGGTCAGCACAGAGAAGAGATCAGTGCCTTCCCCTCCTCTTCCCCTCACAAGGAAATGTGTGATATTTCATCCAAGTAAAGTATAATACAAAAATGTGTCAATACATGTGTTTGGCAGCACTGTGACAATGAAATTGGTATGAAGTATGCAAGAATGATAAATGTTATGAAGTAACTAAGAGAAAATCTGTAATAGCATAATGCTTCAAATAGTGTTTGTATAATGGAGGAAGTGTTGATATAATTTATATAGACTTGAGGTAGTTTTCTGCACATTCCTGATTTTAGCAGTTTTTTACATTTACAATATTGTATTACTGTGATGTCTTTAAAGAGCTTTTCCTTGAGATTTGTTTTTGTTTTTTTTGAGATAAACAAGGACTTACTTACATTACTGAAATAATTGATGAATACTAACAGCCTTCTTACTCCGTGTGCTGCCATGTATTCCATGTGCTGAACAAATTCCATAGCAGGTGTTTCTTCTTGGTTCATTTTATAACTTGTGCATAAAATCAGGTAACAGCTTGGACAAAGCCTTGTTCTATTCTTTGCATGACTTCCAAAACACCTGAAGGAGTAAACAGGGAAAAAATTCAGTTTCGGATACAGGAATTTGTAACATAAGATCAAAAATTCAGTGCTTAGGCAATGCCATAAAGTTTCTAAAAAGGTTATTTTCTATAAATGGATTTATCTCTGCTCATCCTTATTCTATTGAGTGGAAAGAGAGATTCTTTTAAACTGTGAAGATCCAAAAGCAGGTTTTTCAGTTTACTCAAGTTAGAGTAGTTTGCTGTAATGATGTTTACCATTTAAAAAGCTGAATAATAAGTCTTCTAAATGATAGAAGCTGACAGCAAAGGCAAAATAAGCCTTATGTTGGCATGTCCGTTCAACTGTGGGTGGATTTTCAGAATTTTGAACTCTTTAGCTATTAATAACTCACTCTCTGCAGAGAAATCTAATCTGGTAATTTCAAAATTAATTATCACACTTTCAACCACCTGATAGTTATGAGTAACTCTTGAAAAAAATCCACCCAAACCAACAAACTCCAAAACTTCAAAAGAGTATGTACTCCCATTACTAGTAAAGAAAATTGACTTGTCTGGAATACCTTAAGGCAAATATGGCACTTTTGAAGAAGATGCACCTTTCCAAGTCAAATACATAAATGCATAAGAGGGGGTGGAACTAGCTGCACTAATGACTTTATTGCCCAGAGCAAGGGATGTTCCAGTGTTCTTTAATAAAATGCAGTCTCTGATGCTACAAAATAGAGGCTCGTACACCACTGCTGAGTGCTAAAGTGACTGGTTAAAGATTCATTTGTCCTTAATTAAATGACCTTAAATTTCTTCGCACGGTGGCTACTGGAAGATATAATTGGAGGCACCTGACACTTATTCACTAACTTTAGTTCAAGATTTTACTCTCGTAAGAGATTCTTCAGTCGATAAATTCTGAAGGATTTATCCCTTTAATGCTCTAGCTTTAATAACCATAAGCTATTTCCTTAATGATTTAGAATTGTGTGATGCAGGAGATAGTTAAGCTTACTCTCCAGGAGATTAATTTCCTGCTTTTGCACTGGCATTGACTTCTTGTTTTTAACAGGAATATTATGGATTTCAGTAATGTTTTCTAATTGCAGTTACTATAATTTATAAAGCATTGTGTGTCACTCTCTTGTGTGCTTTGGAGGTAGGGACATTTTGTGGATTGCATTCTGAGGAAGGTGATGCTTTGCTTTCAGACTGTGGAGAAAAGAGTTTGCCTGGGAGTCCTGTGGCCAGCTGTGCTGCCAGGTGACTTGCAAGGAAACTGCTTCTGCCCGAGGAAGACAACCAAGCCTGTGGCCAGATAAGGACTGTTAGGTTGGCACTGGTGAGAGAAGGAGTACTCCTTGCCTTCCTCTCTACTGATTTTCTTCCTTTCTTTGTGGAGGTGCAGTTGGCTGTGTGGTGAAGACAGCACAGAGCTGATCCAAACTAAAAATAGCCTGTAAAAAAGAAATTTTTTTTCAGTTTCATTAATATTTGTCCTGTTTGTAATGAGGCTGTATAGGCAGCTGTGCTGGAATAATGGAGAGACTGGGAATGAAATGTAAGGGAGAATAAGACTTCCCTTTGCAGTAGAAGACCCTGTATAAAATCTATGTTTATATTACAGCTTTGTCTGATGGTGTTATAAAATGCCTGCTAGGCCAGACCTGCTCTTAACACTATCAAACTTTTCTTCCTCAGAAAACAATTATATATAAACTTCAGATCTCTTGTTTACAATTGTAGCATAAGCCATCAACAGCTTGTTGAATTTGTCTTGTCTGGCTTTAACTGCATGTGGAAGAGTGGGAGCCAAAGCACAAAGATGACTTGTTTATTGGTTCCCATAACAGTTTACTGATTTTACTGAAAACATCCTGCTTGCAGGTATTTCTAGTCTTTTCCTGAACTTTCCATATAAAAATATTATGGATGCTTAAATGACAGATATACAGATATTAAATCCTCTATGGATAGGTCCCCGCATGTTTTCAGTTTATTGTACTTCTGTTCATCCCAAAGTTGACAGAATATTTTTTTCTATTTTTTCCAAAAGCCCACTGGTACTACAGCCAATGAAGTAGCTTTATTCTTTTTCTTAAGTCTCTGATGTATGTTATAATTTGCTCTACATACAGAAAAGAGTATGAACAAAACTATGCATGTTTTACTCAGACCATAGATGTAATGAGGTTGCTTTGACAAGCAACTTTAATATATCTCTACCCTTCTCAAACTGTGAAAAAGGCTCTAGGGGAACCAAGAATGTTTCCCAAAACTGCTTAGCCAAATGCCTAAACATATTCTCCAACCACACTCATAGTGTTTGAGCACAGCAGACTCAGACTGAGTCAGACTGACAGTGTTGCTAGAATAATTCTGTTTCAGATGTTAAAATTAGTGGATGGATAATGAAAGCACCTCTGCTGACTGCAAGTACATTAGAATAACAGAGCAAAACACACCACTGCAGACAGTTAGGAGACTAACATTAATCAAAGTGTTCACCTGTATTTTGTATTGAAGCTTCCCAAAACAAACAAAACCACTGAAAACATCGTTCAGGCTATTACCAGTGGTTCCTTAGTCTTGACAGTACCAGCTCAATTCAGAGCTGGTTAGCCTGAGGATTCTTTCTCTTTACTAAGTAGTGCTATCTCTAGTACTCATCTTCTGAGCATATCCACTTGCATTAAAGTGCCTTCGTGTGGCAATACTTGAAAGCCCTTCTTCAGAATTTGTTGTACCCTGTGTTTTAACTGAGCAGTTTATATTAAAACCATTTCTGCTTCCCTTGCCTATTCTCTTCTTCCCCTCTTCTCTATCCTTCTTTTTCCTGAGTGACTGTAGGGTGAGAAAAGAAGCAGTTTTGCATTTCAGTACACTTAATGTAGCCAAGAGGTTTGTTCTTTGCCGCTTTGTACTTTCAGGCAAAGGAGAAAATTTAGATTAATAGGTTGTTTATTCTTTTGCGTGTTCCTCAAATCAAAGACACTAAATTGCATTATTAAAGTAGTTTTATGTGGCAGGCTTGGAACTGTCCTCACTGAGCTGTACATGAAGAAAAACTATTGCTTTTCATCCCCCACTCATTATGCAGATTGGTGCAGGAACACTGTTAAATGTGGTATCATGTACTATCACTTAAAGACCTTCCTTCTGTACAGCTAATGTTGGGCTCCAATTTCACAGGATGATCTGTCTTGGAACAGACAAGGAAAACCCTAGAAATAGAAACACATATGTCCTTAAATTTTAAAAATTTAAATATACTAACCAGTTTAATAAACAGAGGTTTTTTCAGAACACTAGTGACTGTCTGCTTTGCTTTGCTTTTAAATCTCTTCATTGATGATTCAGTTCATTTGTTTCTCATCCCTTCAGTTAGCAATAATGATTAATTTGGGCTTTAGCGATAGTCTACCCAACCAAATTAATGAAGAAACCATAACAGAATGATCTAGCTAGTGTTGGATAGCTAACTTAAATGCATGACCCTGTCCTGTGGATGTTCTATACTGAACAGGCAGTCATGTAGCTCTGGCTCTCTGAATACATTAGGTACTCTAATTCCTTTTTCATTCTGTGACAGCAGAATCTCTCCTGACCCAAGGCTTTCTGCTTTCAAAGTCAAAAGTCTGGGGGACATAATTTAGGAGTAGAGGAGGCAATTGTGCCTGTCTTAAGTAAATAAGAGGAAACAAGTTTCTTTGCCTTATTGTTCTACTTAAGCTCTAGTTCATGTTCAGAGCAAGAAAGCACTACATTCATCATCTTATGAAATGGTGAGGCTTCTGCTGTGTGGAACACACCAGTATGGCTGGGTGCACAGTGGGAAATAAGCAGTGTCACAGTTACCAGACTGGCTGAACCTCTGAGCTTTCCTTGTATAATATCAGGTATTCTTCAGTGTCAGACCTGATGCAGGATGAAGCAATTATGGTTTTTGTTATTGTCTGCTGCATTCCTGATTCTGCAGTCCCTTTTCCTAAATTAGAATCCTTTAGTTGGTGTGATTGAAATGTACATTCTCTCTGAGATACCAGTGCTAGGTTCTCCAAGTCTCCCTAGAGAAAAGTGTTGAAAGCAAATGTTATGTAGGCTTGTTTATAAGGTACACTGTCATCTTCCACCTGAGGATCATGTAGAATTTCTCCAGCCACTTTCTGATTTCACTTTGCTATGTTAGTTTATATTTGTATCACAGATCACTGGGTTTTCCCTGTCAGGTAACCATTTCCTTTCTCCAAGGGATTTCTAGCTTTCTGGGAGTTGAGGCTGCCAGTATTTTGTTTTCTAGGGTTTGGTTTGTTTGTTTTCAGTCTCTGCATAGAAAAGTGATGTGGCTTTTCTACCTAAAACATGTGAATGTACTAGTGTCTTCTAACTGCTATAGATACTGGGGATAGTATCAATTTTGGTCCTTTTATAACTTTTCAATTCTCTACATTGTTCATTCATGCCATGTTTTCTATTTCCATCAATGCTTGTAAGCCATGATAGCCAAGTTTGTAAAAGAATTACAGATCCCTATTTATAATGTTATATATCAACTTTTAACATGTTATAAAATGGCTAAACATGAATAATTAGACCACTATGTTCTTCTCCTGTGTTCCTACACCGGGGAGGAAATGTGACTGGGTCCCAGATATCCTGTGTGCAGCTATGTGTTTCATCTGTGACAAATATGACAATCACTGAGCTGAACATTGTCACTTTTCTAAAAAATAATAAATTTTTATCTTTCTGCTTAAACATTCTAGATACTATTTTGCCTGCTTAAATTTACTCCTTAATTCAATCTTATTTTTCCTTACAGCTTTTGGACATTTTTGAATCAGACATCACTGTTTGGTTATATATCATTATCATTAATCTTATGTTGGTGACCAGTAGTATTCACACTTAGAAATACTAAAATACTGAAAAGAAGAAGAATATGTTGTACTTACATTTTCTAGTCAAAACTCTTCTGTTCCTATTCCTATTTTGCATCTGAAGGCACATTACTGCAGCAACAAATTCGCTCCTGCATCTCCACATGTTCCTGCTATACAGGACACTTCTAGCAGTTGGATGGTTTTCTTTTTGTTTCCTAATTGGTATAATGGAAAGTATTTTCAGTGCTTCCTTTTTAACATCTAGAATAGGTAACATTTTTACTCAGACATTGAAATTAGAATCAAATCTGTCTAGCTCTGGAAGCTTTTAAATCCACACTGTATTTATGGAAAGACTTTAGAGTAATGCAGACAAGCAGTTCAAAAAGAAAAGAAATTCAAAGAAAAGCTAATTAAATTTCCAAATAATTCACTGATTTGTTATTTTAAACCTTAACTGCAAAGCAAGTAATGATAATCTTCCTTTTGCTGTGGCAGTGGCTGCAGAACTGAGTGTCCCTCATTCAGCAAAAGTCTGTTCTGGTCACAGCTGTGTATACAAAGCTGCAAGTGAAAATGAGATGTACACATAAAGGCTTTCAGTCTATTTCCCTTTGTGGCATTCATCTGTTTGTTCTTTACCAAGCCCCAGAAAACATCCTCCTAAAAGGAAAGCACAAAAGTAAATAGTGAGATTTGTTTTTTTCCTTGATAAACATGTCATGCAAAGTGACTTTCCAAACATATCCCATTTAGTGGAGATCATTTAGAAACCTTGAACTTCATCATTGTTTGTTGCCTACAAGCATGAATCCTAAAGACCCCTATTCTTCCTGTTTTCAATTCCAGGATCAGTTAAGTCTTGTTTTGGCACATGGGCCCATACTCTCCAATCCAGAGTTACTTTCTCTATTTTTCAAGTAACTGAGGAACTGTCTCTTGCATTTGTCTGCTGAATGTCTCTGAGGGTTCTTAGAGATGGAATATTTTTTGCTTTCCTTTTGGATCCCCTATGTGTTAATAATTTCATTTAATCTTGACTCTCTTAAGAGCTAGCACTACTAGTTTTGGAGCCCTTCATACTGCATGTAGGCGGGGACTTGGCACAGCAAAGCCTGAAACAGATCCAGACAGAAGATAACTCATGTGAAAGACAACTGAAAGGATGGATGCTACCTTTAAATGTGGCATGAAAGTGAGAGTACGAATTAATACATTCGTATAGAATCCCCCTTTCTACCATCCACTTCACATAAAGTACTACTAAAATACAGCTACATCTGATGCAGTGAATTGACATAGAGTTCTTTTGGCAGAAACACCAGGAAGCAATTTTTTTCCCATCAGGGCAGTATTAAGAAATATTTCTAATTGCAGGGAGCGAATAGGACCTCAGCTTTCAAGCTTTGCTTTGAAAGATGCAGCACATTTCCTTTGAGTCAAGAACACATGCTGAAATAGATTATATTGAAGTGCTTCTTACAGCTATATTGCTGTACGATTTGCACCATCTGATTTTCAGACTTGCTCCATAAGTCTTAACCTCGAATGGGAAAAAAAGGGCAGATATTGCAGGAAATAAAAGGAACATGTGTGTTCTAAGTCTTCAATGGCTGGAGATGCTTAAAGAGCAGCTTTCATCTCACTCCTCCTCTTAGGGTTTACCATACTTGCATTTCCATGATGGTTTTTTTGCTGAACAGTCAGGATATTGTTGCATGGGAGATCAAAAAATGTAAGTGAAACCACAAAGAGTACAGTTGTGTTAGAGCAATGTAGCTGAGGCCCCAGCTGCTAGTAGAGGTTAATACAGTGTTACTCACTGTGGATGGCCCATCTCACTAACTGTTGCTATTAATGGGTTAGTCAGCAGTAACTGTGGGGTTTTAGTACTACTGCCATCTTCTCTTCCAACTAAGGACAATCCTACATCTTTTAGAGATGGTGTGTTGTTTCTCTTTTTGTTGTTGTTGTTGTTGTCTTCTCAGTAGCCTGCATCACAGCAGCAATCCATCCAGGATTCTACAGAAATCTGATCATGCATCCTTTAGGAGAAATCACTTGCATATCATATCTAGTAAAAATCATTTGCTCACTATGCAAAGTTATCATCCCACAACTAATCAGTTAAGTTATTGCTCCTGCTATTAAGATCCTTACAAAGATCTTGAAGAGCCTGTCCTCGTTATGAGGCTGAAAAAGATTACACAACTGAATTCTGTTTTCAGTTTTAACAAGCCAGGATTACAGAATGGATTCCTCTCTACACTTATCTTCCAGTAGATGACCTTTTATTCCCCTCTAGAAAGCACTGTACAACAACAAGAAAGTGTCCTTTTCTCTTTCTGCAACAACTTGCTCTTTTGTCTAGTTTCTTACACTTCTCTGATTACCATAATATATGCATAGCATCAGTGTTAGGGCATAATGCTTGAATATTTAGGACATTTGCCTGAACTTTCTTCCAGCAAAATATTCTTAACTTGTGGTTCATGGTACATGGTCCAAGGAAGTTTATTTAGCTGTAAAATAGGTGGCATTTAAGTTAAATTTTGACAAAGATGCATTATGTCCATAAAAAACTTTCAGGATTAATAGAAAAGTGTAGAACTTTCTTAAAGAAACATAAAAAAAAAAAAAAGGCTTTGTTTCACTTTTTAGAAATTACTATCTATGTTAAATTTTTATTAAATACGTATTTCTCCATGTGGAATACAGAGAAAACTAACATTTTTTCTCTCTCTTTTCAATCTTAAAAAATTACATTTTTTGGACACATAGCTCACTAGAGTATTGTAAGAGTTAAAATCAAGGGACATTACAGAACCTTAGCCAAAAGCATACTCTTAAAAGGGGCAGTTGGATGCCTTGTTGTTTCAGGTTTCTCTTAGTGCATTCATTCTGTTCTGTATTCAGACCAGTTCTGTAGTGGTGGTCATTTACAATCATTAATCTAGCTCATTGATATTGTAATGGGCTCCAAGCATTCTCTGTGAAGCTTACATGCTCCACTGCATTTCCTTCTAAATAACTAATGATGACTTCTTCAGTCTTGTCATTAACCAGATTACCTTTCTCCAGCCAGTTGTCTTATAGATTTGCTTTGTTTGAGGTTCATTTTCTTTTTAAGTTTTCACACTCATAAAAGAGAGTCAATATTGGTGTGTTTAAGAGCATTTTACATGACTGAACAACACTGCCCAAGCATAGGTCCAGATACCATATTTATTTTTATGAATAGAGACTTTAACTGTTGATTTGGAGGCTCCTAAAAACAATGCCCTTTCCTTTCAGACTTGTTTTAGACACTACAACATTAATAACATTAATAACATTAATAACATTAATGCAGTAAAGTCAAAGAATGGCCAGGCCTGCTGGTGGCTTTCAGTTCTTGGAAGATGCATGTTTATGTCAGGTAGTCAAATGGTTCCAGGTGAACAAAAGTACACAGAGAAAGATGTTCTAGATCCTTCAGTGCTTTGTGGATCACAACCAGCTTCTTGAGTTTCAACCACAGTGAGTTGACTGCTTTGTGTAGTTGCATACTAGTGTCACCCTTGGTGGCATGTGGAATTCTCCATTCTTCACGTGCCTGAACTTGTCTCCTTCATGGCTGGGCTCGTGATGGATGAGTTTCAGAGAAGCAGTATCAGAGTGCCTGCTGTGATGACAGCTCTTAGTAAAGGTGCAGTTAACTGTTCAAAACCTTGCAGTGAATTAGTTAAGAGTTGATGTGGAGCAGGGTCAGAAAGACACACAAGGCTATCCCTAGTCATGATACGAATTATGCTGAAATTATTTGTGTCTCTTCCATTGGGTGCTTGTAGCAGCTGCACTGTACTTTGAATGCTTCTTCCAAAGAAGTCACTAAAAGAGGAAAGTCCAAAACATTCCTGTTTTATTCATTGTTATGAAAAAATTGTTGACTGTTGCACCTCATGCTTTTACAGGCCACCTTGTGCCATATGAACACATATTTGAAAATACCTGATTCTATCAGAACTGGATTCATTGGAACTTTTCACTGATGTTTCCTGGAAAAATTGTCTAGAAAGAAACTGGAAATCAAGGAAATCTTGGATCTTACATTGCTACAGCAATCTTCAGCATTTCCACAGTTCATTGTGTCCTCCTTATCCTCCACCTCCTCTTTCTTTTAGGTCACTGTCATAGCTTTCCTCTGCTCCCTGACCCTGTGTGCATGACACAGATAAGCTGTCTGCCAGCTAATTGTATTTCTTGGGGCTCCCAAAGCAGAAAGGAAATACCAAACACTAATTGAAGACTGGCCATATTGTCACTAGTCCTAGTACATATCCGAGGGAGGATATGTAAGGTCCTGCATTGACTGAAATACAGCTGCATACCACCTGCCCATTTACTCTGCCCATCTCGTGATGTGTAACCATGAATTCTTCAGTTGTTTTGAAGATCTTAAGCTTAATGACAACTTGTTTTCTTGAGTAGGGGCTGATCCACATCTTGTCTAAAGATTACTGCTGCTGTTTGGGAGCTTGGGGAAATGTTGATGGTCTCCTTCAGTAAAGTGTTGCCAGCATTCCTGTACTTCACTATTAAGAGTGCTGTGCGTCCTGTTTCAAGTCGTTGAGCAGTCTGCCCCCCAGATGGCCAGAACTTCAACAGGAGTGTTTTCTCCTTATTGTTTAAAAGACCAATTAGCTCTGGCATTGGATTGATTATTTTCTACACAAGTGACTGAAAACCTCTCAAAGTGAGGAAAAGTCAGCTGTTGAACAAGATAAAAGCAGGCTAAATCACCTGTAGCTGGGGAGATCGGCTGGTTATGTCTTTAGTAACCTTAGAGTGAAAGGAAAAAATAATTTCATAGTGGACACATACAAAAAATGTCTAATGTTATGACATTTCAGTTATAAATTAATTTCACTCTGAAATGGTACCTTATTTCTAGTTTTCTAGTTTATCTGTCTTAAAAGCCATTTATCTGTCTTGTGTTGTTTTGGTCTGGGTTTGCTATGCCTCTGAAACATGATACATTCTCATACTATAGTCCACAAAACTAGGCCTGTGTTCCTTTTTAGAAAGCTAAATGTCCTTAGAGATCATACTCAATGAGCTGAGCATATCTTTAGGATTATATGTGCTTTGGAATATGCATGGATTTATCTTTGTAAATGTTAAAGAACATTGCATGGAGAAAATTGGGTGTCCATTTAAGTCACCATCTGGTTCCTGTATTCAACTATGTACTGGAAAATTTAAACCAGACTCTTTTGTTTGTCATCTTCTATCTTCTTTTTCTGCTTCTGGAAATACTGCCAGAAGTTGTGGCTGCTTCTCCTTTCTTATTGTTTGCTGTTCTTGCACTTTAGGAACTCTGAATTCTTTAAGCCCAAACTACATTCAAAGTCCCACTCTAGACTTAAAATAAGAAATTAAAGAGTTGACATTGTCTTTAGTGTTGCATTAGGTATAGTGTTTAGGTTCCTAAAGGGAAAAGATCAAACTTTAGTCATGTTTCAGATTTTCTGTGGGTTCAGGAATATCACACTGTATCAGTTAAACTCTTTGAGTATTGGAATGTTTTTTCTACAACCATGAGAGCTGAAAACTTTCTCCGTGTTTCTAATGAAAGTTTGAATTTTTCAGTTTGTGGATGTGCCATGTTAGCCACATAAGCACACCAAATGATAGCCTTGGACTGTACCTTTGGCACGGCTCATGGTGCCCTGAGTAGCATTCACTCAAAGCTGAAGTAATGCTGCCACATGAAACACTTCATACTAAAGGGTAATTATGGGGCATGTGAAAGAGACTAGGGAATGATTAACATTTGTATAAACAGAAAGAATCTGGATTCTGGGGATAGAATTGGAGCAGTTCTGTATAAATTCATTTTCTGTTTTTGTTAATATGGTGAGTGGTTTATTGATAAAAGGGCTCAAGATCAAAGTGCAGGAAAAAAATCACACCATCGAGAAGATTTAACTCTTTTAAAAACTTTTAGCTTGCTCAAAGTAGGATGCTACAAGCTTTGCCCATAATGGACCCATTTCTCAGTTCATATGAACTGTCCAGGCTACCTCCAGAACAAATTACTTAATTCTTCATATCAGCTGCAGCTGAATCTTTTCCTTCTTACCCAAGTACTTAAAAACTGGCTTTCTGCTCAGTCACAATGCTAATCCTCTCTCCTTGTTCTCTCTTGCAACAGTCCCCCAACAAATCTTTTTAGGTCAGTCTGCTTAGCTCTCCACTATATTCGTCCTGAGTCAGACAGATTGTTCCAGGCAAATCTCATAAATCTCTTTCACTCTTTGTTTTTTCACATCATAAACTGGCTGTTTTTATCTGTTGTCAACAGGGGTCACCTAAGTCTGCTTTTTGCAGTCATGTGCCTTTTGTAGAGTGCAAAACATCTTGTTTGTGAAGACTGCTCACCTGCAGCAGCTCCCTTCCCTTATGTCTGGCAGGATTTTGCTTGTATTCTCACTGGTTAGGAGAGGCAATCCAGGGTGCAGCCAGTTGCTGAAGGTACCTTTCTATCTGAGCCAAACTGTAGTTATTCTGCATTCTTCAGTTACCCTGTCTGTTTCTGCTGTCATGTCACGTCAGACACAAAGGCTTCTGGGGTCCTTTCCTGAGGGTGTCCTGGGACCCCATTATGGGAGGACCTAAACAGTATCAGTGGAAAGAATAGGTTTGTGAGTAACCTGAATTCATCTGCCTGCATGTTTAGTAAGGATGCCAGAAGTTCTATCTTGAATGTGTCTGATACCAGAGTGTTCACAAACCATCTCAGCAGGCAGGGTGCAAGTACAGCAGGTAAAGCTGAATCTGCTTTTGATTAGGAGGATCTCTAATCTTAGGACATTGCCTTGCACACATCTTGGACTTTAAGGATTAAAATGTCTTAAGCAGGGAACTACTTAAGCCTATCTAACAGTTTTTCTCTGCTGAGGAGGAATGAATCTGCTGTCCTTATCCACCTCCTTCCCTCTTCCCTGCACCTGGCTGTGCTCTTCCACAGCTTGCTTTGCATGAGCTTTCATCACATATTTCTGAGAGCCAGTGCAATTCACTAGCCCAGGGGAAAAGTTGAGTTTTCTCAGCAAGAGGTGTGCTGAGTGGCAGAGCTGGTATGAGGGGTGGTTCAGAGCCATGTGGCCACCAGCAAGTGATGGGAAAGGAGAAAGAGGAATGGGCCTGTCCCTTTCAGCAGGAGTAAAAGTTTAGTTTGGCTTAGGTGCATGTTGAACTTCATCATCAGGAAGACAGAGTGAATGCATCCAGTTGTTAAAATAAGAAAATACATGCTAGTAATTTATGAAATGTATAAAATATAGAAATAATATATGCCAGACCTTGGTACAAAGCCACAGTATTAAAAGCCACTTATGCTGAAGACTCCATGTAAAGAACAGATTCGTATGTTGATCCATGATACCATTTTACCATTAGATTTTACCATTATCTTCTTTAAACTATTCACTAGAAAATCTTCCTTTAAAAAGAATAAATTGGTTCTTTTATCTAACCTGGCATTAATCTTTGGCTTTTAGAGCATTTTCCTATTGCTTAAAAGTAATAAGTGAATCTCTCTTAGTTTTCTTCTGATTCTCCTACACTCCTTGGACTATGATTTAATGATTGTAGAAGCTGTCTGTACACTTCAAGAACAAAATTAATCTTGCTGTACATGTCTTACATGAATATGTTCAGTCTTATCCATGGATTAATTTCCCTAGAATTCTTGGCTTTTTGCTTGTTATTAGCAGTAGATGTATGGAGGAAATTAGGCCGTAGGTCATGTGAAAAAGGCACATGCAGGGTTTAGCCTACTAGCCAGATGATACTTGTGAAGTTGCAGTACTATCAATGCTCATGTTTATGTTCACTTTTTTGTGAAATTGTAGTTCCTGTAGACAGCACGAGAACACGTAGACTTTTATTTTGGGGGGCTTTTGGGTTTTTTGTTGTTTTCTACAATGTTACAATCCTTCATGGATATAGGGAGAATCCTAAATATTTGGTACTTAAAGCAGAAACACTAAAAAACTAAAGGCCAGCAAATACTCTTCCAACTCTTAAAAAAAAATAAAATAGGCTGTTCTCTGTTATATTTGCAGGAGACTGATTTACAGCTCTATGCCTTTATGACTCTTGAATGACTTCATGACTGTGGTAGAAAAACAACCTGTGGAAATTGTGTGTCCTACCATAATTCAAAGGGGACAGCTACATTGCTCAGGGCTCCAGTCTGCTTGGATACTGGTTGTACATAAAAATTATGGGAATAGGGAACTTTAATGTATATTCATCAAGGCAATCCTTGTGTTTCTGGGAAGCTAATAATGTGACTTTTTGGGGCAGATTTCATACACCAGCTGCAGTAAGTATTCTCCTACTGCTTTGGGCATTTTTATAGCTGTCACAATGTTGTGACAACGTTGTAGATAGCTACTTTTTGTGTTAAAAGCAGCCTAGATACAGCAGCAATGACTGCAATTCAGGCTAAGTCCTAAATATTTATTGGCTTCCTGGGTAGATTTTACAGCCTTCACTGAGCTGCAGGCTTCTATGTCTAGGCTGCTGTCACTATGGAAGATAACTGGTTTTAAGATCATTCAGGTGTGTCTACACTCACACACAACACTGACAGCAGCATTAACACATCATTTAGTATTCCTGGAGTTTGCATCACTCCAGGTGTGAGTGAGGTTGTGTGCCATCTGTTAGCCACATACAAACCAGAAACAGGTTTAATATGTGCTTTAAAAGCCAGGGAAGTACAAAGCAGCTGCCTCCATGTTTCTCAAGGTAGGCCATTTTTATCCAGAAAATGGTACCTTCTTAGACTGTACCACATGGACAAAATTCTTTCTCCTCTGTATCTCTGAAATGTGAGAAACAGTCTGCCTCAGGCACTAAAAGACAATAAACTACTCACAGGAAATCCAGTCTTTAGGAAAGTGTTAGGATTTTGCTGGTGGCATGGTCTCAGTACCAGTACAAGCTAGTCAAGAATGTGAAGTCTAGTAGAGCAAAAATTATGCTGAACTGTCAAAGTACTTCCTGTTAAGCTCCTTCTTAGTGAGCTGTTGTTTAAATTGACTTTGGAATTTGTTATTAGCTCTTTTTTAGTAGAAGAGTGAAGTGTTAGTTCAGCTGTAAATGAACATGATTAACATGGAGACTGCAATCTCCATCCTTAAGCATATGGTTATGAGAAAGTTTGTTCCACTGCAGGGGCATGGTAGTGTGTGTGTATCTCACTGCCCTGTGCTGTGGGGTCAGATTTAAACACTCCATGATTTGCTTCATTTGTTACTGGAACTTGAGATGCAGTAATTTGTGGTAGCAACCAAAGTGGCAGTTGTGGATTCTAGTTTTCACTCATTCTGACTGGTACCTTCCTTCTTTTCTTTCTTTCTTCATCATGCAACATTGAGCTCTATTTACTCAGCTGTGGCCTGGAGACAGGAAGGAGCAACGTGGTCATGCACCAA
Source organism: Agelaius phoeniceus (assembly GCF_051311805.1). NCBI lineage: Eukaryota > Metazoa > Chordata > Aves > Passeriformes > Icteridae > Agelaius > Agelaius phoeniceus. The sequence goes on along the minus strand of NC_135270.1, from coordinate 24,978,162 downwards.
AACTGCCCTTGTTTATTCCCAGCAGCTCTTGGCAAACAATGTGGTACATGGGCAAATGTAATTTTCTGCATGGTCTTCACTGACCTTGCTGTAGGGCATAGGAAAACTGTGATCAGAGTAAACTGAAGACACCTCCTAAGGTCTGTGGTGATCCCACTTCCTGTATAAAAGGTACCCAACTATAGCCTGAAAAATTGGTATGATTTGTTGGTCAGGCGCCTGGGGTGTCTACAGGCTGAGTTGTGTTACAGCCTAAATAAGTCTGCCTGTGTGCTTCACTGAATAATTTGGTGCCATTTCCCCAGGCATTAGAAACAAAGTGTTTCTTTAGAGCAGGAACTTCTCTGCACCACTTCAACTTTATGGGCAGTTTCTAGTCTAAATGGACCATTTGCCCAAAGATTGAAACTGTAATTAATTCCACTTTTATTGACAACAAACTTCATTCTCTAACATGCTGGTTTGCGGTGGATCTCTGCCACCCTTTCCCAAATTCTTTCTGATCAGACTTCTGCTTTTATTCTATATTGTTTTGTTGTTTTATGGTGGAGGTGAAAGGATAATGCTGTGACTTGGTAAGAAGACAGAGAAGAAAAAGACAGCCTGAATTATTACAAGTTTTTGAACTATGTTATTTCTGCCAAGTGAGAAATCTCTTTTTATGCCTCACAACTAATGCTCTCTTAGGGCCTAGTTATCTTCTCAAGCTGATTTTGTCTCTCAGTCAGACAGGGACTGAGAAAAAAGTGCAACTTTCTTTGGAAACCTCATTCTTAAAAAAAACTCCAAAAACACAACCTCAAACTCCTTTACCTTCAGGGAAAAAAGAGACTAAAAACCAAAATTATTGAAAAGGGACGTAGCTGATTAAAGCAGGCAGATTATCCTTCTAGAGCCTGTCTGTTCTGAATGTGGGAAGGATGCTTTGTATACTGCTGGACACCACTCTGTGGAAGTCTAAAAGGGATCAAAGCAGAGGAACAGATATAACTGGGCTAAGTGGTGAAAGAAGTAGAGGGTAAGATAAATGTAGTTATCTGTTAAGTAGATCGAATAAGATACAGTATGAAGAAGGGGTTATTATAATGATCTGTTGACAAATGAAAGAAAAAATAATAACAAGCAAGAGGTGTTAGGATACATAAATAGGAATTTTAATTTAAGCAAACAAAAATAGAAATTGAGTATTGCATAAAGTTTCCAATTGGTGTGATTCCTTCAGACCAACATCTAGACTTTTTAGCAAAGATCAGAAATTTATTGTCCATCATTATTCAAAGCTAGATTTAGAATTCCTTGAAGAGTAAGAGGTCCATACTGTCCTGTTGACTTATGAGAAAGGGTCTGTTTGAACAAGAGCTTTTATTTGCCCCATGTTCTCTGTTTTCCTGGTAATCTGCTTCCTGTGCTGGGCCTGTGGAAAATCACAGAATCACAGAATGGTCACTGACCACAGTGGGTCATTTGGTCCAACCTTCCTGCTCAAGCAAGTTCATCCTAGAGCACATGACACAGGATTGCATCCAGATGGTTCTTGAGTATCTCCAGTGAGAGAGACTCCACAACCTTGTTGGACAACCTAGTGCATGGTCACTCCCCCAATAAAGAAATTCTTCCACATATCCATGTGGAAATTCCTGTGCATCTGTTTCTGCCTGTTGCTTCTTGTCCTACTGCTTGGCACCATCAAAAAGAGCCTGGCTCCATCCTCTTGACACTCTCCCTTCAGATACTGACAGATATTGATGAGGTCCCCTCTCACTTGTCTCTTCTCAAGGTGAGCAGGCCCAAGTCACTCAACCTGTGCTTGTAAGAGAGATTCTGCAGACCCTTAATAACCCTTATAACCCTCCACTGGACCTGCTGCAGGAGTTCCACGTCTCTCTTGTCTTGAGGATCTCAGAACTGGACACAGTGCTTCCCATGTGGCCTCACCAGGGCTAAGTAGAGGGGCAGGATCACCTCCCTGGACCTGCTGGCAGTGCTCTTCCTAGTACACCCCAGGATACCATTGGCCTTCTTGGCCACAGGGGCACTGCTGGCTCAGGGACAGCTTGTTGTCCATCAGGACCCCCAGGTCCTTCATCACAGAGTTGCTTTCCAGCAGGTCAGCCCTCAGCCTGTGCTGGTGCATGGGGTTGTTCTTTCCCAGGTGCAGGACCCTGCACGTGCCTTTGTTAAATTTCAGTTGGTTCCTCTCTTCCCATCTCTTCCACCTGTTGAGGTCTTTCTGAATAGCAGCCCAGGTGGCCAAGAAGGCCAATGACATCCTGGCCTGTATCAGCAGTAGTGTGGCCAGCAGGACCAGGGCAGTGATTGTTCCCCTGTACTCAGCAGTGGTGAGGCCACAGCTTGAACCCTGCGTCCAGTTTTGGGCCCCTCACTGCAAGAAAGACATTGAGGTGCTGGCATGTGTCCAGAGAAGGGCAGTGGGGCTGGTGAAGGGTCTGGAGCACAGATTTTAGGAGAAATAGCTGAGGGAGCTGGTGTTGTTTAGCCTGGAGAAAAGGAGGCTCAGGGGAAACCTTATTGCTCTCTACATTCACCTGAAAAGAGGTTGTAGAGAGCTAGGGGCAGTCTCTCCTTCCAAGTTACAAGGTTAGAGAAAATGGTCTCCAGTTGCACCAGGGAAAGTTTCGATTGGATATTAGGAAAAATTCCTTTCCTGAAAGTGTGGTCAAGCATTGGAATGCTTCCCCCTACCCCCCTTCCCTCCCAGGGAAGTGATGGAATCACCATCCTTGGAAATGTTCAAAAAACATGTAGATGTGATGCTTAGGGTGTGGTTCAGTGGTGGACTTGGCAGTGTTGGTTAATGGTTGGACCTTGCTGATTCTGTGATTCTAAGTTGTGGCTCTCATCTGAAACAAGGTTAATTATTTGGATAAGAGCCTAATGAAGACTAACGTGTGTCGCAGACATCTTTTTATGAAAATCCTTTCTTAGGATTTTTTCTTCCTGAGAAGCTGAGAGGCTCCAGGAACAAAATGTAAACAATGGTTATCTGCTGCTGTGGAATGCAACAGGTGGATCCATGATTGGTCTCGTGTGGATATTTGGATTTAGTGACCAGTCACGGCAGAGCTGGCTCTCTCTCTCTGTCCGAGCCAGCTGCCTTTGTTATCATTCTTTTCTATTCTATTCTTAGCTTAGCTAGCCTTCTGAGATAAAACTCTTCCTTCTATTCTTTTTATTATAGTTATAATGTAATAGATATATCATAAAATAATAAATCAAGCCTTCTGAAATATGGAGTCAGATCTACGTCTCTTCCCTCATCCTGAAAACCCCTGTGAACACTGTCACAAACGTGTTTGTGGCAAAAGAACGTATGCTCTGTACCTCAGTCCTGCTGTCAGTGCCCTTGAGATCCTCTCCCTCACTACTGCTTGGCTCTACTTCCACCTCTGGCTCTTTCTTCCATACTTTGCATTATTCTGTATATAGAAGTACTGCAAAATTGCTGCTGTTCAGCTAGTCTTCTTCTTAGCTCCAGTCCACAGCCTTTTGGACTGTGAACATACAATCATGTAGGGCTTTTTGACATCAGGATGTTTCCATTCCCTTGGGATCCCTAAGCTTCCCCAAGAGTAACCTCTTTTAGACTCCTTCTGCTGAGCCACAGAGTTCCTTCTTGACCAGTCTTTCACAAAGCTGCTCTCTAAAACATGAATCATTTGACTGGTTTTCTTGTGTGTTTTGGATCTTTGTTCTGTGCTTCCTATAATACAGTGACCAGATTTGTACACATTATTCCAAAAGAGACCATCCAGCTGCCTTACTGAATGCCAAAGTAATAACGTCTGTGGTTTATACTCTGTAGCCTTCCACACACAACCAAAAAACCTTGTTTGCCTTTGTTACTGCTGCCAGATGTTCTGTGGATGATTTTCAAGTGTATTGTGGGGAATGTCACCATGCCAGTGAATTTCAGCAAATTTAAGCAACTTTGAAATTATTCCTTTTTCCACATGGTTATATTCAAGTAAAACCAAACTGTGTTCTCACTTGAAACTGCCCTGTTTTGGTTACCCCTTTTTCACACCGAATCACTCACTACCTGTTACCAGTTTCTCTGCAGGAGCCTGTACAATAGGATTTTCCCTTCATCAGGCCTCTTTCAGATGGTGCTGGATCTCCATCTAAAGAGTTCAGCTCTGAAAATCTAGGGAACAGTTATACTGTCTTTAGTACTCAGACTACTTGAATTGGGAGTAAAGGGAATATGAGGCTTTTTTCCTAGAGAGGCAGCAAGGGGAGGGAACAGTCTATAAAAGTCTTACAATGTTCTCACCTCTCTTTTCCTGCAGATTTGCTGACAGCACAGGAATACCACTGCCTGCTGCAGTTGCTCTGCCCTGACTTCCCAATGGAGCTCACTCAGAAAGCAGCAAGGTGGGTCCTCATCTCTCTTTAAAGGCAAGATTAATCCTACATGCATGGACTTAGGAACTAGACCTGTGAGTAAAGGTAGGGATAGGAACCTTCAGCTTTTAAGGTTTTGGGGAAAAGAGACACCGTCTTTTGAGGTTAAGAACAGGGTGTTTCTTTAACAATGTGAAAGAGTATATATTTAAGATATACAAAGGCTGAAATATCAATGCAGAATGCTGCTGTTGGCTCTGTGTTGAGATGAGATGCAGATAAAAGAATGTTAGCCAATATGTTTTTAACTGACATGTTTTTTAAACTCTATTTCAAATACTGTTTACCATTCTAAAATGTGTTCCCCCTTGCCCCAGCTTCTATGGTTGATAACATTTAAACACACTAACCTCTGAAAGATTGCCAGTGTTTTAAAGTATGTTTGGTAAGAACAAGGCAGCTAATCTGTTTGAAATTTTATTTTAATCTAGACAAGGCAAAAAGCAGATAGCTGGCTCAGGGCGTTGATAATGTGATATGGAGTATTTTACTGATGGTGCTTGCTGATTCCAGTCCAGCCCGGGCAGCTGATTATTAACTATCTGATATGGAAAATGTAATAAGGTACACACATCTGTTCAGTTGCTTGTCACCCAGTGCCAGACTAAGAAAGAACACTAACCCTGTAGCAGAGATATATCTGCTGCTTCCTTTCATGGAGGTACACAAGCACCAGTCCCATGTGCTGGTGTGTATTTCATAGGGCTCCAGCTGAACTGAGCAGGAATTTGTGATGGTGCATGCAATGAAGGAGACTTCAGCATATCTACACATGTTGTGATGTTTGCGTCAAGGAATTCAGTCCACAAGGCTGCTGTAAACTAGAGGCCCCATTCAGGGGCCTGCTGCACTGTTGTGCATGTGTTGTAGAGATGGACAAGCTGGCTTTGGGAGCAGGTGTTGGAGAGATATGAGATCTCTGTTAGAGGCACACAGGCTCAGGTGGGGGTGACCTTACTCCTGCTTTTGGCTGGCTACAGATTTACTTGCTCATTGCTAGCTCTGTAACAAGCTAATCTAATTGAACAATTTTAATAAAACTTGTCATATTTCTAAACCATTTTTCTCTTTGCTTACAACTGTTGCTCTTGTCCTTTTTCTGGTCTACACTTCCCATTGTCCTCCATGGTCTCTGCCTGTTAGAAGGGTGAGCTCTACAGACTTTCTTACAGCACCAGTTGACCTAGTCTTTGCAAAACACCAGTGTCACATGCAAACCTGGAGACATTGTTCCTTCTTCAGTCTGCACACCCCAATTGTTGCTAATTTTCTTCTGAAAAGAATTAAATAAAGTAGCAGCCGGAGTCGCCAGAACATTCAGTGATACAGGCAGGACCTGCATTGGTAGTGCTGTGAAGAGGGCAGTCATAGCTGTAGCCTGAGTGCTGCGTGACTGAGATGCTCTCCCAGCACGGTGCAGTCCACTCATGCAGGAGCTGTTGCTGTGCTCTGATAACAAACAATAGGACTAAGATCAGGATATGTCAGAACATTAGAATGGAGGCTACAGCAATATAGGTTTTATTCATGTAACATCAGAGAGCTCTATTTTCCTGTTCCTGGTGCAGAAGCCATACCCAAAAAATGAACTCGGATATCTGTGTCTCTGAGATTTCTTGGATTTTTTTTTTTTTCAAATGGTTATAGCCATTAGCAGATTAAAGACTTTAACCTACAGAGATACCTTTGATCTTCAGAGACACCTTTGGCTTTCTGAACCTTGAAATTGCAGGACAGAAAATAAAGGAATTTTTTTTCTGGTTTATTGTCATGATTTTAAGATCTGTACCTGAGCACTGATTTTTCTATTGTAAGGGAAACACAAGAAAATCACTGCCCACATTTGAGTAGTGACAGCCCAGTAGTTCACAGCTCCTATGCTGTTTTATTTGGCGTGTGATCAGTACTAATGGAACTGTTGCAGTGATCAGTACTAATGGAACTGGGGCTTGCAGTTCAGTACTCATATTATTAAAAGATTGCCTAAGAGTGCAGACTGTTTTTTATGTTTTGCATGTTTTGCTTATTTTTGCCTCCATGTGTCAGTAAATAAACCAAGTCTCTGAAAACTCATTTGAGCCAGCCTGGCTTTAAGACAGATAGTGTCTTTAATGGTAGCAGAAAATGGTAAAAGTGCTTTCAACTTGCCTGGTCTAGAGTTCATCCTGGGAACATCCTGTCTAGTCTGGATTTCTGAGATTTTAACCACAATCAGGAGACCATAAAGTTTCTCAATTGGCACAATAGTAAGGCTTTCCTGCCAACCAAACCCACTTGACCCCTGAAAAACCACTGTACCCTCTACCAGAATGCCTCAAGTGTAGGCATTTTTCTTCAGTCCTTTCCAAAGTTCCTCCTTGATTTTCGTTATTCACTGAGTGCCAACCACTAACTTTTTTAATACATCTGTGGCCTCAGGATTTGAATTCTAATTTGGACAAGAAAAAAAAAAATCCCTTGAAATATGAGATACCTGAGGATCTCTTTTGAGTTGCAGCTCATACTTTCAGATTTTGCCCTCAATTTTGGTCCTGCTGTCTGTGTTACAGTCCATAGCTAGGTTTTTCTCCTTACCAGATATTTCAAGGAAGAGGTGCAGATATGTTGCATATGATGCTCTCTCAACTTCCTTGAGTGCTTAGTCAGCTGGCTATGTGGTGGAATTGCCAGCTGCAGTCAATCTCCTCATAAATGATTGTATTGGATTTAAAGACTTCTCAACATTTCCGGCGTGCAAAGCCCTGGGCCAAGCAGAGTCAGTAACCCAGCACCAGAGTGCACCTGCTTCTATTTAGATGCTCCTCTGACACATATGTGCTCTACAGGCTTCCTCAGAGGCTCCTTGCTGTCTTTAATAGCAAAAACTGTCCAGCAAATTCTCATACTTCTGCAGACTTTCTCATGCTCTCCTCTAAGTAAGAGACTGGAACTTGGTGCTGCAGAGCAATGCCATTGACCAGAGTTTTAGATTTAACAAGTGAAATGAGTTGCTTGTTAGGAAGGTGATGTAATATTGTCTCTCTGCATAACAAATATGTAAAACCACACTCCACTGTTGTTTTCCTGCATCTTTGAGAAGAGAGCTTTGGTGCTTTGAGGGTATCAAGGAGACAAACCATCATTTCAAAGGAGGGAGTGCAGCTCATCAGTGATGTGGCCAATTGCATTTCCAGTGCTTAAATAGTGGTTGGAAATGCCAGTGGCTGAGCAGTTTTGCCTGAGAGATGAAGATGCTCTGCCTGCCAGCTTCAAAGCCATTTCCTTGATGTGGCCACTGACAATCTCAGTAACATGCTTATTAGTGAGAATTAAGAACTGAAGCTACTGCTTCTTTAGACAGGAGGAGAGGAGGCTTCTGGAATGTAATAAATAAATCAGAAGCACTTTGACATCTTCAAAGGGTTTTGTTTTAAATACTGGTTTTTCTCCTGGGGACCCTCTTAGCCCCGGTCTTTCTTCTTTGAGATAATTAATTCAAGCTGCTCTACATGTTTGATTTTGCCACAGTGAACAGAACTGGTCTGAGTGGCAGGGAAGTCTTGCAAGATCCTATGTTCTTCTAGGTCAGCCTCCCACACAGCTCCCTGAAGTCTTTTACATGAGACAGAACAGTGTTTCTCCAGCAATGTGTTTAGACAATTGATGCTGCGGGATTTGATGTGCAGATTGCATCTGGCCCTGTGTTCAAAAGGGTCCTTTTGGATGACCCATACTTTGGCTGTAATGAACTGGCAATACCCATATGGCACAGTATGCCAGATGCTGACTGTACAGGTTCAGTAGACCTAGATCCACTTGAAAAGAGATACCAATTTCCTTTCTTTAGCATTGCCTTAATACTCTGGGGTTTTTTCCCATCAAAGTGGAGTATTTTCTTCTGTTTTATAGTCTAAGCTGTCATTGTTTAGATGAGTTTGATTTTCCCCACTTCAGCAACCGACCTTTTTATCCTTAGGCAGTGGTGGCAGTGACCAGAGTATTGTTTTTGTTTTCATTTTTGCCCTGAAATCCACAGGTTTTTTCCCTGAAAGGAAGAGCTGGACTTTGCTATCACTTATATTTCATGTTTATGGCCTGTGGCTGGTATTTTCCATATTGAATATGCTTCAAAATAGGGATGCATGTAGCTCCCTACATGCACCAACGACTTAGCAGGGACAGAGAAGACTGTCCCTGGCCCAAGAAGTCTTCAGTTGCCATGATATTTGACTTGATAGTCAAATAATAGACCTATTATGAAAAGAGACTGATTCTTTCATCAGGAAGCGAGGATAGGATGTTCACAAAGTGCAGTTAGGAAGCTGAATGTTGGTGCAATGTTATTTACTCTGTAGTCAAGTAGAGTTTGTTTGAGTATAGATGGTGAATTGCAACTGTTGTGACCTTTATGAATCTGAAATATGTCCCGGTTTGATGAAGTCTGATATACAGAGGAATAGCATGAGTCTCATTCTGCTTACACCAGTTTACTACTTGTGTAACTGTCCTGTCTGTAGTCACATTTAGTCAGAAGCTGGACTTTGATGATCCTTGTTGATCCCTTCCAACTCAGGACATTTTACAATTCTGTATAACCATGTGAACCAGCCTTGCAGTTTTTGTACCACTGTTTGTTCCATCATGTCCACCAGGCTTTGAATGTCACACTGCTCTGTTCACACTGTAGCTGAAGTGTGTGACTGACATTAAGGATCTTCTCCTTGCTTCAGGTTCTTAGGCTGCCTTCAATTGATATTAGGGCATCCACATCCATGCAGCAATGGGTGCTCCCATTTCTCTCTCCTAACTTCTTATACTGGGCCACTAGCAATCCTCAGTTGCCCATAGTTCCTTGGCTGCACTTTCTCAAGGTCTGGGGTTCCTGGTTACAGACTTTAGTTTTTTTGTAAATGCTAAACTGTTTCTCTCTTATCATAGGATTGTGCTGATGGATGATGCAATGGATTGCCTGATGTCTTTTTCTGATTTCCTCTTTGCTTTCCAGATCCAGTTCTACTACTCAGGTAAATTCTGAGAACCTGTTGACTTCTCCCCCTTGTAGAATTACAACTTTACAGCTTCCCAATCTTTGCACTTTTTTGAAATTTGAAAGGATATGTTTTTTTTAAAGAAAATATATAGCTAATGGACTCTACTGATGAAAAGCATCACAGATGTCAAGAGATTAGGAGACTTAATGAGGAGATGCCAAATTGTTGTGAATAACGACACACCCGCAACTGCTATGTCTGATGAATTTATTTGTCTTGGCCTTGAGACATGAATTTCCAGCTTTATCTAGACTATGTTAACAGCTAACAATTAGCTTTTACTAGGAACATTTTTTCCCTTTCTTTAAGGCAAATATTCAATCCTGCTGGATACAACATAGGAAAAGCCTACCAGCTGGTGCCTTTAAAGGAAAAGCAGCTGGACAAATGGATATAATTCTTCCCCTTAATATTTGCTCAACTATGGTTTCAGTCAGAGAGTTTCTAAACTGGGTATAATTCCCATGGGTTTAGGGACCCTCAGTGGACTCCACTCCTAAGAACTTCTCTAGCCTCCCCTTGAAATCACATAAAATTGTAACCTCCACACCTTTTGACAAAGAATTGCACAGGTTTCACACCTGTCCTGTGAAGAACCACCTCTTTTTTTTTTTTTTTTTTATTTGAGACTCCCTAGTTGGAAAGCAAAAGGAACAGATAATCCATATGAATAGTCTTCACATTGTTGGATATTTATTGTATTCTATCCCACTTCCTCAGTCTTAGTTTTAACTAGATAGGATACTTCTAAAAGTCTTGGCAGGAAAAGTACAAATCAAATAATACTGGTTTGTGTGTGTGTATTTCCTCATGCTCACCCACACATATACATCTCTAAAATCCCCAGGTATTTTTAAACTTCAGGAGACAAGGTGGAGAAACTTGGATGAGCATTCAGGTGCTTGTCCTCTATGGGGAGACTGCTTTAAAATACATTGTCCTGTTGCCCTAGCCCCTCTAAATTGGGACTGAGGAACGAGAATCTCATTCAGGACAAAAAGAGGGCGAATAGAAATTAGATGTGCTCCCAAGCACCGGCTGGTGTGCCGCTTCCTCATCTCCTGGCACACAGCACTTTTTAACATAAAGCTCATGGATTTCTGTGCACTCACACTGAAATGGCTCCCTCTGATGGACGTAGCTCACAATTGGCCTTGACCAGGCAAAACGGGCCAGGTTTGGATGCACATAAACACCGGCTAGAAGCTGTTGTGAGCATAATCTGTGGTCAGAGAGTAAACTTGGGTGGCCTTCTGATCTGATCTAACCTGTGAGTTCCCATCTTTCTAGCAGTTAGGAGTCTGCTGCTATCCCTAATACAAAAATCTCTTTTTCTCAATAGTTCTCTGTATATTCTTCCCTTGTAACTCCGCTGTACATATCACAATTTTGTCCATGAAACCTTATTATAAAAAACCAGTTCAAAATGGGGATTTTAAGCAGAACCAGGCTTGTAATGCCCTTAGTCAGGGACAGAAAATGTGTTTGGAAAGTTTTCTCTGATATAACAAATATTTCCATTGAGCTGCAGAACCTCAGCACAGCCTCAGGGCCTGCTGACTCCTGACTTTCCTCTCCACCCACCTCATGCACAGCATTGCACTTCCATTCACTTGGAACTTAAATGCCACTGGAGTCCTGACAAGCTCATTCTTGTGTACACACTCTCAGAGATCCCTGTCCTGCTCACCCAGACACAGTGCACACACACAGCATGTCATGCACTCTCCCACCAACCCACACACATGCAAACCTCTCCAAATGGAATCTAGATTTGTAAACTGCTGACCACATCCATAAACAAACTTGTTTAAAATTAGATTCCTGCAGTAAACAGTGGGTAGTATGAGGAGCCTGGGGAGAGGCTTTCTGCCAACTCTAGCCTGACCTGCCCTGGCTCTTCTTCTAGATCCTGTGTTATATTTACTTTGGAGCAGCATGGAGGCAAGCTGATATACAGCCTGGAGCCCTAACTAACATGCTCCCTTTCCTCCTGTTTCAGTTCAATTTAGTTTGCTCCCAACTTGGATGAGTTCTAAATCAGTGGCAAGAGGTGGAGAAGGAAAACATTTTAGACTTCACAAACTAGTTTTGTGTTTTACATTAGCTTTCACACTTCACTGTTTTATTAGTGTGCTAGCTAGCCTTTGTTCCCTTGAGATGAATCTTTGCAACAGAGTGAGTGACGTCTCATAATCATCCTAAGAAGAAGAAGAAGAAGATAGCAACTTCTATGGAAATGGCTGCATGGGCATGCATAATATCTGTTCTGAACATGCAGGATCCTCTAGAGTTGTGTTATTTCCAGTTAGTGCTATGTACAGCACAGAACAACAGTTTAAGCCGCAGTCTGGTAGGTCAGGAGGATGCTTTGCTGGTTACAGTGCTGAGTTTTAAACAGCTTTCTGTTCTTTTAGAGTTCCTGGAAAGTGTGGCTGCCATTTATCAAGATCTGCTGGCTGGTAAGAATCCAAATACTGTGATTGTGCCAACATCATCCTCTGGGCAACATCGGCAGCGCCAGCCCCCAAATGACTGCAACCCACTTGAAGGAGTAGAGGCATCTCTGTTCTACCAGTGCCTGGAGTCCTTGTGTGACAGATCAAAATACAGGTATGAATGGAGTCTAAAATACAAATTTGAAGTCTCTGTCTCTGGAGACCCTTTGTATAGTTGGAACTGTGAAGAAAGAGAGGCCTTTGAACAAGCTGATATTCCCACATGGCTCTCACTGAAGAAGTATGAAGGGAAACATCATAGCTGAACAGTTTTAACCAAATGAGAGAAACAATTTTATGGACCAAAGAAACATAGGGTTTGAACTGATTCTTGAAGTAATAGATGGATTTGGGTCTCTGCTCTCCATCTCATTTCTGCATTGACACTTTCATCAAGGAGAGATCCATCATGAGTTTGCTAGAGGGGATAAACAAGTGCAGTTGCATTCTTGGGAGTTGAAAGAGCCCACTGGGTGGATGGAGTATGAAGCCTTAGTACCTAGGAGAGTTCACACTGTCAGTCTGTACCTGAGCCTGTGTTGGAGCTGGTTTCCAGCTACAGATCAGGCACAAGACTGGCTTTAGTTCAGCAGAGGATGGAGCAACACCAGACTTTACTGTATAGCTTTGACAGATACTTTGATCATATTCTCACTACCTGCAAGAAACTTCGCCTTCCTAGAAGGTCATGGTCTAGAAACACAAAATAACTCAGGACAATAACTCATAACAAGTTCCACCTGATTTCTACTTTAGGTTTCCAAATCCAGATTTCTGATCCACAAAATAACTGCTGAGCTGCTGTCCAGCGCTATAGATATCTAAGCATGGAGTTCATGGGTTGTTTTGTTCTTTTAAGCAACAAAAGCTCTACATTCCCTGTATGTCCTGAGAACTTCAGATGGGAAGAGTACTGTGGGCCCATCTGGTAGGTCAGGCTTTGCACAGCACTATGAGGGGAGCCATTCCTAGCCTTTCATGTAGTAGTTCAATACTCAGGCTTTGGTAACCACTTCTGCCTGAGGGATCACCAGCCCACCCCCACATCTTCTGGGGTACCACTACACCATTGACTGTTCAACACTTCCTCTTTATGAGGCAGTTTGATTTTGCATGAAATCCTTCAAGGAGTATTGGTCAAGAGCAAGAATCACCATGGAGATACTGCTTAGAACTCAGGACCAGGGACTAAGGTGAGTGTAGAAGAAGGGGATATGCTAATTTAGTCCTTAGCTAAATAGTGTTCTCTGACATATTTAGGCTATCATTGGAGAGGTTTTCTTGCCCCTTGGATGACTATCACTGATAATAGTGTGATAACAGCATCGCTGAAAGTGTTCAAAAATGTGTAGATGTGGCAGTTAGGAACATGGTTTAGTGGTGAACACAGCAGTGCTCCATTAACCACTGGACTTAGTGGTCTTAGTCTTTTCCAAACTTAACACTTCTTGGAAAGTTTATTGACTTCTGAAAGCAAGTATTTCCCAGAGGATTTTTCCCAGAGGAAAAAACATGCTGAGTTGGGATGTGTATGCCTCTGAGTGAATCTTGGCTTTTCTAACTGTCCTTGGAATGAAGACAGGTAAAACTGCTCCTAGGGATGTCCCCCAGGCAAAGATCTTGCTTAGCAACTGGGGAGCAGATCCAGTGCTCAATAAGCAAGCTGGTGGCTCTTCATTTTAAACTGAGTCAGGGCAACCTTACAGTGTTAGACCAGGTGAAAGGGTTTATTTCTCGATTTTGAGCTGGTCTTAGAAAAAAAAGATTATAATTTAGAAGACAAGATGATCTCTGTTTCTCTTTTCCTAGCTGCCCACCTTCTGCTCTGGTGAAGGAAATGCTGAGTAGTGTGCAGAGAATGACCTTCTATGGATTCCTTATGGCTCTTGCAAAGGATCAGGGCATCAATCGAGCCCTAGGTAAGACTTCTCTAAATGACACACCTCTAGATTTTCAGTCATTTTGTATTTCTGTGGAATTTCATTTGTAATTATAACCCATATTTTACACTGTCAGGAAGAGAGTGAGGGGAAGTTTTTAATATTTTTGTTGCTGGATTAACTTTAAAAACGTAACACTGTGCCTTACTGTCTGCCTGAAGCTTTGGAGCTTCCTCAAGGCCTACTGAGTTGAGGTGCCATTCTATGTTTTAGCCCTTTGTGCTCGTGCAGATTTTAAATGGCTGCTCTCATCTATAAGGAAAGAGGGCACACCTGATGGAAAACCTCTGGTGCCTCCTTGGCTAAAAGATTAAAAGCCCAGTCTTTCCCAGCTCTTCCCCATCTTCCCTCAAGGCGGTGTGATCTTGCTAGTAGCTATCTGTGGCCTGTTGAAAATCTGATCATAAAACATAAACTGCTACAAAAATCTGTACCACACTGCTGTGGGAACCACAGGGATTACCAACCAGCATCTCACTGCTTGTGTCTATGTTGTGCTGGCTTGGAGCAGGGAAGCAGTGTTACATTGACCCAGGACAGTATGTAATCCATCCATAATTCACCCACAGTTTCATATTTCCCCCATATGCCTTGCTTGTGCTCTTCCTCCTCCTACAAAGAGGAACAGAAATGGTTTTTCTGTTTGACAAGACTGTATCCAGGAGATAAATTTAAATGGCAGGAGCAGGAAGGGAGGGCTGTGGGGGGGTGTTCCCAAACACTCATCTTCATTCAACAAATCACCTGGCCATTAAGGGTAGATGACTCTGTCTGTCTTTGGGTAAGTGTCCCCTTCCTCTTCTTCTGGGCCTGAGTATCTGCCAGTCCCTAATTGCAAAGACAAAACTCAATGAAAAGGTGTACCTTGCCTAAGGGCTGCTTCTTTTGCTCAGGTGTGTGCCATACTACAGTAAAAGTGTCTTCCCTGGCTGAACCCCTTCTTACAGCAAACCATTTAAACCGCTCATGTTCCTCTGGGGCAAGGCAGATTATATATCAAAGGTGCATGAATACACCCCTGCAATCCCCTCTGAAAACAGGCTTAGAAAGCAGTGTATTCACTGGGAGGAAGGTGATGCCTGGATGGCAGCAAGCAAAATCTTTTTTTCCTTTGCCCTATGAAATCCACTTCTTGTCAAGCATAAAGAAAACAGATGAAAATAAAAAATCCTGCCCACAGCCTCCATTGTGCCATCTACAAAGTGAGTGGGTTTTTGTTTCCATTAATGTAGGCCTGTCCTCTGGCCCTCTGCCAGACTCCTGCTGAGGCCTCTCTCAGAGGAGGGGCAGCAACCACAAGTCTGACAGGTGCTAGCGTTTTTGGCAAGGAAAGGAGGATTCTTTTCCTAGTGTCTTTTAATCTCTCCTGAAGGGTGATTTCAATAGACTTTGGTCTGTACGGGATCACAAGCTCCCCACAACCCTTCAGCGAGAGCAGTTTCAGGCAGAGGAGGTTTTGGTCTCACAAAGCCAGCAGCTCCTCTTGAGGAACAGAGATAGAGATTAAAGCAGCTTGCTCAGGCTGGGACAGTTCCATTGAGTGTGCCAGGCAGACTGGAATCTGCTGTGTATCTCCTGTCAATGTTGATTTGTGAATTCTTTAAGTGCCATTTATCAATTCTCCCAAGTAAATCCTGTGCCCTAAAGACTTCACTGTGCAACTACAGAAATAAGCTTTAGTCATTTATTCTTTTAATTGAGCGCACAAAAAGAAGCAGACACTTCCTTGGATCTCCTGACACTGTTTTGCAGTTCATTTACACGAGGAGTAGACCAGAACCCAAATAAATGGGGGAATTAGTTCTGGTCTAAACTTTAGTTTTCAGGCACTCATTGCTACATTTTTGATGACTGCTGCCAGCTTGCCTCTGTGGGACAGGTGGCTCTCCAGCCTCTCCTGCATGAGCAAGGTATCAGAGCCAGCAAACGTATTTGTGTTCCCACAAGGAATTCAAAGCCCCTTCCCAAAGGTATTGAGTGTAGCACCCAAGTCTCCTGAAAAACCTTAGAAAGAGCATTCCTCACTGTACTGGGTATAGATTATCAAATAGATTTTTTTGCCCTGGTGTGCAGTGGTACTCTCCAGGCTCTGGTAGGCAATCTCTGTGCTGTTCTCTGTAATTTCTGTGCTGGCTGATCACACTCTCCCATGACCCCTATACAAGGTGGAGTTTGTTAAAGAATTAGGAAGGAGGGCTTTCCTAAGAGCCCCATCTTCCCTTCTGGCTCTGCTAAGGTCCCAGTGTTTTCAGAGAAGAGCAAGGATTATCAATCAGCTGTTCCAGTCCTAAACTATATCATGTCCTTCGTCTGGAGTAGGGTTTCTAAAGTGAAAAGAAGCACGAACATATTGATCTTACACTGAGAGGGTACCCAAGCACTGGCCCAGACTTTCATGCTCACACCCTCAAGTAATGCTAGAGCACAGTTCATCCACATTTAACTCCTGTAGGCAATGTGCAAGAGTCAGGCCTGACTTCCCGAGTTGCAAGGAAAGCAAAAGCCTTAAATCTGTGGAGTGTTTTGATCCCCGAGACCAGGAGGCCACAAGAAAGGCAGGTGGCACAAAAACATAAATAACCTTAAGTGGTATAGTGCATGTTTCAGGCTGTGGCACTAACACCACATCTGTTACATCTGCTATTGGTGACTACAGTGGGCAATGAACAAAGGCCCAAAGTTGATAGACTGCATCTCCCTGACAGTCAGTACTCTCATTTTGTACAGTGAACGAAAACTGTCAATCCTCAGGGCTGTAGGCAGTGGGCTACTGAGGCTGCCTCCAGTTTAGTCTGAGCTCAGCTACAGCATGTATGAAAGACACAGCAAATGGATCATCATTCTTTATCTGTCTATGATCCTCAACATTGCGGCCATTTCTCTAAGAGGTATAAGGAAAAAAGTGTTTTCTGTCTTGCAGGCCAGATTTTGGATGCTGCTATGGCTTGAACATTTTTCTTGAAGAATCAATAGCCTAACTCTGCTGATACTTTCATTGTTTGGTTTTTTTTTTTTCCCCCAGGGGCTCTGCCAGATAAAGGAGACTTGTTTCAGGACCCTGCCATGGATCAGGAAATTGAGAAATTGTAAGTGGAATTGCCTAAACTAGGAGGTAAAGCAACAGATTAAAGGTAGCATGCTAAAGAAGAGTAGAATAAAGTACTGTCTTATTCCTCTGCTCTACTACAAAACAATAGAGCTAAAAGAGCAACCTGAACAGGAAGAGCTTCTTTCTTCATGGTGTCTCAATGCAGTTAACAAAATCCTTACAAAAAGTCTTCAAAAGCAGAGGGGAAGAGTGTGACTCAAAGAGGGATCTAGAGGAAGCAGCATTCTCTAATGAACAGGGAAATTTTGTTTGGATGGTGAAAAGTAGGAGTGTTGGAAGGAACAAGATCAGCCCAGAAGATATGTTTAAATAGAAGATTCACTTAGTGAGTCTGGGAGGTACAATGTATTCCCCCTCTATGCCATGAACATCTTTCCATCCCTGTGCTAGTTTTAAGTCTTTCTCACAGAGTTCACTCCAAGAGTGCTGCAGTAGAAGTTTCTGCAACATGCTGCTTAGCATATTTCTTTTCTCTTTCAGGGTAGCTCAGGTTTCAGGGCTTTCTGTCTCTGGTCCTGCCAGCTCCAGTGCAGACACAGCAAATATGCCAGCTCGTAATTCACCCAGGATTAACTCACCTTGGAAACCTCTACACCATCGTCGAAAAATGGATGCTGAGAGTGAAGGCTCCAATGAAGAGACAGACTCCTCTGAAAATTGAAGGTTTTGAGGGTGGGGACCATTCCCATCTTGGGCTTCTCCAGAACCCACTGGAGGAACAGCACCTCCTCCCAGAGCATCTGCTCTAACAGTGGGTTCTGTCTACATCAGCAGTGTGTGTTGCTGTGCTAATCCCCAATGCTGGGTTCACCCATCTCTTCCCAGGAACAACTTGCCTTTCTCTTAGCTCCAAATCCGTGCAGGAATAGTGCCTCTGCAGAAGCCATTTACAGCTACAGTTATGCTTCCCCCTGCTGGCAGGCAAGACAAGCCAGCAGCCGCCAGCCTGCCACCGCTTGGAACCAGCCGGGTATGCTCTCACCGGGGCGCTCCCTCCCACTTGCGCAGTTCAGCAGGTGCTGAAGCCGCGGGAGTGCTAGTACAGGCCGCTTGCCAGTGATCTGTTGTGTAGCTCTGCTCAGATTTTGGCCCAGATAACAGAATGGTAAAATCGCCAGCAGCAGCTCTGCACTTGTGTTCCATTATTATTCCCAGTAAAGCTGCATCTGCATATGATCAAAGGTAAGGAAATTCCTGAAGTTCCTAAAAAAGGGACGCTTAGATATTGCCATGCAACCTGTCTCTACTTTGTGCTTTCTCCTCCATGTGTCCAAGACTTGCCAAAGCAAATACAGCAAATAAGCTAGATTGCAGTAAGTACTGCATGGTGCTGTCTGGCTCCACTGCTCTACTAAGTGCCCTTCTGTGAGGTCTCCCCATCCCTCTAACAGCATATTATGGTCATTTGGAAAAGTGAATTTCAGAGGATTTGGAGAAGAGGGATAGGGTTGTTTTAATTCCTTGGCCACAGGTCGTATGGCTTGCAAGCATATAGAGCACCTACTGGGGCTAGGTGGGCAGAAGCACTAAGGGAAAAGGAAGCAGTCATCAAATGAGATAAAGCTGGTTTTGTAAATACTGGTATTGTTGGAGCAGCAGTGTAGTCCTTAAAACTACAATAAGAAGTAGCATCACATTGCATTAATGGCAACCAACTCAGCAGTCTAAACCTCCACAGACCCAAATGCTTTGTCTAGCCCAGCTCCTGCACCCCAGCTTGCATAGACTCGTTATTTTGGGGGGAACTTCAGTTTCTCCTGCTTCTTTGGGAGCCTCCTTGCTCCTCCTGGTCATAAAGTGCTACAGGACAGGCCACCAGGGCTGGTAACCCAAAGCTTGTAGCAGGGTGCCAGCAGGGTAATTTATTTATTGTAAGTTAAATTATTTATTCTCTGTGCATTCTGTCCCAGCTTGGTGAGTGGCTGTGACAGCCTGGCAATAAAGCACGCTGTGTCAGGCCTCTGCTATGTCTTGGGTCTTCTGGGCTGCCCCAGCCCCTCCTCAGGGGCGGGGGGTATCAGGTGGGCAGGACCAGTGGAGGGCCCCGGCATCTTCCAAGGCCCCAGGAACCCCGCCCCTCGGCCGGGGAAGGTGCCGCCCAACCCCTGAGTGCCTGGACTGCCACCACACCCTGCAGCCACAGGGCAGCCACACCGCTGCTCCCTGCAGCCCCAGCCTGCTGTGGGTATTGTGACATTGACACAACTGGGTCAAGAAGACCCAACCCTTACCCCCCTCATGCCCCACCAAAATGAAACATCAGCACAGAGTAGCTGAGTAGCTGCTGCAGCCCCTCAACTGGACAGGAGAGGTGAAACCCATGCCAGCCTCTTCCCAGTCGCAGACAGAAGGCTCCAGAACAAACAGCCCCAGCCTCTCTTTTGCTAACAGTGTGTAACAAGCCCTTTCCCACCCTTCTTCCTATCTAGTCCTCAACACCATAGTTCAAGGAAGAGAAAACCACTCTTGTTAAAACCAGAGACTAAACTGAACAGGATGAAATGTCCTCACTGCTGCATCTCATGGTTAAGTCAGAGGCTCAGTACTTTGATCTGATCCGAAGCTGGGCAACAAAATAAACCAGGGATCCAGTGAATTTCTTTACTTCTTTACCTGGGCCTTTTTTGCTGATGATGTAGTTAGAAGCTAAAAAAATATTCTTTGATTTGATTTTTTTTCCCCACATTCATATATGTTGGTTTAGAAGACAGTAAAAAGGACTAGATCACAGCAAAAGGCAAACCCTGCAAATACAGTGGACTCCACAGCACCATGGATTGGGAGCAGTGATCAGAACAAAAAACAGTCATGTCATATGATGTTCAGAAAAATAGCATTCCCCTTTTCTCTGTCACTTGGTGAGCTAAGGTATGGGCCAAAGAAGGACAGGAGCACTGATGAGGGCAGCCCAGGAGTTCGTGTCATATCTTTTACAGCAATGACGTTAACCCTGTAAGAAGGCCTGTCTCCACTGGCTAGTAGATAGCAGTGGGTATGAGGGCACATTGAATTTTAATAGAGTGGAATCCAGAGATATTAGAAAGCATCCTGGGCACAGCCATGTCCTGACCCCCTCTGCTTACCTTCTCCCCTCCCCACCCAACCCAGACAAATAAGACAATCCTGTGGAGTTTACTCCAGGCAAAGGTGGCATCAGTGCCTCTTGCTGGCTTCCCCTTGCAGTCCCTGGGTCATCAATATGAACCGTAACGATCCTAGGGAGGAAACAGACAGAGACACCTTGCTACAACACCTTTGTGCAAAATCCAGAGACAGATAACAAGAAACTGGGGGGTTTGGTATTTTAATGCAGTGTGAGGTTATTTAGACAGGACACCGTACAAACGCAGAAGGTAAAATGACCTTGACTTCTAGAATTCTGCCTGGAATTTGTGTGAGAAGGTGTATCTGACATGGCAAGGTGTCCTGTGCAGCAGGAGGGTAAGGCTTGCCAAGTTCACTGGCCCCTGCAATTGCTCAGCTATTGTACAGCAGTCAACAGCTACAAAAGACGGGTGTCTTCCTGGGACTTCCCATATAATTTGAGAAGATAGTGATAATTCCAATGGAAGCAGGTTACAGTGAAAGCCCCTGAACATGACAACAGCCTTTCTCAAGTTGCCATAATGTAAACTCACCTGAAGGGAGTTCATCACCCCATTGGCCAGGACAGCCATCTTGCCAGCAACTGATTTCACTCCTTGCTTGAATTGTGCAATGTCAGCTGCAGGCAGGACATTTCCAATAGACACACCACCTACAAGAATCAAGAGGACTTAGCCCAGAGTCCCTCAGCTCCAGAAAGCACCCTGATCCCCTCCAGTTTAGGTCTTCCAAAGCTGCCCCCTTCCTCAACCCACTGAGTGCTAACAAACCTGAGTGCACATTGTCAGCCTCTCCAAACAGGTCTGCGGAGCTGATGGCACTGCTGCCTGAGAGCTGCTGCAGTCGGGATCTGGCTTCATACTGCAGAAGAAAACAAAACAAAAATGTTGTATAGGAAGGGAACAAAGTAGGACCTGTGCAAACAGGAGGAGGTTAAGCCAGAGCTGTACCAGTGTAAGCACTGTGGAATGCATCTACCTCAGCATCTGCCTCCCGCCCGAAAAACATATCTGAAGAGATAGCTTTAGCCCCAGCAAACTTCTGCCGAGCTTCATTGGATTCCACCATGGATGGCCTGTTCTCAATCTCCCGCCTACTGGTGGGTCTGAGGAAACAAAAGGAGACATCGCAGATTAAGCTCACCAACACAGTAAAGAATCAAGACTTCTGTCTCAGACCTCATCTAACCAAAGGAAAGCAAGTCATCCTTAAGTATTAGTTGCATTGGGGCTCTCCTCTCCCCATTTCAGGGGGGTGTCTGAGCACTCAACGACCACAAAGCTGGGTAAACTTACAGACATGACAGGCAAAGAAGTGTCCGAGGCCCTTTCACTCGAGGCCTTTTTTCTTGGGCTTGTCTGTGCCTCTGCAAGTCATTTTCTACAGCACGAGGCTCCTGCTACAGCAGCATCTATGCCACAGCTCCCACACTTATCCTCTGTCCCCTACACAAGGGCACAAGGTACATTAGCAGTGACAAGCACTTTACCTCTCTGAGACTGGCCGAATGCTGGAAACGGTCACCTCTGGTTCCTCCTCTTTGTCCATACCCCATGAAGAGTCCGTTTCCCATCGTGAGCCAAATGCATCTTCGAATGAGAAGGGACTGTATTTGTACCTAGGTACCAAAAATAGGTAATTTATGCCAGACATAAAATTCAGGAATAAGCAAAGACTACACTAAATCTAAGTCTTACTTGGGGGGTCCGGATGTGAAGCTACCACCATCTTCAAACAAGTCCAATTGGGAGCGGGAAGATTTTGCTACCAGCGGCGTCTCTTGTTCAATTACTTGCATCTCAGACATCACCGAGTGTGAAACAGAACTAGCACAACAAACAGGCAGAGTCAGGGCTGATGGGTCTGACAGCATCTAGTCCCTACAACCAGTCTGCCTCAAAACTGAATCTGGCCTTCACAGGTAATATAAGTTTTGAAAGAGAATTGGGGGATGTCAGCCCCATTCACCACTAATCTATGCTCCTTCAGAAGTCTTGAGCTACCTTCTTCAAGGAAGGATCCTGCAGGGGGGCACCTGTCAAGCAGCAGGGCTCTAGTGCTAGACACTGACAGGCCACACATATCTGTGGAAAAGCTCAAATGAGAACTAGAACCTTTGAACTGAGTCTCTATTCCTTCTGGGGCCCAAAGCCTTTTCAGAAAACAGCATATGAGCACTTTAACTCATCTCCTTATCTATTACAAGAGCAAACTACTGACTTCAAGAAACTTTTCCAGAGCAGGGTACTTCCAAGACACATGTCTATACTATGCCATCTACAGCCAAGTACCTTCTGGATACCAATCCCATGCCCAGCCTCTCTGCTTGTTCACGTTTCTTCCCTTCGAGGTTCTGGAGTTTCTTCTCTTCCTTCTTCCGATCAATCTGCAGTTCCTGATAAGCCAGTCGCATTGAGGTGACTCTAAGGGAAAGAGCCATGGTGGGTGCCAGCTCATTACCCTCCCTTGCTGCCCGTGTTGTAGAAGAACAATGGTTAAATAACCCCAACCACTTTTCAAAACAGCCACTTTTCACAGCAGCTCAGCCAAAAATCCTTGAACAAAAGCTATTGCATGTTTTACCATCTCCTCCGCTGGGATTCAAGTCTTCTTTGGCTAACCATGATTTCCTTACTGTAAGCATCACGGTGTCTGTCTTCTCCCCACCCTTGCATCCAGAATGATCCATCCAGTTCAGCCTTTGGCATTTTCAGTCCCGTCCAAAGGTGAACGGAAACACACAATACAGAAGTATCTGCTCCCTACGCTCTTCCAGGAATGCTAATTTGAATAAAATACAGCAGTATAACCTGTGCCCTGCTGCAAGGGCCATACTGGCATACAGCTACTGCTCTTCCTCTCATGCAGTATGTTCTGTAGTCACATTTGGTGGTCCTGGGGTGAACAGCATTAACCTCACACTACTTCTGCCTTAGGTATGCAAGGTACCCATCCCAAACAGGGCACTTACATCGACTCCTCGGCTTGTTTCCTGGACTCCACTGCCTGCTGCTCCCTCAGCTGTTCTGCCACCTGGGCTTGCCGCTCAATCTCACTGAAGCTCTGGCTGCTGACTTTCTGGGCTCCAAGACCTTTTTTTGCACCCAGCTTAAAAACAAGAACAAAATCCTGTGAATTCTTCATCCTAGATTGTTCATTGTAGAAGAAAACCTGAATCCTACTTCTTGCTGCACCAGTGAGGCCTTCAGTCTCCCTGTCATCCAAGAGTTAATCCATCAGTGGCCAGAACTTAGAGATAACCTCATATGCTTCAGACCACAACCAGTAATGATAATATTTTTTACAGTAATATACAGGCTGCTTAAGGTCTCCTTTCCCCAAAGCAGATCTCTACGGCTTTGTTAAGCAGAAAGCAAGAATCAGGGAAAGGACAGCAGAAATGCAAGACATGCTTTACGTCCCCTCCATAAAAGAGCTCAGACATACCCCTTTCTTGGCAGCTCCCGGCTTCTTCTTTCCAATGAGGGAGGATTTAAGTTCTGCAAAAGGAGGGAAGTAGCAAATAAGCAGATGGGAATTAATTTAAGAGACCAAAATTAGACAGCAACCCACATGAACATCCACCACAGTCCAGCTGCAGTAGCGTCCAGGGCACACCATGCATCTTCACATCAAAAGCCTGGGTGATTTCACCCAGGCAAGAAAGTTGCACGTAGAAGCTCCACCAGTTGCAGGCTGGTAGCCTAAAGAAGCATGTCCATTTCTGGAGCAACTTATAATTGAATTAAGAACTGTGACTATCTCCTCTGAGTGTTATGCAGCAGGTACCAGGGTAGTTCGAGAAAGACTAGGTTTATCTCATACACAAATTCAATAAAATGCAGCTTCAGAGGCATGTGAAGGTCAGAGTCTCACCAATGCCTTAGGGACAAAGCAGCAAGAACTCTCAAGTTGTGTTTACATGAACATACAAAAACATGGACCTAAAGTGCAGCAAGCTGCAAAAGCAACAGGTTCCCCAACACCTTGCACTTGTCACTCTTGAGGGCATGCCACACTTGTAAAACCAGACAAGGGCCAGCCAAGCAGCAGATGTCTGGGGAAGTCCAAGAACAAGCAGAGAGGGACTGCCCAAAGCATTTTCCAGCTTCCTATAGGTAAGTCCAAAATCTTTTACTGCCCTTTTTGGGCTTTTATTTTGTGTGAGTGTGTGTGCGTCTCCTGACTTTCTACAGCCACATGACTTTTGTTAGCCCATAAATTATTCTTGACACATTTTCTCTTATCTTTTCTAGTCTTATGATAAGTCTTTTTAAAAAAGGAGATTCAAAACATTCACACTATCTGAAACTGTTTTCCACTTGCTGTTCCTAACACTTGAATCGAGGTTGTTTGGGTTTGCGTTTGGAGATTTTTATATTTCAGGAAACATTTAACAGAAATGTTAATACAGTCTCTTTACAGATACGACATATCTGGTTTAGATCTCAGTACAACAATATAAGCTTTGTCTTGTTCTCTCTCTCTAAGTACAGGAAGCTAAAGTTAGAATTGAAGGCAGAATCTCAGGAGGGGCAAGCAGAGTTGTCACAAGCAGCCAGCGCAGGCCAGCTGTTAGCCAGTTACCTCCAGCAGGAGCGGCCCCTTGTGTTGACAGATACACGGACATGTCTGAGGAAGAGACGTAAAACATGGGGAATGAACAGACACTTGAGGACACAGGCTTTCCACCCAGAATGAACCCACTGTGGGCTAGGAGCATGCTCTCAATAAGGGAAGAAGCTCCAGCTAGATCTTCTGTGTGCAGCCAGGATAGTAATGGCAGGGGAGAATTAGATACAAATCCCTATTATTCTGAAAACTAAAAATTCATTTGCCTCCAAAGGTTCTGTGGGGAAACAAATAAAAAAAAACAGAAACAGCCACGTGGCCCTGATCACCCAAGTCCTAGATATGCAAGTGGCAAGTTTTGTCCAAAGCTCAAAACCAGGAAAACATACTTTTGGGAAAGCAACAGCTGTGAACTCAATTATCCAAACGAGGAAGAAACCTCCAGAAAACTGTGACTTGGTTTTGGGCTTCAGGAACATCCTAAGTACTGGCTCAACAGGGAGATAAGCTTGTTTAGGCATTCTGGAAACTGGCTCATTGTTTCCAACTTCACTGAGCTTACTGCTGAGCAGTGGGTATAAGAGCAAGACTGATCTGAGAGTGAAGAGTCTTACCTAGAGGAGCCTTAGGAGATGTGCTCAACAAGTCAATAGATGGACCTTGGCTGGGATCTGTGGGCACAAAACCAGAAGAGAACATTCAGCAGATTGATTCTCAACCCTTTTCTTTCCAGTATGTTCACAGCTGCAATACATCTCTCCTAGCTCCTCTGCCCCCACATATAAATCCAGTTACAGCTTGAAATATGCAATTTCCCAAGCAAAACAACTTTATGTCTCCACAGAGCAAATTATTCCTTCTGCAGTGTTCTTAACACAGTTTGCTTAAGAAAGCAAACACTCTGCAGGGAAATATACAAAGCTGTTACAAATTACAGCTATGCCCCCAGGTTCTTGGTTTCCTTGTCCTTCACCCTAGAAATTTTTCAGTCCTATGTCATTTTCAGACCCAACAAATTCAAGAGGTAGAGAAGAATGTTTAGACAAATAACATCTGAAAGCAGGGAACTGAGCCCAAATGGAGTAGTGTTTTTAGAAGTCTCCACTAATTTAACTAAATATCATAAGAGTGTGTAGAACTTCCACTCCTTCAGCCCTGAACCAAAGGATAAGTTCAGCCCTTCCAACAGTGGTACAGAACTGTATTCTCCTGGAAATGAAGACAGGTTCTTGGAAAAATTATTCAGTAAAGAACTCACTTGAAATTTCACTGCCTTCTGGTGACTTTGCTGCTGTTTCCATCTCTGGAGAAGACTGTGCAGGATTCTGGCTAGCATCTGCTACATCCCAGGTACTGGAAGACTGCAAGGAGATACTCATTCTAGTTACTTCCAGAAGATGAATGAACCAAACAATCCTGAATTTACTACAGATTTAGTGACCTGTACTCAATTTTAGGCCAAAGGAAACTTATTCCAAGCTTCAGACTATGCCTTCCTTGAACATAACATATGGACAAGTCCACATTCCCTTAGCAGGGACAAAAATGAAAACAACAAAAAGGAAGCTAAGCTGAATGTAAGGCCAGGAGGAATGACAGAATCATTTGACAAGCTGGCTAATGTGAGGACTTCCCAGGTGAAAGTAAACAAGTTTAAATCTGGGAGAATGTGTGAATGAGTTTTCCTGGAAAAAATTCAGCTCCACTTCTACTGTCTCTATTTGCCATACAGCCAATTCCGGCATTACCTGAGAAAGTCTGCCTGGCATGGTGCAGTTGCCCAGATCCAGTTTACCAGGGTCTGTGCACTGAAAAGTTTCTTTTAAACCAGAAGTTCAAAGTAATAGCTTTGCTAGTACAAAGCTATAGCCTTGCTTTAACTGTACAAAGAAACTAAGCATTAACACAGCACACAAAGCATCTTCTAGGGCATAGGTGGTAGCTTTGAGTTCTTGAAACTAAAGATGGTCTCAAAAACAAAGGACATGGATGGATATTACAGGGACTGTTCAGATCTGTGACTATGTCCCAGGCAGATGACTGAATCTGACTTCCTCCACATTACTACTGATTAATTATACAATTTAGAGTTTTCCAAGCTAAGTGGGACCGCTCCTGGTTGAACAGCTGGCTATTGGAGAGCTATTAAGGCTGCCTGGTTTAGCCAGCTCTTCTCACCTGTGTGTGCTCCATGAAGAAATCAGCATCACTCTTCTCAGGGGAGTGCCCAGGGGCTCCACTCAGTCCATCTATGAGCAGCTAAAGAGAGGAGAGGGTAAAAAGAAGGTATCCTCCAAGACTCAGCATCCAGCACTACCCATCTAGCACTCCAGAGCTCTCAGACCTACCTCAGTGCCGTACTTGGCCATGGCAGCACTTGCCAGCTGCCGGATCTTCTCCCTGTACATCTGGGCAGCTCGACTGTTATATTTAGCATTGGCATCTGTAGTGGTACAGCCGTGCTGGCGGAAGAAAGCAGTCTGAAAAGAGAGGAATATTCAGTCTCCTGACTGCTAGATCATACTCAAGCAAGCACTAGACAAATTCAACAGAAAAAGAAAACTTCCCAGAGACAGAGGATGAAAATCTGAGAACACAGCATAAACTAACCATTCATTGATCAGCTTTCTACAAGAAATCTCACTCCAGGGGCATATGAAAATCATCCTCCTTCTCTACAGAGAGATGATTCTGAGTCACAAAGCTGAGCATGAGCTTTCAAACTGATCAGTGTTGTTAACTTCTATCATTTAAGAAGGCTATGCCTCTCATTTAAACGAGGTGCAAAAAAATGAGAGATCTGAAAACAACGCATGCAAAGGTCACAGTGTGATGTCCAAACACACTTGACAAATTCCCCCCTCCATTACACATTTCAGGTCAGACTGGTACCAAGAAAGCCATACAAAGGAAAAAAAAAACCCAAGAAACAGAGGATGTGGATTAGCAAGAGGGAAAGCAAGCAAAATGCCTACAGAGGCTCCTCACCGCGTTGGCATTACTGCCCACTTGCATACACCTCAGCTGGAACCAGTTCCAGTTAGAATCCAACTCTGTGGACCTGTGTGAGAACCAATTATTTCTATTAATAAAGACCAGGCAAACCAAATGCAAAACTGAGCTCTGGCCTAAAATGGTGAGATCTCACCACTATTCCAAAGTGCAGGAGGCAAAGGTGGAAAGAACATCTCGGGAATTTCTTTGCTCCTCTAAAAAATTAATTTCAACTTTTAAAGTGAGAAAAAAGACCAGCTTTTATCCAAATTTTGAGGATCTCTCCCTTGTACTGCTTGTTTAGAGGGCAGAGCTTGAGCTAGGAAAGCACAGCCAAGAACTTTCATTCTACATGTGATCTCACCACAACACGAGAGACTCATATTCAGCCCGTCCCTCAGGTTAGGCCAAAACACGTGACAAAGCAACTGAGACTACATCCAAGTAAAGCTAAGGGACACAGAGTGTCTCATACCACTTACTCAACTTCTCTCCTAACAAGTAAAGGTCACAGTTCTCTTAACTTAAAATGCTAATTTTTACAAGTACTGAAAACAAGAAGTAGGCTGAAAAGCCAACACCATCTTCCCCATTAGGCTGATACCAAAAAGATTAAACAATATTCCTCCTTTTGCCTTACTCAGCATTACGAAAAATTATGTGCACCACACTGCTGCCTTACTGGCGAGATTCATGCACCGCTCTCGTCTCTCTTCCTAAAATGCCAAGTCCAAATAGCGTTTCTACAAGGTTAGCGAAAGCAACATATCGAGGTTCCACTTGAGGTGCTTTGGAAACTCCATTTTGGAAGTGCTGAGTGACCCAGAACCTCCCGCGAGCAAGCCTCGTAACCCCCGAGGTGATGGCTCCGCGATAATGCTTCCCTCCCAATCCCTCCGTACCCCCACCCGAGGCGGGGCGGCTGCTCCAGGCGTGCCGGCGGTACCGCTCCCCACGCACCTGATGAAGCTGAGGTGTACGCCCAGGGACCTGTGGACGCCGGAGCAGTCGATGCACAGGAAGACCCCGTAGGTGATACTGGCCCAGCTCGGGTTCTTGGCGCCGCAGTCGAAGCACGACTAAAGCGAAGGCAGAGGGACAGCCAGGTTGAAGCGACTACTCTGCCGCTCCGCCACCCCCTGCACAGCTCGGCGGCCCCGGGCGCTCTGCCCAGGCGCTCCCCAAGGGCCACTGCCCGGCCGCCCTAACAGCCGCCGCAGCGCGGCCCGGAGCCCACCGGGGCCCAGTCGGAGCGCAGTCCGCGGCCGCAGAGCAATAGCCCGGCACAGACAATCCGGCGGACCCCGGCCACTCCCCGCTACCTTGTTAGCCGGCGCTGCCCGAAGGCGCTTGAAGAGGGTCTGGATCTCCGTCTTGCTCGGCTCCGCCGCCATGATCTCTCCTTCCCAGACACCCCCGCGGATACGGCAGCCGGCCGGGTCCAATCGGCGCCGCGGCCGCGGTAGAGCCGTGCTGGGCCGGCCCCCCCGCCGCGTCCGTGGGTGTGAAGGGCGAGAAGAGACCGCGGTCCCTCCTTCCCTCCGCTCCCGGGACGTGGGGCAGCGCCAGCGCCAGCGCCAGATCACCCCAGCCTCTGCTGCCGGCCGCACGCCTCGTGGGGGTCATGGTATCGCTCTGCGCACATCGGGCTTTGTACGCCCTGAGAGCCCCATGAGCTCGGAGCGCTTTCGGCAGTCCCAGCGCTGCCGGGGAGCCCTGCTGGCTGTGCCCCAGGACTGTGCTTTGGGGGCCGCTGCGGGCCCCGACCAAGGGAAGGGAGCTTTAGAATAGCAATGGGGCCGTGCCTGCCGTGGGTCATCTCAGAGAAGCGTTTACAGCATCACCTGCTCCAGCAGCCAGCCTCAGGGCACCGGGCACAAACGAACGGGGATTTGGAGATGATTTACAGAACCACAGAATGTCCTGAGTTGGGAGGCACCCACATAGATCACCGAGTCCAACTCCTGGCCCTGCACAGGATATCCCTAAGAGTCATGCCATGTGCCTGAGAACATTGTCATAACACGTCTTGAGCTCTGCCAAGCTTGTGCTGTGACCACTTCCCCGGGCAGCCTGTTTCCAGTGTCCAAACACCCTCTGGGTGATGAACTCTTTTCTAATATCAAACCTAAATCTCCACTGATAACTCTAGGCCTGATAGTGGTCATTAAAGAGAAGAGATCACTACCTGCCCCTATGCTTCCCCTCCTGAGGATATTGAAGACCATGATGAGAGATGAGGTCCCTTCAGTTTCCCCCAGGCTGAAAGATCAAGTGACTTCATCCACACCTGGTATGGCTTCCCCTTCAGACTCTTTTCCATCTTCATAGCCCTGATTTAATCAGGGGCGACATCTCAAGAAGCTCTTACTTTGGCTATGCAGTAATCAAGGAATCATGAGCCAGTAATCAAGGTAGGGAAGTTGTTACTTCAGAGCAAAAATTATGTCAGGGCCCTTAATACTGCTATGTTACCTGCCTAGAAACAGTAGGGTATTGGCTAGAAAGTCATTCAGTTATAATGTAAGAAAAATAGAAAAAATATGGTTGTGCTGTGAGCTAGAAGTCAATGGCATATAGTCGACTTCATGTTTTAGCAAAGAAAAAAAAAAAGTGACTGCAGAGCAATGAGAGGTTCAGGAGGACGAGAACAACAACAAAAGTTAATCAGTAGCATGGTACTACAGAGATGGAGTGCATTGGGATTTCTTTACCTCTGAAAAGAGGTTGCTCTGCAGCACCATCTTGTCACTAAAAGAAACTCTTAAATGTACTAATATCTGGACAAGACAACTTTTAGTTTAAACTTAAAGGCTTTCTTCACTCATTTCCACAGATGTTAAGGTAGACAATAGAATTCCTTGCAATGGGAACCTAGGACCCATGGTCTTAGGAAGATACATAAAGTATTGGGACATAGAGATGCAATGAGGAGCAACAGAATTTTTAAGGGGAAAAAAAAGCCCTGCAGAAAAACCCTTGCAGGTTTAGCAGGGTCTTGTGTTCTGGGAATCAGCAAAGCTCCAACTGTATGGTCACAGTGAGACCTGATATGGTAGGCACATGCAGTAAGATGAGAGGCTTCTGGCTGACACATCTGATTGAAGCTGCTCTGAGATGAGTTTCTGCGCTGGATAGTGAAGCCTGATCTGGCCTGACAGAGCTCATTCTTGGGAGCAGTCTTCAGTACTCCCTGGTTTCTGTTGCTTTTATTCTACTACCTTAATGGTGCCTATATGCCATTTCTGGGATTACACACACGTGCTGGGGAAGCAATGCAGGTAAAAGTAACTGATAGCATTTTCCTCACAGCTATTTTTAAACAAGTTGAGTTCCCCGATGCCATTCATGGTGCAGCTGTCCTGGCAGTCATACCAGGAGAGCTGATGTAAGGGCTGGCTGCACACCAGGACAGGGAGAACTGTGAGGGGCTGTTCCTGAGGCCAGCAGCCAGGGCCCTCATGGGGCATAGCCCATTCCCACAGTACCTGACCACAGAGAGCTGGGCAGGCCTGGCATAGCCTGGATTTCACCAAGAATTGAGATAGCTGGGCAAGCTCATGGTGATGAGGTAGCTTGCAGTCAAACTGGGTCAGGATCAGGCCCAGTGATTGCCAGGTGTGTCTGTGGTCATAAGGCAAGGCAAGCCTGAGATCAGGCTGATGAACCAGCCTACAGGTTAAGATCAACAAAGCACAGCCAGAGACTACTACTGCTCTAACGTAGCTCAGACAGGGCCTGGGAACTCTGGGCTGAGCTTAAATGCAAACACACCCTCCCCAAACCCCATGGGCAGGGGCTTTGGGCAGAGCTGTAGGGGAGGCTGCTCTGGACAGTGAAGGTCTGTTAGTGCATTCAGGGCCCTGACTGGTGAAGCTACACAAGGGCACGAGAGGGAGTCTCTGGTGCCAGGTTGTGTAAGCTGCCTCTTGTGTAGAGGAGGAAGTTCACATGATGAGAGTGCATTGGGAGTGTTTGTGTTCATGTTGGCAGGAGCTGCCTCAACCTGAGTTGCTTGCTCCTGCCCTGTCATCATCAGTTATGTGGTGCTGCTCCCCTTCTCTGCTTGTTTCTTTCTTGTGTTTGGGAATGGGATGGGCATCAGTCAGCAGGCGATGAGCAATTGTATTGTGCATCACTTGTTTTTCTTGGGTTTAATTCCTTTTTTCCTGTTGTTGTTATTATTATATTTTACTTTATGTCATTTATTAAACTGTTCTTATCTCCACCCACCAATTTTATCTTTTTCCAATTCTCTTCACCATCCCAGTGAATGGTGTGGGGTGGGTGGCGTGAGATGTGTGATGCTTGGATGCAGGGTTAAATCATGACACAGAGAAATGGCACATGCTCAGGAGGAGCCAAGCAGCCTCAGAGGCCAGTAGGTCAGTGTCACACTTGTCTCTGCTGGTCTGTGCCAGGAGACCTGGGGACATACAGTGCCAGCTCCTCTCTTCCATGGAGGAAGCACAGTTTCTGTTCACTGCATTGTGCCCTCAGAATGCTTGCTACAGCAAGGTTGCTTCAGCTTCTCTACCTCAGGAGGGTCTCTTGCAGGCCTTCAAACCCATGCTGGTTACTCCAGATCCTGGCAAGGCTGCTGATCCTGTCCATCAGTTTTGCATAAAAGCAGCAGGGAGAGCATGCTGCTGGTCTGAGAAAAAATCAGTTTTTTGTTGCCTTTGTCAGGACAGGAAAGGCCTCCTGCTGCTGACTGTTCCCTGTGAATGAGTGCTGTCACTGCACTGTTCTTGCTATTTCCTGCATCTGTTTCTTTTGCATCTCATGTGCTTTAGTGCTGAATTTCTGAGCTCCAAGCTGGCAGCCTGTTCTTTGGCTCTCAGCTTCCCTATCCATCTACATCCCAATGACATCTACCTCTTTCCTCCTGACTGCTGTGACACCAGACCCTGATTTAGTCTTCAAATCAGAGATCCCATTCTGTTGTCCACCTTTGCCAATAAAAGATAGTTCCCAGCATTATCCAAGGCAGCAAAGGAAAGCAAAGGATGATGACCAGGCATGATCTTGGGAGTCTGCCATACCACCAGGGACACATTTTCAATACAGGAGTCTGGTAATCTGAGGGCATGAGGTTACTGTGGAAGAGCTGGAGAGATTCAGGAGGGAAGTGCTGTGACGGGGATAAAACATGCCCTGAACTTTCAGGCCTGAGCCAAAGGTAAGAAGTGCTTCTCTGTGAGTCTGTCCAAAAGCAGGGTGGTAGAGGGGAAAAAGGGACCCTGCTCTTTTCTCACTGCCCAGCAAAGAACATGGGTGATAGGACTGTGCAGGAGAGACATGAGGTGGCTGAGTCCTCCTCTCCTATTCAGACCTATTGGCCTCTCACACTTTGGTTGAATGAAAAGTTTTGGGAAAGGAGCTGGCAAATTTAGTAAACTACCCAAAAAGTAATAGGGAGATGTAGTTTCCTGTAGTTCACAATGTTGGGTGGAGTACCAGAAATCTACAATGATGCCTTGGGCAAAGAAGCAATTCCTAACACATATATTTTTTAAATTTTTTTTTCCTCCTCTTTTACTAAGCAGTTCACAGACACTAACTAATCCATGTGATTTCCCCTGGGGATAGCCAGTAACTCTGGGAGAAATCTCTGCTCAGTGTTTCAGGGCAGCCTGGCTATTTTCAGTTGTGGAAGGAGCAAACACAGCCACAAATGGAGGAGAGGAAAACTGAGTAGAAAGCATTCTCACTACAACAAGGGACAGGTTCTCAGCAGGTATGCTCCTTCCCAGCTGAAAGGGACAGTGTGTAAGAGGATGCTCCTAATTATCTGTGGTTTCAGGGATCATATGGAAAGCTTTTCCTTGGGTTAGGTTAGGTTTCTGTCAAGTCAGCTAAGTCCCCTGCCATGTATTCGCTTGGATTGATGCAAGGGAAGCAGCTGGCTGAGGGTTGTGGCTGACCAGGCTGCCAGTGTGCTGGACTGGGTGTAATTAGTAGCTGCCTCCCTAGGAAAAAGTATAGCACCAAGGCAGGCAGTCATGTCACTCACTGGCTCCATGCAATGCTTCTAGCAAGATCTAAGAGAAGGCACTAATACAGTATGTGTACAGTGAATAAAGTTCACAACTTACACAATTTTACTGCAGTCTTGCAAATGTTGAGGTTTGGAGAAAAGCCAGCAAAGGTTGAAGGAACACATAATTTAAGGAACACAACAGATGGGTAATAGTGAGAAGTGTAGTCATGGATGGCTTGCTCTGATTTGGGGTTGTGCTGCAGCCAAAAGGCTGCTCCTGCTGCACGTGCTGTCCCTTGCACCCACTCTGGGAAGTGGCAGCTGTGGGTTGAGTTGTGTACTGAGCCCTGCTCAAACAGTGATTGTCATTGCATTGCTGAGCTCATCTTGGGCTTGTGCAAGTGCTGAATAAGTAAGGCAAGGGCTACGAAGTCTTGAAAGGGAGAAGAGAGGACTGTCCCTTTCTGCTGTGCCAGACAGCCTTGCTGGGCTGCCAGAAAAACTGCTGCAGTTTGATGGAAAGGGTGATGGGAGTGTAGGGCCAGGACAGGAGTGTGCTGCTCCTGAGTAGTTGTTAAGTGAATGTCTGTGTGTATATACATGAGTATCTTCAGGCTTTGGTTACTCCATTTCCAATATTAAAGTTAAATGTTGATTTGCAAATGTTTGGTAATATTACCTCTGGCCTGGCAGGTGCTTTGGACCTGGGAAGCTTTAAATATGCCCCAAAGTAGGGGTATGCTAGCTGATGTGGCCTGGGGTTTCCTGGATCTGAGGACTAGTTTTAGATCTTGCTGTGGTGGTCTGTTTGGAGATGTTACAGGTGTGCCTGCTGGAAGCAGGCTGTTTGGCAGGGGACAATCACTCAAGTGATGGAAGACATACACATCACACCACATGGAAGCAAGGTGAAAAACTGAGAAATGAGTAGAGCCTGAGCTCTCTTCTTTCAAGGGCAGTTGACAGCACAGGCACTAACTTGCCTGAGGTCAGAACCAGCAGGGCTGTCCACCCGTCAGACATGACTCTTCCAAATTTTCCAGTAGGTGTGTAATCTCTCTTCCCTGCAGATCACCCCACTCAGGAGTTTCCTAAATAAACTGAATCCCTTTAGTACAGGGACTAGTTGCCTGCAGCCCCTACAAGCATTGGGAGTGTGCCTTAGGCAGAAGACTGACCCATGAAAGAAGGGCAGGCAGAGCTGACCAGAAGACAAGGTAATAAGCAAGGCAATATGAGAAAGCTCTTTTGAAAACAAAGGATTTTCAGAGTAGAATCACCACTGTCTAACAGGTCACTAGGACTGAAGGATTTGGGTGCAGGGGGAGTAGGTAGCAGTACTTCAGCTCCATAGGTGGCTGCAATGTGTAGAGGGGATGCAGAGCCACTGGTGAAACAAACATCCATAGAATTATGGACGCAGCATTCCTTAGGAACTGTCTGGCACTGTCTGTGGTGAAGCCCTGAAGAGAATCTGAGAGAAAGGGATACTGTGGTTACAGCTGGGGGTAGTGACTGCTTCAGTTTTAGCCTTCTGCTGCAAGCAGGATCAATAGATTCAGGAAGGAGGTAAAGTCAAAGGGGGAGAGTGGAGGACCTGGAAGAAGACTTCCAGCTGCTTGGACAGAAAGAAAATGCAGGAAGGAAGGGACCACAGGATGTGTAATTAGGACCCAGTGAAAGTGCTGAAACTGAAGAGGAGAGCTTATGGATCCCCACACTACGGGGGAAGAAGTGTTGAGCACCACTACACTGCCTGTTGAGCTGTCTCAAGCTGCAGCTATAATTGCCTTAAGCTGAGAGACTGATAAACCAGAAACCTCTGCAAGCAGGGTTACTGAATGATGAAAAGCAGGACATGGCCAAAAAATAGATGTGCTGAAAGCAACTGAGGTGATTTGCCTGAAATTTAGTTTGGAAAACTTCACTGGAGCCATGTTGCTTAGTCAAGATGTTCTAAAGATAACTCAGCAGTTTCTTCCAGTTACAGAACCTACTTCACCCCCCCCCCCTTCCCCTCCCTTTCAGCAAGGATTTGTTCATCATCTCATATTAATCCTCCTTGATCTGCTAAGAACCTAGGTAGCTTGGTAAAGTCTCACTCCCTTGTAGCCCTGAGTTTTTCACCTCCTTGTAGCCTGGACCTGGGCAGGGCTTCATCACATGGTTACAAGTTTTTTGTTGTTTTTTTTTTTTTTTTTTTTTTGGTTGGGTTTTTGTTTGTTTGTTTGTTGTTTTGGTTTGGGTTTTTTTGGTTTGTTTTTTTTTTTTTTGTTTGTTTTTGTTTGTTTTTTTGGGGGTTTTTTTGTGGTTTTGGTGCAAGGTCCCTTTGAAGACACTTTGCCTTGTATCATGCCATCTTACTATTCTTGTTTATTTTGCACAACCTTTGCTGCCAGCCTGCAGTGGGTATTTTCCAACCACATTTCCATGGGTCAGGATGGGGTTTGTGGTACTGGCTTTGTCTCACGTTCAGTCCCATGATCTGTCAGCAGCTGGTCTCAGTGCAGTTACCCTAGAAATGATCACCTGTGGGTCTGAGTGTAGTGTTCAAGCCCATTTAAACTGCAACACCAGCTTTCCTGGCAAGCAGAAGGGATTTCAGCAGCCTGCTGTCCCTAAGCATAATGCCAGCAGCTCACAAATGCAGCCAAGGCAGCTCTAGTTCACACAGAGCCTGCAGTCGGGGGAGCCTGCAGGAGACAAGAGAGCTGAGCTGCACAGCTGTGGCCTGGGGCTGGACCTGCAAAGAGAGCAGAGCAGAGGTGGTGCAGGACACTTTTTAACAGCACTGAGGGGTCACTATGCAGGATTGCCACATACTTGCACCTGCCTTGCTGCTTAGTGCCAAGCAAAACAGCCACAAGGACACAGGGGATGGGAAGTGGGATGGAAAGTAAACTAAAGCAGAAATGGCCCCAAGCTCCAGGCAGGGCTGTGGGAGTGCCACCCAGAGCTGGAGGCTAACCACAACTCAGCTGCCATCCCACTGCACAGCTGGCCTGTGGGCTCTGTGACCCAGATTTTGCCTACAGGGCAAAACCTTTACTGGGTCAGGCGAGCTCAGCTGCTACTTTGGGGAAATGGGTGTGATCTGTCATAGATAATCTTTAACTTCCTCTTCCTACAAGATTCATCAACAGGAAGTCCAAGCTTTGCATGATAGTTCTAAAATTCTTTTCCAGGAAGATGCCAGAACCAAATGAATTATCTGCTAACCACAGGTGTATGTGCTTTCCACAAGGAATGGCTTTATTAAAAAATAAAATATGACTAGATAATTATTCATTGTGTTGCCCATCAGGCACAGAGGTGCATTTGTATTTTCTTTTACAAAAACCATGGGGGAAGAACAGGCTTCACTGGCCTTCTGGAATTCAGGCACAGCAATTAGTTTCTGTGTACATGTCTCTGTTCACACACAAAACTTTTGGCATGGCACGGAAGTTTCAACTAGAACCTTTGTGGTTAACAAAACCTCATTTGCTTCTGTGGAAAACCAAGTATCCAGGTAGAGCAATTACTTTAATGCAAGATCATTAGATGTGGGTTGGCTTGGGGTTGTTTTTTCCTCCTTCCCTCCAGCTAGATCTTCACTACACAGGCTCTCTTTTACTAATCCAGATGGTTTTGGGTAGCCAGGACTAAGTGCCATGCCTGTTTCTGAGGTATAGCCCAGCCAAGCAATTTTTCATTCTCAATGTATTGTCTGCTGTCCATTACTTCAGCTCTCGGCAGGAATTTCTGATGTGCAAACAGTCATTAGAGAACTTGTTCACGTAAGATACAGTATGTCACAATTTCTAGAAACCTTCAAGCAGCCCACTATAATCAGGTGGTCATGTTTTCCTAGGACAAACAAGCCTGTTCAGACTTTGTCCTGTGGAATTTCAGGTTGTTTGTACTGTAATCAGAGGTTCTGTTCACTGGACATTTCTGTCCTTTAGCATGTTATGGCCACCCCTACCTCCATCCCTAATTACAGCCAGACTAGAACTCAAATAGAGTTAGAAGTAAATTTTCAATGTCATTCTCTGTAGCTCCCTTCTACCATTTTTTGACCTTACATGAAAGTCTAGCACTAGTGTTTGAAAGATGCAGGTTAATCAGGGAAACTTCAATATTGTTTACAGAACATCTCAGGTCATTTTAGTGCTGTTTTAATCTCAGTTCTCTCAGAAGCCTGGCAGGCTCTCTTCACATTCATGTGTGCTAAGACAAAGGAGCAACAAACCATTCCACTGTGGGTCAGCAAGTGTAACACTTGCAATTACTGCACAACACTGTATTTTTACCTGGGACACAGAACTGAGAGCAGACTGGATCTTTAAATAAATCCAAGTGCTTATACACCAACATGTCTAATTACATGACATAAGCTTAGAGGCATCTTCAGATACTGAATCTAGAATACTAACTAAATTCATAGCTAAATCCAGCCATTTTTAATGTCTGTTGCTTAGATATTTAATTGCCTTTTGGAAATACTTTCTCTTTTATTGAAAAATGACATAATAGACTCTGAGCAAAATGCTTTAGCCTTTTTGTTTTGGTTTGCACCCCTCTTCCCCATTCATGAAGTATATTGGTAGAGATATTTCAAGCAAAACTTTCCAACTGTAAGTTTTGTGGTCTCCCATCTCTTTGTTCCTGGCAAACTACATTTCAAGGCATGCAGTATGCTGTAAAAGGTTAATTTCTGTTGTCAGCCAGGCAATGAGATATTTGTGATACATTAATCTTCATAAATTAAGTGTTTGAATATGTCTGTCCCCTCCTCTGTTTCAGTCTACATTTTGGTTTACTAGCTGCTGTTAACACAATACTGGCCATTTAATCTCGATGGTTCACCCATGACTTCAGCCTTTCTTATGTGTAGCACCCTTTTTCCAAACAGCTCTGAAGCAGATCATCCCAAGTGGTTGGTGGAGGCTAAACTGAGTTCTGTGAGTCTGACTGAGCCAGGTCACTCACACGTGCTAGGCCAGAATAAGAATGTCACTACAGAAGGTTGCTACAAACTCAAAATGCATTTCAGCAGCAGTTTCAAGCAGATGTGCTAAGTAAGCCATTTTTAAGCAACTGCTTGTTTGCCTTTGTTTCTCTGGCAATAGGAGATTTTCCAATTTTTTGTTCCCTCAAGCTCTTGGGTTAATCAGTCCCTATGTTGGAATATACAGAGCACTAGGATCAGGTCTTCCCAGCAGCCTCACAGGCTTTCAAAGGCATGAGGACAGGTGAGATAAAAATGTTAGATACATCCTCCCTGCTGAATGGCACTTAACAACTGTGCATAAGTGCACTTGCAGCAATTCAGGACAAAAAGGGGAGTTACCCCTCTATAGGCAATTTGTGCCAGCCAGCAGGCAACTTCCACAGTGCAACCCTCATCACAGTGCAGCGGTCTTTGGCAAAGCAGGGAGTGCACTTCTAGCCCTGTGTAAGCCAGGGCTAGATATTGGAAAGGAAAAAAAGAGGGTCTCTGCTGTGCACTAAGTGCTCTTGAAGAGAGGTGCAGCCAAAATAATCTAGATGCATTAGAAACCCCAACATACAGAAGTGAATCTAGATGCATTAGAAACCCCAACATACAGAAGTGAATTTAGGAATCCTAAGCAGAACAGCACTAGAACATGGCTGTCATTTTGTTAAAACCAGCCTTCAGCATGTGTCAAAGACCATTCTAGTTCAGGGAGCATTCAGTCAACTCCAACTTGCTGCACAACAGGTCTGTTCAGAACTCATTAGCCTGAACAGCCACACCATGCAAGACAGAAGCTTCTTTCTCCTATGCCTCAGCTATACTATCATTCATTCCTGGGGTTATCCCAATAGAAATGAGGGCAGTGAAAAAGGATGTTCAGGTTGTAGCTGTGTAACTTTTACCAGCTGTCTTATCAGGGAAGCCAACAAGCTTGCAGGTGAGGGATACTGAAAACTTATAAAATACATGGGAGAATAGAGACCTTTCTGCCAGTCAGCTTGATGGAGCTAAAAAGGGTAAACAATAGTAGAAGTTCCTTATTACACTGTATATCAAAAATTCATTGAACAGGAAGCCTGGTGGCAGGGCAGACCTCAACACCCAATGCACTATGGATGCATGTGCACTGAAGTCAAGGAAGTATGCTTTCTCTCTTTTATAGAGCTCCATGAAAACACCTCCTTTCACTCAGTGCAAGTCAAAAGGATCTGTTTCTTTCTGCACTCCTACACTACTGTAGTGCTCAGAAAAGTCTTTATTCATCCTTGTTTATTTTTTAGAAAATCCCTACAGATCTAGATGTTTAAATGAAGCATTAGTTACATGGAATATGTGCCTTTAAAGTCCAGAAGCTGCAGGATATACTGCAAAGGTGGGTTGGGGCCAGGAGTGACCCAGTGACCTCTGCAGGAGATGCTGGTATGGCTGTGAGGCACTGGTGGGGCAGCAGCAATCATGATCCAACCTTCTCAACATAATTGGCAGGATAGAGTCCAACTTGACCACTGAGAAGTCGGCCTTTGCACCAGCCCTGCTCATCTTCCTCACTAATCTTCATTAGTTCTTCACCTAAAAGTAAGAACAGTCATTAAGAGGCAGCCTTGAGAAAGCTAGCATGGCATTTTACCCACCCAAGATGACTTTATAAAAAACAAGACTATTGGTCTCAATCATCACACTCTTCTCCCCTTATCAACACCCTAATCATAATGCATAATTTAATCGAAGCCAGATTCACTGATCTCTTCAGTATTTATACTCAGTACTATTACCTTGGCCAAGGAACTTAAACAGACCTTCACTTCTTCTATTCAGCATCAGAAATCTTTTGGCCCTATAGTTCTCTGCCTGCTTTTCTCTCCCTAAGGAACATGCCTACAAACCAGAGTGATCAGACTGATCTGAGACATTTTTTTCTTAGTGGCTCCTCTGATAGGCAAGTGGGAAGGAAATTCAAGAAGCTGCTAAGCTCTGGCTGGTAGGACCCAAAATGTCTGTTCCATGATGGAGTGTCTGGTTTGGCCAGTAAGGCATGAGATCAACTGATTTCTCAGACTATGACCAGGAAAGACCTTTAACATTCCCACATCAACTTTGGGAGGGGCAGAAAGATCCCCTCCTCAACCAATAGTCATACTTCTGCCAGAGAGGGAGGTCTGACTGCATCAATAGGCACATCCCACATTGGCAGAGTCTCAGAAAGTCACTGCTGTTCCTTAATGGTATGTGTTGCTCAGAGCTGATTCAAAAAGGAGATGACTACAGCTAATAAGTCATACCCCATTTCATCTGCTGAGTGGAAAGAAAGAACAAAGTCAAGTTCTAGAGCACCCATATTGCAGGATATTTTAAAGCAACAAGTTAATGTTAGGAAGTTTACTAGTATGGTAACACTGCAGCACAGATATTGGCCTCAGGCACAAGGCCCTGCTACTGAAGGACTTCAGTGACTTCCAGTGGGTGTATTTTGGAGAGCTATAGCACAGAGATACCATGTAAAACTCAAAACAAGCAAGATCAGAGACACTCCCAAGATCATGATGTCCACTTGAAGATGAGAGGAGGGCACATGAAAACTTAAATTTAACTAAAGGAAGAAAAGGGGACAGGTCTGTTTGCTCCAGCGCTCAATCCTCTGCTGCAGGCCAGGATCTCCATTCATGAGATACCCATTCTGAGCAACAGTTTGCATAGCTGTTTTTTTCCCAGCTGACCTCTGCCTTCAGTAGTACATGTCAGTCAGGTGAGCTTCTCCAAAAATATCTATCTTCACATTATTTGAAAAGACAATCCAGAACAGCCGTGTAATTTTTCTATCAATGGTGCAAGGGAGAAACATTTAATAAAGGTTCAAGACACAATTCAGAATAAATGCCCTAAGAAGAGGCAGGGGTCTGCTCTCCCTGGACTCTGACCAAGGCCTAGGCAGTCTCTTGCCATGTGGCCTCACTACCTTGTGGTCTAGAAAAAGCTGGATTTCCCACTGTGTCATCCACCTTGAAGGAGCTGGCAGTGGTCAGACCAAGGGAAGAATAAAGGTCAGTTTTCAAGTGGACATCCAATTCTTACAGAGTGTTGCAATCATTCATTGAGCCCAAGTGAGGACAGTGGAAGGTTAGTAAGAGATTAGTGCTTCTGTACCTGCTTTAAAGCTCAGCTCATCAGCCTCCTGTCCCGTGTAATCATAGAGTGCTCGTACCCGTACACCTGGTACCTTTAGGTCTTCCTCATGCCCATTGGCATCCAGGCACTTCTTGGGAGTGTCCTCATCTGACCACTCTGAAATGTCTTCCTTCCCTCCGCTGTGTGCGTGGAAGGTGAGAGGGGACAAGATGGTTGTTAGTGGATTGATCTTTCACCAACCTTCTCCTGAATCATGCACCACCCTGACTCCCCCTGAGACTGCTCTGCTATAGGACAGGGTGCAAGAGGCCCAAAAGTCAAGCAAGGGCAAACAGGGAAGAGAGATCCCAGAAGATAATAGATTTTGTTGAGAGCACCCTAGCATTAGAACCCTGAGGGCCAGGAGGATAACTCACTGTCAAAGTATTTTTACACACACACACACACACACACACTCTTCATGACCTCCTCCTACTCTAGCAGACCTTCTTATATGAGGAAGGCCAGTCCTAACTGGACAGCCTGGCTGCATCCAGAGTTATTCCAGCCAAGAATAAGACAGAGAGGAAAAGCTGTGTTTTGCATCCTGACAAGATGTCTGGAATTATGTTTTCCAAGTCAGGGACAAGAGCAGAGGGGAAGAGCAGCAGAGGACAGACGCCTGGAACCCAAAAAACCCTGCAGAGGCTATGTTCCATACTAATTTCACATTGGTTGGTGCCTTCAGGGTGTCATAGAAGAGACTGTTCTGCTCCTCTTGATAGGAAAACCTGTAGATTGGCAAATAGGGCCCTTGAATCCAATTGACTGTGAAATACAGTTAGTGGCCTTGAAAAATCTCTATATCCCCATTCTTCTCTGCTCAGTTCACTTCTTCTTCTCCGCTCAGCCAGAGTCTATCTTTTAAAGCAGGACAGCTACTGTTACAGTAGGATGAGTCTGTGCTGCTTCTCCCTGTTCTCCAGGCTTGCCTCCTGGCAAGGGAAGCAGCTATACTCAAACTTGTCAGGTACTGCTCAGCACCATACCAGGGAAAAACAATAAGAATTTGTTACTTTCATTTAGGAAACCACACAACCCCCAACTTTTCTCATCCTGTCTGGGAGGAAGAACTGGGGAAATGCATGCCAGAATCAGACAGCACTAGTCAGGACTGGGCTAAATCTTTTCACTAGAAGGATCTTTACCAGGAAAGCATTTTGTGAGGCAGAATGTGCTAGACAAAAAATCCCAAAAAACCCTACAAAACAAACCCAAAACCAAACAGCTACCCTAAACAGCATTTTCTACATGGCCTTTTTCCAGAATGCCACAGGTAAGGCCATGGGCAAGAGACAGGAAATTAAAGAAGAGATTACTCTTTATCAACCCAACTCATTCATGACCCTAGGCAGGACTGTACTTTTCCTAACATGATATATCCCAGAATTCAGCCTTTACCTTGTCTGCAGAGGGGTCTGTGAGACAACACCATCTCGTGTAGGCAAAATGCTGGTCAGTGTGACATCATCAGGCATCTTGCCACTCTTCTCCTTCTTGGTGATTTGCCTTTGTGTTTCAAGGGACCATTCCTGTCCAGGGAAAACCAGTAACACCATCAAAGCCACTCAGATAGAAATACTCTGTGCATCTTTTCTACCCAATACAGAACAACAGAAGACCAGGTGGTACTTCAGTAGCAGCTGAAGTGGTCAGCTCAACAGCCTTGCTGGTATAGCAGGCTCATTTCTGTTGAATCCCAAGCTGCAACAAGAGAGGTTGTGAGAAAATCATCACAGAAAGCTGTCCCACAGTCCTGAGCACCACTTCCTGTTCTCTGACCTTGCAGTTGGATGGCTGGAGTATAGCTTGGCAGCCTGCGTGTGCCCCTTTGGGCAGCAGACACCTTGCAACACAACAATTTCAGAAGAGCCCAACATCCTGAGCCTGCTGAGCAAAGACATGGTCTTTCCAACACAAGACTAGCAATGGCCAGTTTCAGCTGAGCAGCTAATTGTTTGGAAATAGCATTACCAGAGTCTAGAATGCTGCCCCACCTCAAACTGAGGCCAATTCATCGCCATGCCCGGTCCATGAGTGTTGCGCCACCACTTCAGGTCCTCCTGGTTGTCTGCAGCCATGATGACTTGGTGGAGATCCCGATACAATGCATGAAAGCTACAACCAGAACAGACAGAACCACCAGTAATCAAATCCCTCAGCAATTTCCCAAAAGCCAAGTAGGAAGGAAAAGATTAACCTCATGCACAATTACATAGCATCCTCAATCCCACAGGATTGAGCATCACCTAATCAGCCCTAGGAAAACACAGCCTTCCTTTCTGGAGAGTCAGCCTGGCAAACGGGACGGGCTTGTTTGGTGTGGCAGTGCCTAACAAGTGCCAGCACAGCTCATTAAGTGAGCACTGAAATAACTTGGCACAGTCACACACATGGACAGGGAGGTGGCTCAGATTTGTTGTCTATACCATAAAGGGGGCAGAGAAGATTTTTGGCTGCGCCTGTTACCCCTGTGTAACCTCTGCTTAGGGCAACTCGTGGGCATTACTTCACAAAAGGTCTCTCTACTAAGGGCAAAACGGGAATGGAATAACCATCAATACTAGACAGCAACAGAGCTACTACATTCCTTGGCCTGGGATTACATACATAGCTACATGAAGCTTTTCATAGGATAGAAGTACACACACAGGACAGTACTGGAGAGTAGTGAAAAAGAAAGGGTTCAAAGGCAGAAAATCCTCTTTGGGAAGCCTGGTGCTGCCTACAATCACAGACCCCAGCACTTGTCACTCTACAGAGACCAAATGCCAATTCTAATATACACTTGAAAGGGGAAGAAGTGCGATCTGCCTGATGCAAGCAGCTTCCAGAGACCAGAACTGGCACCCCTCATCAGAGCCTAAGCACTCCAGGCTGGCAGGATTCCCCTCTGCATTGGGGCCAGTACCTTTCACTGGTGGAGAGGTTGAGATGCTGGTGCAGATTCAGAAGCATCTCCTTGAAGAAGCACAATCGC
This sequence comes from Agelaius phoeniceus, assembly GCF_051311805.1. Lineage (NCBI taxonomy): Eukaryota > Metazoa > Chordata > Aves > Passeriformes > Icteridae > Agelaius > Agelaius phoeniceus. Next base: position 24,933,380 of record NC_135270.1, on the reverse strand, counting down.
TTGCGCTCTGCCTCCTGACAGCCCTCAAACACTTGCTCCATGTCCTCCATGTAGCGGGGATTGTAGCGATTCAATTCTTCCAGCATCTTCTCATACTGATCCTTGCACTGTAGCAGGAACACAGCAATGGTGAGATGTGTTGCCCTGATGGCAAAGAAGTAACAACCCTCCCTACTCTGGCTTGGGACTGATAAATTTTCCCCCCTGCACTGTTGAAAAAATACACCAAAGAATTAAGAAATCCTACAGCTGATGTGTCAGTCCATTGCTCTCCTAATATTCTTGCAAGTTCCCTGGTTTTCCTTACTACTCTCTTTCATACAGGACCTTCCACACTTTCCCTCCTGTGAAGGGACAAATCAGGTATTTTTGGTAGCCAGGTCTTCAGCTCTACAGGTTCCACTCCCTGCGCCAAATCCCCTACACTTGTTTCCTTTTTTATTTAAATTCATTTATAAATTAGGATCTTGCATAACTCCAAAGACCAAGATCTTAGTTACTGAAGTCTCAGTCTAGCTCACTAAAACCTCAGATGATGGGATTTCACATCTTCTTACAGGCTTCAGCTAAGTAATTTCACGGAGGGACATTCCCACCAATGCTTTTCCTTGAAAGAAGTGTCCTTGTGACCCCCATCCATAGAACACACACACCCCCACACACACCTTCTCAGCCTCCTGAGTGCACTTCTCTACACGCTCCTGCAACTTGCGCATCTGCTCCTGGGAGACAGACGAGTCTGCCTTGGCATGGTTCTCCCTTGTATGGGCTGTTTTCTCCTCCTTCCGGGCTGCATGATAGTTTTTCTTAGAAGTCTCCACCTGCAGGAGAAGGGATGCAGAAAAAGCTGTGATCCTGCCCACATTGATCCTCCAATACTCAGAGGAGGCATGTTAATATTTGTTAGAGTCTGCAGCAACCTAACAAGAATGCCAGTTCAACATTCAGTAAACAATGCCTCAGTGGGAGTGGTACCTTCAAATGATCTCTTTTTCAGTGCTCACCTGCTGCGCAGGAATACAAAACCTGTTGCCAAAGTCTTCCCATATGGGAAGGAAGTTATAAAACCACAAGAACATGAGATCCTCGAGAGATCCATCCCTCTCTGGGAATTCTCTGCTACTCTGGCTAACCTAGTTTGTTTGTCCAGTGGCTCTTGAAATCAGGCAGTCAGCTCAACTACCCTTATCTCTCTTTCCTCATTCACACTTTGCTTACATCTTTCATCTTCTTCACCCAGGGTTTCTGGGCTTTGCGGAACCCATCCTCTGCATCCTTTGTTTCCTTGAAGCCTCCAATCATCTGCTTGTGGTAGGCCTCCTTCTGCCAGGCCTTGATCTTATCGGAATCTTCACCAGCCAGGTGGTTCCGCACAGCCAAGTGAATTTCACTCAGTTTGTCTGCAGCTGTCAGGAAGGCATGCCAGGCCTTTTCCAGAGTACCATACTGTGGACCTGCAGGAACAAGCACCAGAGAGACTCTTATACCTACTGCCCACAGAAGGGAATGCAAAATCTCTTCCTCTTACATCTACCAGTAATCTCTTCCTCTTATATCTACCAGTATGGAGTCACTTTCTCATCCAACAATTCAGCACTGACTGGTCTCCACAGTTCCACCAGGCAGCATCTAGACTGGCTGGTAGACCTGGATGAGATAGGGATTTCTTTGGGCAGCTTCAACTGTCCCAGACGGTGCCTGCTAGGAGAAGGTTTCTGTAGGAAAAATTCTCTTCCCAAATCTGGCTTAGGCTTCAGAGCGGAGAGCAACATTAATTCATGTCTGAGGCTAGGCTTCTGTTCCACAGACCAGCAGGTCCTTTGGGACATCTGTCCCATTGTTTCCTGTTACTTTGTGAGACACTATCAGTTTGAACACACTGCCACTAAATCACAACGTTAGTAGTTATTCTCAGACTGGAGGAGAAGACAGCTAAGCCATCCTTAAAGGGGGTATCTCCAGCTTGATTTAAGACATGGACTGCCCAAGGACTTGCCAAACTAAGCACAAAGTTTTTTTATTTTTAATAACCATGCACATGGCAAGAGAATACATCTCCAAGTGAATCAGAGGACTCACTCAAAAACAGGCAAATACACAAAAAAGACACCCAAGAAAGTTACCCCCTTCCTGGGGAAGGGAAGCCTGTCCCTCAAGGAAACAACGTCACCTCAGTAAAAGATAGCACTCAAAGAGGGGAATGAAATGATTGCTTCCTGTTCCCAGTCTGATATGCCAACTTTACCTCTCTCCACATTGGTCCTCCACTTACGGGACCATTCTGTTAGCTGCTGGGCATAGTTCTTCTCTATCTTGGCTCGCTCCTGGAAGCAGGAGATAAGGTCATTGCAGAGCCGGTAGCCATCATCCACACGTTTCACTGTCCGCTTGTAGTTCCCAGCCTGAAACGTCACACAGCATTATCCTTTAGACCGTACTGACTTTCACATTCCTACAGTACACACAAGAGCAGGTCCATCATTGCACAGGGAGGGAACATGGGTCCTTCTGAAGCATCTGCGCTCAGACCCTCCTCTGGCAGTCTCAGGCAGACACAACACTGGAGGGAAGAAGCTGAGATGCTTTGCTTGCTTCTCTCACAGCTCAGATCAATGTCAGCTGAACAAGGAACTCTCATTCCACAGTATCTATGGAAGAAAGACTCACTACTCCCTGCAGTAACACACAGCATAGCACTGAACCTTCCCACAGCTCCTCCCTTCCACTCCTCAAGGGCAACATGTCACCACAGACCTGGAACTCAACCCAATTCCAGTGGGTGGTAAGATGACACTCCTACCTCCCTCACATTCCAATTATCCTTCCTTACCTCCCAGAAACTGCCCCCAGGAGCCTCCCCGCCAGCATCATCTTCTGATGACATCACCCTTTTTTTCTTGCAGCAGAGAATGTTTGCAGATTTCAGTTAACCTGAGAAGAGAGAAAAGTGATTTCCATCATAGCACTTGGCTGAGCCTTTGCAGACAGCATAGTTCTCCGTGGCTCTTGGAGCTGGAGGAGCCCAACTTGCTGCCCTTCAGTCAAGTAGTGTCATCAGTACTACTCTAGCTGCAGATGGCAAGGTCCAGCAAAGATGCCTAGGGCTGAACTGGCCTCCTCCCTCCCTGCAGACAAGAGGCCTCCTTGGCAGGCCTGTAACACATTGGGAAAGGATGTTGTAGAAGACAATCTTGCCAGCCTTGGCTGTGCAGATATCAGACATGCTCATGAATCCAACACTCTTCAGCAGCACCAAATACTTCTGCAGAGATTCTGTTCTTAACCAAAGCCCTGGAGAGGGTAACAGAAACTGAGGTAGCTAAAGCTATTTAAAATCTGCCTTGAAAGACTTTATTTAAAGTCTTGTGTCAATGGAGATGACTCCAGCTTCCCAGTGTGACTCAGGATTACAGGATTACAACTGACTGGGGAAAACAAGGCTGAGCAGTCAGCAGGCAGGCATGTCTTGAATGGGGAGGAGCCCTATAAGCTGCCCACCAGCTGAACTGGGCTTGAGCAGAAGTACAGAAATGTTCTGGGGCATACCCAGCCAAACGGCAGCACAGCACACATGCCTGTTACCCATCAGCACTGCTTCCCTAGAAACATCCCTGCACAGCTGCTCTTTTCACTACACTCACTGCATTAGGCTCAAAATCTAGATTGGAAGGTAAAAGGTTCCTGTCATTCTCTGCTGTCTCAGAACTTCTGCCCACTTCCCTGTGCACTGCCAGTTTGTTCCTGATGTGGTATGGAGCCATGAATTTCTTGGGGAGAGGTTCAGGGTTGTTCTTGTGCAAGAATGAGAGAAGGAGTAACAGGACCCAAGACCAGTCACTTGCTGACAAACCCAGTTCTTTTCAGACGAGCCCAGGTTAATGCAGCATGCATGGCCTTTGCTGCCACTTCTCCTCTTGCACATTCCTAGTTATAAAAAGCTTCCCTCACACCCCAGAGAGGTATCTGCTCATTCTGCCAGCCCACAGAGCACACAGCAGAGAAGAAGATCAGGTCAAGAGTCCACATCTCCCACCTCATGCAAATCCTTCTTGGTGGCGTGAGCCGCATAGTGAAGCGCCCCAACCCAGACTTCAGAAATTTCCCACATTTAGCTATGTTTGCCCAGTGTCATCCCATGGAGTGTGTCAGAAGTGTATTAGTGCTGTTCCTCTGGCCTTCTTCAGAAGGCTGGAAATGAAATCCAGTCACTGAAGCAGGTTGTTAAATGGGATATGACATCCAGGTACACAAACCTTGAAAAATTAATTCCTCCACCATGTCATCAGCTGTCCCTGTCCTCCCTCCCCACATTTGTCATCTGACTGCAAAGCCATCCTACAGCCTCCAGGGCATGGAACTCTACTCCTGGCCCCAGTAACTACATACCTGAAAGCTGAAAGCGAGACGCTGCTGCAGAGGAGCAGTGGGAAGCTGGCAAGTGTGTCTCAAGCTCTTCAGACTATAAAAAGACTGGAGGAGACAGAGATGGACATGGTCAGACACTCCTTTGCAGGGATGATGCCTGTTCTGATGCACACAAAGGGGTGTGTGTCCCTTTTCTACCAGCTACTTAGGAGGGGCACCCTCTGATATAGCAGCTGCACCCACTGTGCCTCCCGAGATGCCATGTTCCAGCACGTAGGAGAGATGCCAAATCCTTGTGTCACAAGATCTAGCCCCAGAGAGAGTTAAAATAGAAACACTGGGGTGGCTGACAGCACTGTGCAGGAAAGGCAGCATCACAACAGCTGAGCACAGGGAACGACTTGGGCCAGAAAGACCTAAAATAAGCACCCAGGCACCCCACATGGGGCCTGCTTCCCCTCACTGGACAGTGTCCATTTTAGCAAACCCCACCGCCTTCATGCCCTTGATGCGTACACTTTAACACAAAGCTGCCTTTGGAACAAAGAGAGAAGGACACACACATACCTTCTCCAGTCTCTTTTACTAAAGACGAAGACTTATACACAAGTCAAAGAACTTGATAACTCTACATAAAGAAAAAAAGAAAAAGCCACCAAGTCACCAAAATGCATATTCTGGTCTACAGTTCCTTTAGTACAAGAGCACCTAGCACTGCACTGGTAGAATGTGGCCCTCTAGCAGGAGAGCTTTTTTGTCCCTTGCTTCTGTAGGCTGTTCCCATCTCATTCTCAGAAATATCTTATTTTGCTGTATGGTACAGGTAATGGTATGGTATGGTATGGTACAGCCTTCCACAGAGCAAAGAGAAGTAAAAGGTGTGCAGAAGCTAAGAAAAGCCAGGACACAACAAGATATTTTTGTTTATCTCACATTTACATCCCTGGGGATTCACCTCAATCTAAAAAGTTTATTTATTTAAAAAAAAAAAAAAAAACCCAGACAAAAATAACAAAAAACCTCAACTACAGACAAGCAAAAAAAAAATCCCTTCTCAGTCACCAGCATGCACTCAGCTGAGGCTGGTTTCTACTCTCAGGGCAGCTGAGAGTAGAAACCACAAAACATGGAAGTGGGATCTTTAGCCAGATGATAAGACCATTATTGAGAAGAAATGAAAGAAGGTAGGGAAACTGAAGGAAGGAAAGAAAAGCAGACTGGGTTATTGCAAACTATTGACTTTTGGTGAGGAAGGGGAAGGCAAGAGGTTGAGGGGGAAGAGTTGTGACTCTGAGTCGTCCAGGTCACTGGATTAAAGGTTATGGCTTTCCTGTAGTCCCTGATAAAACCAGACTAAACATTCCTGAAATTGCTATGATTAAAAAAAAACTTTGTGAAGGTATGTAAAAGTGTATTTAAAACCCATCCTTTCTTTCTTTCTTTCTCCTGATGAAGACATAGATCAATGATACATGACACATGAATGCTGTATCACTTTTTCCACGCTACTCCCCCGTCCCCACTTTATCAGGAAGCAATGAATCACAAACATGCCTTCCATCTCTTCTTTCCAATTCAGGCTGACTACATGGCACTATAATTTGGGGGGTAAATGTGGAAAGCTGTTGTATAGCAGTATATGCTTGTTCATTTGAGGGACAGTCAGGCTAAGCAAACATCCCAAACCCTGAATCCATTCTTTCTGCAGTTTCCATGTTAGAATTTGAGTCACATCTGCTTGCTTTCTCAGGAGTCACAAACTCAAATAAGCAGATTTACTATCACTAACAGGCTCTGAAATATAATAGTAGCTGTGCTAGATCAGACTAAGGTTTATCATGGCCTCATAGCCTTTCAGACAGCAGCCAAAAGGAGGTACCTTCCCTCACTTTGACAACAGAGCAAGCATACATGATGCCTCCCTGCATGCTCTCCAAGCCTCTAACCACTTGCTGACAGGAACTTCCCTGAGCTGGATGTGCCACCTATGAATGAGCACTCAACAGATTTCTCTTCCATTAATTTCTTCAACCTACTTTTGAATTCATATGATTTTGCAGCATCTGTAATATCATATGCCAAAGCATGCCACAGCTTAAGGCTTTACTGAAGTCATCAGCACAGTAGCTGGGGGGAAAATACAATGAAGTGATATTTCTACAGACTAATCTCCATGACCTGAGTAAGCAGTCAGTTGAGTACATATTTCCATAGCAGTTGTAAAGCCTTTATAAAAATCCAGAAAAATCCAGCTTGGTAGAAGCAAAAAGGTCAAAGAACAAGAAGGACCCTTTCCTGCTGGGCTTTTTCTGGACTTTACATACTTCATGAGTCCAGAAGAGTCAGTCAGCAGATCAAATTGGATCTGCATGCAGACATAGGGAAGGTACTTAGTACCGCACAGAGGGGCAGAAAAGAACAGCTGCTGCTGTCACCCTGAGTGAGCCCTGGATGAGCAAGTAGATTGCCAGTCCACCCCTTCATGCCGATCTATTCCTGAAACACCACATGGTGTCAGCCACTAAGTGTTTGAGACCAGGGAAAACCCAAGTTCAACGGGAAGAGTAAATGTATGTGCCAAAGCCTGGACGTTGTTTTACAGCAAAGTAAAGATGACAGGGATACCTCATGGACAGCCTGATTTAGCAAGAGCCACCAAATGATTCAGGAGGGCTGGCAGAGCCTGTACAGTATGAGCAATGTAGCTGGCGTTATATTGAATCGACTACAGTTTTGGAGTCTTGTATGTAGGCCAGTACCATATACAAGACTCCTCCTGATGCCACTGCCACCTCTGCTAAGAGGAGGCTATCTAGCAAATCATATTTGCAGGGCAAAGGAATGTTTATGCCTACCTTCCCACCTTTGTTTATCAGCTCTCACAGTTAAGAGCTACTTAAGACCTCACAGCAGCTCCTGCAAGATAAGGTCTCTGAAGAAGAAGGAAAGAGTGACTACACTGTCATTCATTTCACACCTCCAGAGGATTAATGGATAAAGGCATCACAGACACCACTTCAAGCAGCAACATCAGGCAAACCAAACCATGCAAATGACAACTACAAGTATTTCTGCTTGCTGTGTTAGAAAAGATACCTCCCTTCTTCTCCCACATACCTGCTCTCACTTAGGAGCCAACATAATTATTAGGCCACACCTGCTATCAACTCCCTATTAAGTTATCAAAAAATGCTTCTTGTCCTTTAACTGCAGAAAGATGGAATGGCTCATGACTGTCTCACTGGTAATGAGCTCCACTCAGGAAAATACCTGAGGCCTCATTGTGATAGAGCTGTTTCTACCTTTAAGCCATGTTGTTATTCTCACTCGTGATCCAGTCAGGGACGTGTCTCAGACCACACATCCCTGCCCTCAGACCAAGGTGTCAGGCTAAAACATTCCCTTTCAAAAACATGTGAAACCCATTATGCATTGTAGGGTGTACCTTGTTGCTTCATGCTTTCACAGCATCTGTGCAACAGGGTCCTGATCCACAAAGAAAACTTCTAGATCCAAAAGTAATAATAGCTGTTGTCCATTGAAAGCTTTCCCTCAGGGGGTAAACCACAGAAATTCTCTTCCACCTATACCACATTCCCGTTCTTCCAGCCTCCAAATGCCCAAGGCACCACTTCTATGCATTGCTTGACTGCCTCCTGAGAATCCTTATGAGCAACCGTTTTCCTAAGTTCCCCAAGATCAAACCTCTGAACTCTACAAGGGCTCAAAGGGCTGCAGTCCTGCAGGAATTCATCCACACAAACAAAGCTTGTATATTGCACCAGACAAGGTGCTCTGCTCCTTGCTTCTGCTCAACTCCTCTTCCCTTTCCCAACTACAACAGCAATTGCTGGATACAGACACATGTAGGAATAAATTGAGTAATATTTATCTAGTAAGTGAGGCTTTGGGGAAGACACATTTTTATTGTGGATCAATTTCTATATAGGTGCTAAAGCCAAGCTAAGCAAAAGTTTTAATCCGTAATCGGTTGCTACTAACTAATTTCCACCTCAAGACAACTACCACCAGAAAGGAGGAATTTGATACTTTTTGCAACCAATTTGTTTGATTCCCTGGTCATTCTTCTGTACAGCACTACAAGGCATTATTTTCCCTCCAAAAACACTGGCACTCTAGTACAGGTTGCAGATAAATGTTTCAATCTGAACAATCCAACTACACAAAATGGCAGCCCCCCTTCCCTTACAGCATGAAATCCCTTTTTTTTTTTCCTTCTAACTTGTCAGAATGAAACTAGAGAGCCGAAGCCAGGAGGTTCCATGTCACTCCAGCAGTGTAACAAACTCGATTGCTGTTGGTACAGCAGAGCTAGGAAGGTCCCCAACAGAGAGAATGAAATGGGGCATGGGACAGGGTGTCCTTTCCAGACTCCCCAGCTCTGTGTCCTCTCCACTGCCATTATGTAGGAGGTCTGGTATTTATAGGCAGACACTCACCTTTCTGAAGAGGGGACAGTTCTTGTCTACTGCTAGAAAGAACACCAAGTAACACAAAGATCCCCCAAAAATTCCCTTAGAGGTATTTATCTTATTGCAGTGTCATGCCCTCAGCAGTCACCTGACTGGGAAAGGGACTAAGCCAGTGTTTCCCAGCCTCTCCCTAAGGACTGAAGCCTGCCAGAGCTGTCTAATACAGTTTCAGGCAAGATTTCAGTTTCAGCTCATTTCTCCAGCCAGGGAAAGGTCAGAGAGACAGCAGGCAGAACAGTAACTACACACAGAGGTCACTAACAGAAGCCCATCTCCCAGCCTATGATTCTCTAGAGATCATGTGGCTGTCCACCAGCAAAATTCTCAACGATTATACCAAAATACTAAAACACAGACGAGATTGAAGAGCTGACCCCCTGAGTCCAGACCACAGCTTCTTCAGCTTAGTCTTCACATTCAGATCAAGTTAATGTACTGATGACAGGCATTCCCCATATGCCACCCCAAGCTGTTTTCAAAGTGTTCATGCAGAACTCAATCCTTTCTACTATTAGCTATTCCCTGTCAGCAGCCAAGGCTACAGGCCAGGCTTCTACTAATACACTGCTGCTGATCTAGGGGTTAAGATTCCCGGCTGACATAGCTTTACCAGACAGAAACTGTTTTACCAAGAAAAAGAAAAAAATCTGCTTTTATTTCCAATATGATGTAGAGGATCTTTAACATTACAGGAAAACAGATCTATTCTGGTTAACATGACAGTATGAGACAATGTTAATGAAGGAATGTAGTGGGCTATCAAGGTAAATGTTACATTTTTTCTGAGTTGTTCTTTTTATTAAAAAAAAAAAAAAAATCACAATCTCAAATACAGAGCTGAAGGAGGGAAAAAGCCAGCAGCGAACCATTGTGTACCATACTCAAACAGGGCAATAGGCTATGTTAATTTTTATTCCAAATGGTTGCTGGTATAATTTAAACATGTATGTTGTGTCTATATGTTTAGCAGCTGCAGCTGACTTCTTAGTAAAAAGCCACACATACAAGTTACCAGGAACAGCACTACCCTAGCTGCTTTCTTAGACCTGTTAACAGCATCATTGCTGTTCCACTCCTTAGTCACAGAATGCCCACTTTCCAGCTCTCACACTCCCTCTCTTACCACTCTCTTAGGGCAATGTTTTAACCCAGGCAGATATGGAGAACCTGTAATTGCTACTGTCCCACTCCCTGGCCTCTTCACTTGTTTGCTTCTACGCTTGATATTTCCCAGGGTACTTCCCACCCTGCTGCATCAGTCTCTGCAAGCAAACACCAAACACATGCAGTTCCCTTTTCATCAGATAGGACCCCAAACAACTGAAAGTTCTTTCTTCCTAAATCACTGATAAACAGGTGTTTAAAGCTCTGGTAAAAGCTAGTATATCCCTCCTTAACAGTCTCAATCCACACTGAATGCAAACATTTTCCAGGATTTAATCTACATCTTACCTGGTAATGTTCTTTTCTGCATTTAATAACTGGTAAAATCAATAGTCCATTCTGTAACATAGTTGCCTGGAACTTTAAGTAAAGATAAGTTATTGCAGTAGCAGGTTGGACCAGTCTATCCTCTCCAACTAGGCTTGGAATAAGAAGTTTGCTTTGTTTGGATCTTTATGTGAACAACACTTATCCAAACAGAATAAAATGCCCTGGACTCATCTAACCCTGAGTAAAGAAGGCAGAAGCAATAGGAAGTGGTGAGCAGGGATGTTTGCTGTGGTTGTGGATGGGGAGTGGGTAGGGGGGAAACTCCAGTAAGTTCCTGTCACTGGAATATTCTCCTGTGATTGAATCACCTTGCAAAGCCAAGAGCAGGGATCAAGTTTACATGAATGCATTAGAAGTCCTAAGGAAGCAGATTGCCCTCAATGCAATCAAACTTTGTGGGAGCCACAAGCCAATTAGCTCCATTCTAACAATGAGCTTCTGGAGGTTTCTTGCTTCACTAGACTGCACAGCAGTCAGAAATCTCCAGCCTTCTCTGCTACCTTCTCCCACCTGGAAGCCACAGTGAGTTTTTAACTCATTTGTAGTTCTGGAGCTTCTGGGTTTCCTTTACCAACAGTTGTATTTTCCACTGGCTGCTTTTTGAGAAAGGGGAATGGGAGATAAGAGTTGGAAGAAATTTGTCCTTCAGACCAAATGTGTGACAATCATGGTAAATTATTTCAAAGTACTGCATTTCTATATCTATGGCTGCATCAAATAGATTTCTGGTTTTACATGGTAAAAGCTGATTTACTAGAACTGCTCATTATGTGAATACTTTCCTTCCAAATATTCATATAATGGAGACAAAAACATTGAAGATCATCCTCAAGGCATTTCTGAAGTTCATCCAGTTCCCTGAAGAGTTTTGAGTCCCAAACAGTGAGTAGAAGGGAGTGCAACCAACTCCTTGACTTGAGAGCTGAGTAAGATAAAACTGAGTGCTAGGGCATCTCTCATGGTAAAGAGGAATGAGGGTAAGGCATCATACCCATTGCTTCTGTTCCAGGTGTGACCAGTTCCTCCACTTTGACAGCAAGGCTCTTTTTTCACCTTTTGTTACCAGAGCTAGGTTTATTCTGCAGGAAAATCTAAACAGCATAAAAACAACTGCAAATTAAGGCAGATTACAATACATAAGAACTGGGAGGACTGCAGAGTAGCTTTTACACAGAGTCATTTTGCATTTTTTATGGGACCAGATGTGAAAAGAATGCATCCTTTGCTCTGTGGACTGGAGAGAACTTATATTCCCTTTGTAGCATCTCCTGGTTCAAGAAGAGTTTGGCAGATCAGCCACTTTGGAGGTACTCCACTTCCAAACATGTTCATACACCTTTCTGACAGATTTCCCAGAGATACAGGTAACAAGGTTGAAGTAGGAAAGCCATTAGGAACTGGCCTGCTCTGTGGAGATTCATACTTCATTGAATATTAGAATGGTTTTGGTTGGAAGGGACCACAAAGATCATATACTTCCATGCCCATCTCCATGGGCTTGGATGCCACCCATTAGACCAGGCTGTTCAAAACTCCATCCAACCTGGCCTTGAATACTACCAGGGATGGGGCATCCACAACTTCCCTGGGCAACCTGTTCTAGCAATACTTTACTTAAAGAATTTCTTCATTACATCTAATCTAAATTTCTCCTCTAGTTTAAAAGCATTCCCCCTTGTCTGATCACCATCTGCCCATGCAAAAAGTTGCTCTCCCTCCTCATATAAGCTCCTTTTAAGTACTGAAAGGCTGAAATTCTTCTACTGAAAGGCCACAAATACTTCACACATTCTTCTTGAAGTTCATTGCCCTGCATGTCATGGAGCAGCTTTTATCTACTTTCATAGTATCTGCACAGAATCTGCTCCTTAGTATCCGTAGTGCCTCTTAAAATAAGTTTTTGGATCTCAGGCTGAAAAACAGAACTGTTAACACTTCAGAACAGAACTATTAGCACTTCATATCCTAAATTTTATTCAGAATACTTTAGGACAACACAGGCAAACAGGGCAGTCAGCCCAAAGTGCACACGTGACAGGATAGATTTTAATGTTCAGCATCACTGGAATGTCAGTTGCTTTCTCAGTCCACTGCCCAAAGGAATGATTTCAGTTTCTGGTCCTCAAGATTCAACCTGACATGTGAGGGAAGAACACTGGAAGGCTTTTTAAAAAACCACAAGCACAACAAAGCAATCCAGTGAGCTTTATTTCCCTGCAAGGCTTCCTGAAGCAGCTCAAAACCCTAGCTGTTTGCTTGCATTGGAGTAGAAGCCTGCTGGAGTCAACAGCAAGGTTTCCCATGGGTTACCATAGCTCACCAGTCCTTGTCCAAGGCAGAGCTGACTGAAAACATCAAGAAGCAGAAGTAAATACTTTCAATCATTCAAGGAGTCAAATATGCTACATCTTCTCTCAGTCATCCATGAAAGCTTCTTGCCCTTGTCAGAAAAAGCAGCAAGGCCACTTCAGAGCTCTGCACAGCAGTACTGCAGCTGGTGCAGCTCAGCACCCTCAGGAGTGGGAGAAGTTTGGCTCAGCAGCAGGGGTACTGTACTGAGGCATGGCAGGAAGCTACTACCAATAGCAAATCATCTGTAGGTGACTGAAAGGACTATGTCCCTGAGAGCCAAGGAGGCAAGTACTGTGTCTTCCTGCAAACAGGAGAGACACAGCATGGGCGAGCTCACAGTAGGGACAGGACTGAGGAGGCTGAAGGGTTGCCAGCACTGTTACTTATGGGTTGCCTGCAGCAATTCTAACTCCTCTAGCCTGGAAAAACTTGGTTGCAATAAATAGAGTCCTACCACAGTCACCTATTAAGAGAGCATAAAATCCCATACAAACCTAATGCCTCTGGATCCAGGCCCCCGGTACCATGGAGATCTCTCACATGCCTTTTCAACAAACTACAGTGCCCAGTGACAATCACTAGATTTAACACACAAATTCCAACTATCCCAAGTCTGAAAGGCTCATTCCCATCGTCCCATTCACAGCAAGAAGAATCCAGTGAAGGCTCAAACATGATTAGGATGCCAGTCACATTTACTGCCTTATAGCGGTGCCCAGCTACTGGAGACCAATGTACCATCATTGAAACAAAGCTGGATGATTACAGCAGAGAATGCACCAGGTTCTTTGCACAACATTTTCCTTTGTGCTGCTGGAAAAATTTGTGCCCAAACAGTCAAGAGTGCATTTTGATGTTAAATTATAGCGATCACCATGCTGCAGGATAGTGGCAAAAAGCTACCACTTGAACAGCTTCTTAACTGCTTCAAGGATGCCAAGTTCTTTTTTAATTCTTCAAAGAGCAAAATCCTAAATTCTTTGTGGAAACTTCTAGGTACAGCAGTCACTGTTTTCTGACCCATTCACTCAAGTCTTAGACTAAATATTAAGGCTTTTTAAAAATCTATCTGTCACAGTTGCCTCTCACAGAGTACCCTCTACACCCATCACACTGAGTAACTAGCGATAAAACAGCTTGCCTGATCACAAAGTCTGTTTTAAAAAGATAAGAGCTCCTTAAAGGGCTTAAACAGCTCTCGTATTGTTCAGGCATTTCCCCATGAACTCTCAAGAGCAGCCCAAATTCACAGATCACTGATCAGCTGATGGCAAAAATAGAGGCAGTTTATTAATGCTCTCTGATCAAGAGTATAGCTTTTTCCACTCGGGCTATAAGCAGATACTTTTAGCTTTTGTTCAAACCCTGGATGCTAGCCATGACACAGACCAAACAGTTCAAACAACAACTGAATAATCTCCAGCCCTTGAGATGGCCAGAATAAAGAATATACAGTGTTTGCCATGCTTGCTGATATCATGAGTTCTGACAGAAGCTCACATCACCCCGTTGTGGTGGTAAAGGCATTCTTACAGCTTTGCATCTCCTAAGAAGTCCCATTATTGTATTACTGTGTGTGTATATATATATAGTATTACATAATCATATAATATATATACACATAATATATATGTATATTATGTATATATATTATTGTATTATATATATATATATGCATGCATGTGTGTAAATATACATTGATTCTCTAATACATATTTATTTTCTTTTTGTTGTAAATTTATGAGCATCCAGGGAAAGCCCAGAAGATTCAGGCTAGGTCCACAAAAACCTAAAATGACTAAAAACACCAATCATTATCCTGTGAAGAAATTAATTTGGGTCCATAAAATTTTCAGGCTTTTATGACTTGGTTACACACATAGTCTGCCAGTGACCTGCAGCATTTTGGTGCAGTGCAGCCACACACAAGCCTATTCACTTGTTGACATTTGATAATAGAGTTCCAGGTGGGCAGTTGTTCTCACCCATATACATAGATGATACACTCAGGTTACTGCTTTTTTCAGCCTGAGAAGAAGACAGTCTTCACCTGAACAAGTGCAGGCAAGCCAAAGAAGCTCAAACATACAGATCAGAAGAAAAAAATTAAAAAGCCAGTAAAGCAATACAATGGACCAGGCACAAAACAGGGAAGGCAGCAGGCAGCTGATCAAGCTCACACATTCATTCTGTTCCAAGCTGCAACTCAAAGGACAATCTAGTAAATATTTTAGGGAACTTCTAGAGAAATACCACTGATTACACAAAACACTATCAAAGCAGACTCCATCTCACACAAAGCATATTGTGGACTTCAGGGAAAGGTGAATCCTTGCATGAAAGAATGTGCCCAGTTACGCAACTCATGGGGAGAAGCTCCACTTTGACTCCACCCAAAGACCAGCTCACACCTGGAGCACGGAGTATCTGGACCCTGTCATTTTAGCCCACACACTGCAGTTGTGCATTCTGCTCTCATTCCTTCCCGAGAATGACTTGAGTCACCCACTGTAAGGCTTAGTGACACTTCAATGTCAGGGTGGAGTGGGAGGCTCTGCTTGGGTTCTGTACTGCAATCAATTACCATCGTATCAGAAATTCCTTTGTGTGAATTAGACCAGCAGCTGATTTGAAGGAGAGAGAAGTTCACTTCCAGTTTCAGGAAGTAGGGAGCACCAGTTCTATAAGGTGGGTCAAAGAGTGAACAAAAAGGCTAGACTACTTCCTAGGGCCAGGAACAAGGGTCTGGCGGTGGTCAGCTAACCTCAACCTCGCCCGTCCCACCAAGCCCTGAGCCTTCTTGCATACCTGAAGAACTGAAGCAAGGAAAGAACACATAGTTGGCACAGAAAGTGGTGGAACAGGTTAATGCGTTTGGGCCACGCTAGCTTCACTTATCGATAGCTTTGCAGAGACCTTGGAACACTCCTCCCATGCCCAGTGACAAATCAGACTGTCTTCTCAAGCGCTGGATATTCAGGCCCACTAATACCCTCCCTGTTTATCAGCTTTCTCCTGCCCTAGTCTGGAGAGGACACAGTAACCCCAGCAGCCTGCCAGGGGCCCGGTGACACAGCCACAGGCAGCATCCCTGGTGCCCGTCCCTCGCCCTCCCCTCACTGCTGTGGGCAGCCAGAAGAGAGGAGGAGGACGAATAAGGACAGAACTGTCCCATCTGCCGAACTTCTCCATTCAGCTGCCCAGAGTACGGCTCACAGACCGGCAACAAGGACACCGGAGACAAGGGACTGCAGCCCCGCGAGCCTGGGCCCCGGCGCGGCCCCTTTCCCAGGGGGTCCTGGGAAGCCGCTTTAACCCCACTCTCCACAGCGCTGCCAGCGCCCGCGGCTCCGGTTTCAGAGTGGGAAGCGGCTCTGCGCGGATCCGGCACAAAGAGGCCCCTGTCCCCGCGGCGGAGCGGAGGCGCGGGCTCCAGAGGGAGGGAGGGAGGGGGAGCCTCGGCAGCCCCCAGTGACGGGGCGGCGGCAGCGGGCCGGCCCCGGGAGGCCGGCGGCGGGGCACCCGGCGAAGCTTAGGAACGCAAAGGGAGCGAAACTCTGGCAAGAGCTTCTCCAGCCCCTCGCGAACAACCCGCCGGGACCGCAGCCCTGACGCCCTTCCCAGCCCCGCGCGCCGCCGCTCCCGCACCTACCGGGGGTCTCCGCTGCGCCTCCAGACGAACCGCACCGAGCCGCCTCCCAGTCCCCTCCTGCCCACAGCCAGCGCCCAGCCGGGTACCGCCTCCCCCACCCGCCCCCTTTCCATGAGGAAACTTTTCCCTCGCAGTTGCCAGCGCGTCCCAAGACGCGCTGCCCGCCGCGAGAAGGCGGCGACGGGACCAGGACGGGCTCCGCCGCCAGGGCCGCCAGGACCCCCGGCACCCCACGGGGCACAGGACCAAAAGGCGCCGGGCCCGGGAGAGCGGAGCCCGCAGCAGTGACCCCGCCGCTTACCTCGCAGGCGGCGTGGCACGGCGGAACGCGCGGCGGGCAGCGGCCACCTAGGGGAGGGACTGGTTGAGCCCTCCCCCTATTTCAACCGCGGGACTCGGGGGTCCTGCCCCGCCTCCAGCAGCGCCCGCGGGGCGGGCCCAGGCTCGGGGTGTTCCGATGGCAGCGACGGGGCAGCTTCGGCGTAGCTCCCGCCTCCCCGCCCCCGCCGCCCGGCCCTTGATCCAATTAACGGGAGTGGGCTCTGCCCAGGCAGGTGGGGTTGGAGGAGGGTGTGGGGAGGGCAGCGTCGGTTCCTGTCGTCGTTCCACCCTGCCTCCACATTGGGAAGGGCCTGCAGTCGTGGGGTGAGGAGGGGGCTGAGGGAAGTCTCCCTGGCCGGGATCCCCTTCGTGGCGGGGGCGGGAGGGAGGCAGTTCTGGGAGCTGCCCTGAGTTCGGCTCCTGTCCGTGAGTTCGTTCATCTGTGTGCTGTACCGGGCAGATGACCTGTAGGGCCCGGAGCTTACCTGGTGTTGGAGGAGGAGGTTCCCCAAGGCTGGCTTCCACCCAAGTGAAGTGCTGTGGTCTCGCTTGTGAGAGGGGTGTGGGTCACTCTCCCTGGGCTTAGAGGGTGGCATCACCTCAGTTCGCCTTGGTATTCATCTTTCTCTTTTAGCCCGATATTGCTAACTGGTTTCAGTTACTCTTCCATTTCTCTGAAAATCTCTATCTGAATAATCGGAACCTCATCTTTAAGTCCCCGAGTGCAATTTCTCTTGAGGCCGGGCTTGTACAAGGAGCACTATGAGACCTTGCTGGCCCGCCTCCTCTTGACTGCTTCCAAGTGACTTGGGACACAATTCCAAGGCCCAGCTGTGGGTTTGTAGTGATGTTTATTCAATTGGTCGAAAAAGGAAAGACTGAAGAGCCTTGCAGAAGGGAGAGAGGAAAGACCATGCCATAAATCTTCCACTTCTCTGGAGTACTTGGGTATTTTTACAAGTGCCCTAGATTTCATAAGAGCCAGAAAATAACTGTGCTGATGCCCTTCACATACAGTGAAATTCTGTGTTAGAAAGTGGATATTAGAAAACATTCCACTTAATTTCTTCTGAGACCAATCCTCTGTTCACTTTTACCAGCATGGGGTCCCTGGAAGATGGACACCCGACAGGTCATTGCTTATCATGGGTGTCACTATGAGTATCCTTTAAAGAAGTGAAGAAAGATGCTTGTCTTGTCCTCAAAGTTAATAACAGTTGAGAGTATAAGCAACAACATTGTCTTTTACTAAAACAAAACTGAACCGTATTCTTTGGCTTAGATACTCCCTAATTCAATTAAGATCTGAGTTTTTGATTTCCATTATCAAATTAATGTACATTAATGAAGGTCAAAAAAGGTAAACTCCTGTCATCCATTAATAGTCTATATGCAGTGTTTGCCCTTGTTATGTTTGCATACTGATTTCTATATCGATATCCCATGTGCATCTAAGATAGCGTGTCTAAGATGCTGCCCGTGTGGGACTTGGCCACCACCAATACTGATTGCAAGGTGAGAGTATTAAATAGCATGGCTGTTACAATCCTGTCTTCCAAGGCTGAAATGGCTTGGAGAAGATATGGTGCTTGGGTAAACGAGGCCATAATGGTAGTGATCTTTTTGTTCATTTTCCTGGTATGGGCAGCTTAGCAATGGTCATGGAAGAGAAAGAGGTCAAACAGCATGATATTTACTCCTTCATCTCTAGGGTTTTATATTTTATTTTACTTTTTCATGAAATACAGGCTTGTTTTCATATGCATGGCAAACTCTAGTTGCTCTAATGATATATACATCAGTATATATAATTTATATATTTGTATATGATTATACATTTGTATATAATTGTATATTTAGTTAAAGCAGCCAAAATTATTCATGCTTTAAACAAAGATCCTGGAAACAAGGAGGCAGAACACCTAATGGTATTACTAATACCACTAAGCTGATCTTAGTTACAGTATAGCTTTACTGGACCCAGTGACAACACAACTTGATTCTTTGAGAGAGAACCATGTCCCATAACTGAGGTAGAGCCTCAACATAATTGTACATCCGAGAAAAGACATAATAAAAATAAGCCTAATATCCTGCCCATGCAGAATTCTACTCCTCTGACTTTGTTGTATACTGCAGTTCTAAAAGATGAAAGAATATTTTTTCAAACTAGTCTTTCTCTTGCTTGCTCAGACTACCATCCAGACACTGAGCTGTGAGACATCAGGGCAGTGGCATTTTTTCTGTGCATGAATTGTGTACTGTCGGCTGTTCTTGCCCTTAGCGGATAATAATTACAAAAATATCCCATGATTCTCTAGAGAGAAATCAAACTTGGTGTTAGTCATTGACACAAACACTCTGTTTAGCATGTGACCTCATCGTGAGTACTGTGTGCAGTTCTGGGACTCAAAATTTGAGAATGGTGTTGAAGTCCTTGACTGTATCCAGAGTTTGGCTTTCCTAGGCTGGGAGAAAGTAGGCTGAGGGGTGACCTCACGGCTCCCCACAGCTTCCTGAGAAGGGTAAGTGGAGTGGGAGATACTGATCTCTTCTCCTGGGATCCAGTGATAGGATGCATGGGAGTGGTTTAAAGCTCCACCAGGGGAGGCTTAGACTGGACATTAGGAAGCATTTCTTTACAGACAGGGTAGTCAAACACCAGAACAATCTTCCTAGAAAGGTGGCTAATGCCCCAAGCTGTCAGTTTTTAAGAGGCATTTGGACAATGCCCTTTATACCAGGCTTTGACTAGGTCAGCCCTGAACCTGTCTGGCAGTTGGACTAGATATTCACTGTAGGTCCCTTCCATAGGCAATAGCCTTTTCTACTCTTTTGTATTCCATTCCATTTCTAAAAAATTCTAACTGTGATAGCTCCAACATGGAAATCTGTAGGTTACACTGTTTTTTGCTAATGGGTACAGTTGTAAGATAAATGCTATGTATTACAAAAGTGCCTGATGAGACTTTAAGATGTGCTAATTGGTTTGATGTGTATGTCCAAAACCAGATTGTATTAGTGATTATCGTTTTTGTGTATGGCATTCTGATACAGCAACTAATACAACTTTGTTACTGTTCAGGGAAAGAGCATAGAGACTGAGTATTTGTTGTTTTTCTGCGGAGTTTTCCTGTGTATTTTCTGTTATGTGAGAAAATCCACAGGTAACTGTTGTTATAGCTCAAAAAATAGTAGCACTTGAAACCAAACCCTACAGAAGGCATGACTATGTACAGCTGCTTTAGAACCTGTGTTCATAGCCTCCTGTGTGGATGACTGTACCTTAATTACTCAGCATAGTTACTGGCAGGCCTGAAGCCAGGGAACCTTACTGCTCCAGAGATGAGGGATGAGGTTCCCCATGGTACATGGCCCGCAGACAGCAGCCTCCTTTGCAGGTGCGGGAGGGAAGTGCTGGTACCTCCCTCTGTGTTGGTAGAGCTCTTCCTTTCCTGTTCTTGTCAGCTTCGTCATGTAGCATCTGGTACTCTATGAGCTGCTCTCGACAAGACTGTTATCAGCTTTTGAAGCGCCTCTTCTTGTTCATGGTTCTGATGCTATTGATGATGTTGTGTTCCAACACCAGGTGAATTTTCTTGTGGAAATGCTATTTTGAATTTTTTTTGATTGCCGTATTTGGGGCCCTTACCAAACAGCTTTAATAGGACAATTTGATGCTCTACAAACTAATGAGGGGCATATGATTTTACGTGCTGCACCAATAAACAAGAGGCAGACAAAGACGGATCGCGCGTTTCAGGCCGGCTTGGCCCTCGCAGCCGGAGGATCTCTCGCTTCCGGGAGCCGGAGGTGCTGCTCATGCTGAGGGCCGGGGAGGCGGGCAGGGACTAGACAAGCACACCGAGTCATCCCCGACCTCCCCCGTCGATGGCGCTGCCCCTGCCCCTCTGCGGCGAAGGGTGGCGGGGGCCGCCACGGCCGGCGATACTCGGTGCCGCTCCGGGGGCAGGGCCGAAGCCGCTGTCCCCCGTTCCCGCCCCGGTTATGAAACCGCGGGGGAGGGGCCAGTGCCGGCCGCCGGCCGCGGCGGCGCCGGGAGAGCGGAGGCCGCGGGAGCGCAGGTGAGAGCGGGGTGGGCTTTCCGCCCAGGCCGCGGGGGCACCGGGCCGCGCCTGGGGCTGCAGGGCGGCCCCGCGCTAGGCCCGGAGCTGCCGGAAGGGTAAGAGCCTGCGCCGTGGCCGCCGAGCTATATTTAACACGGGCAGATATCCGTGACGGCCATTCAGGAATTCTAAATAAGCTCAGCGAGAGCACAGGCTCAGCCTAGGGATGCTTTACGGGAAGGCGCTGCCGCTGCGGAGGGCGTTTGGCGCACGGCGCGCTGGTTGCAGAGAAGGCTGTGGAAGGCCCATGCTTTTCCTCAGGGGCCTGCTGGTGTTGTGGCCGGCATAACGCGGGACACGAGTGGCTGAATCCCACCGCCGTCAGAAGAGCAGTTCCGGTGTGGTTGCCAGGCACTGCAGGAGCCCAATCCAAATACCAGGTGGTGGTTGTGAGGAAAAGTGGCCATAATGGAGGAAGTACCTTCTGAGCCCACTTGTTGCAAGGCCAGTCAGCCCTGGCCATCGTCACAAAAATTCTGACCTTTTGCTTTGCTGAATCTAAAGAGCTCAGTGTGAGTTACCAGAGAAACAGTTAGGGTAATCTGTGGTTTCACAGATGTACTTTATGCACATCTTTGGGTTTTGTGTTTAAAAGTCTGGTAGAGGCACATCTGTCAAAACATAATCTAGTGCTTTAGGATACGTTAATTTTCATATGTGAGCAAAGAAGATTTTATTGAACCTGTTTCTCTCTTCAGTAGAGAACAACAAAAAGCTAGTGTCATCCCAATGAAAGAGGATACAGGTCTAATCACTACCTTCAGACTAACTGGGATATGTTCCATTCTAGTTTTTCTCTCTGTCCTCTGGTTAGAAGTGTATGACAGTCTTACCTTCCATGCTTTGTTTGCTTTCAGTGGTCAGACAGAATGGCTCCAGTGAACCAGCCAAAGGACAAGAAGCGTGAGAGGGCATGTCAGCATTGGCCAGAGGAGGCAAAATCAGCTGGGAAGAGGAAACGGGACTATGGAGAACGAGGGAATGAGAAACAAGAAAAGAAGTTGTTTGTGAGAAAAACACCTAAACCCTCAGGGAAAATTGGTAACATTTCCTCAGGTTCTTATTTTTTCTCCCTACCAGATTTACAACAAATAACAGGCATTGACTAGTTGAAGAGGAAGAATGCCAAGAAGCATGTTCAGACATGAGTGTTCAGATGGGGTTATGTTGAAGTAATAGGCAGACTTGTGTTGGGGTAGTACATCCTCCAAGTTTTTGTCTAGTGAGTGTGTGTGCATGCATGAATGTTTAAGTTTTGAGACTCTATACCCCTTGAAAAAAGCCCGAAGCACTGAAGATGCTGTTACAGCTCATTTGAGGGTGGTCAAGTTTTATAGAATTCCTGTATTTCAAGATCTCTGCTTTAGTGTTGGACAGACCAGTCTTGGTAATACATTCTTACTGTCACGCAATTCCGAATGCAGTTGTTAGTTTTAAGGCTGGTGTCCCACAGCATCCAGTCTGAACTGGTATTTGAACTCCATTCTTTTCCTGTTCTAAGTTTTGCTACAGTAAGTAGGAATACTTTCTACCTCTGTTCAGATTCTAAAGGACAAAATTTTCTTCTGCTTATGTGTATTTTTTTCCTTTAGCGACTAACTTACGAAAAAGACCAAATCTTAATGATTTTTGATGTCATGTGGAGTTGTGATTAATTTCTAATATACTGGAAAGTTTAATCCTTTGCATTTATTGAGGAAGTTGTCTAGACTTTATCTACAGCAACTTCTTAGAATCATTTAGGTTCAAAAAGACCTTTAAGATCATAGAATCCAACTGTTAACACAGCACTGCCAAATCCACCACTAAACCATGTCCCTAAATGCCACATCTGCACATTTTTTAAAATATCTTTAGGAATGGGGACTCATCCACTTCCCTGGGAAGCCTGTTCCAATGGTTGACAACTCTTTCAGTGAAGAAATGTTTCATGATAGCCAATCTAAACCTCTCCTGGTGTAACTAAAGACCCTTTCCTCCTTTCTATCACTTGTTACTTGGGAGAAGAGACCAACTCCCCTCTTGCTACAGCCTCTTTTCAGGTGGTTGTAGAGAGCAATATGGTCTCCCCTCAACCTCCTTTTCTCAGATAAAACCTTTAATTCCATCAGTGATTTAGGAGATCAATAGGGTTACTGCCATGTGGAGATACTATGTGTTTTCTGTACAATTTTGGCTTAAGGATCCAGAAATTACTGAAGTGTTTTTCAAAAGTCAGAGATACAGGGATTCTATGATTTTGCACATTTCCATTGTGTGGTCTGTAAGTCCAAACTTGGAGAAGTTAGCAGGGTGAACAGTGACTGTGGAGGCAAAATGCTCTGTTTGAAATGAGATCTGTCTATAATTGCAAATAGTTAAAACATCTTCTGTAGTTAATTTAGCTACATGATTTTATTGAAACTTCATGACCTGATTTTTGTATTTGGTAAGCATCTGCCATTCCTGTAAGATACTTCAGAAAAATGAGGCTAATAATATTTTTCCCTTAACCCTTTCTTAAAAAGATTAAGACCTTTGTATTTGAGCTTTCTGGTTCTGTGTTCCAGTTTGTATGTGTTTGGAATTTTTTTTCTCCTGATTCATATATGACAGTTTCTGTTTCTTAAAATTAAACCACCTTTTTAGAGGGTTTCTTTCAGCTGATCCTAAAAAGGCCTGAAGCTTTGTTTCTTAATAAGTTATCCTTCATTGTAAAATGAAATCTGAAAAAAAACCCTCAATTTCTGTTGCCTCTGAAGAAGGAACTGTGGATACCAATTCTTCAGTGAAAAAAAAGCAATTAGAATAGAAATACTTATGTAACTATTTCAATAAGTGTGACAAGTGTTCTCACTATGTGAACAAAAAAGTGTGCTTTTCTCCATCATTGCATTAAAGAAAGATTTAATTAGGTTCTAATCATATAGGATGATCTGCGTGTTTTCAGTCATCTGTGTTTGTTTTTTTAAAACAAGTGTCCTTAAATGAAAATAGCATTTGTGTTTCTTAAGAAATGCATTTGACATTTAGTTTGCCTGGGACAGACCATTGTTGTGGGGATGATTAGATCACAGACATGGAACTGAACAGATCTAATTTTTATGTAAAGGTCCCTGAAGACAAAAATTTGGAACATGAACAAAATCTAGAAACAAGCTGTGCTCTCAGCAAAAATCACTCAGAACAGAAAGGTTTTCAGGCAGTGAGGCATCAGCAAGTCTATTATCAAAAATAAAACTGGCAGCGCTGTAAACAGACTGTATGGGCTACAGCGTGAGCAGACAGAAAGTTCTGATTCACAGCAGGCTTTTCAGGAACTGTGTGGGAGCTCATGTTGCCACACTTGGGAAATTTTCAGGTGTTCCTGCTGATCACACATGTGACTTTTCTTTTGCTGTATGCATGGGCTTACCACCTCCCATGGCATATTCCAAGTTGCTGGGGCTTTGGATAGTAGCATTGCATTTTGGGTATGAAACATTGAAATTGTACGTTGTCCAAGAGGTGCACCATCCACTTGTGGCATTACTTTAGTCCTTTCCTGTTATCTTTGATAAATCTGTGGGAAAGAGAAGGAAAGTTTAACAAGAGGAAGTATACACAAATCTCTGGTGGCCTATGGACTCCATAATTGCAGAAGCTGTTGCACCTTAGATATGTAAGAATTATTTAGAAGCTTTTATCTTGTGGCTGAAGCTTTTCATGGATGTAGCAGAAAATGCAGATGTCTTCCTATATTGTTTCTATTGAATGAGCATGACAGGTGTTGCTAATCAGTAGGTTTTACTCTTTTCCTCACTGGCAGGTTGCAGTGGAGGTGGGTTTGTGATGAAAAACAAGAGAGTCCTTTCCTCTCAGCTGGAGCGGCGATGCAGCATTGTTCATTATGTCTACCAGAAAATGCTGGGGGGCTCCATTCAGGCACAGCTCAGGCAGGTGAGGAGTGTATCCTTCAGGACCTGTTGGACATCTCAGCTCCCTACATCAAAAGGTCTTCAGCACAAGCAGAGGAACTTTAAGGAGCCTAAAAAGTTCCCCACGTACACAGTTTGTGGCTCCGATTTTGGTGCACCCTTATGTTTCTTAATCCTGTAAAATGGAAGAGCTGAGATGACTTTCCCTTTTGGTTGACCCAGCCCTGCCAATTTTTATCCTCTGTTAATTCTGTACTTCCTTGAATCATATTTAAACTTGTCCACTCTCCCTGTTGAGTTATTGCACAGTGATACTTTTGCATGCTGGTCTGACTGTTTTGTCATACTGTTCTTGTATCAACACTACTTTGCCAGTCTTGTCACGTTGTTGATTTTTTTTCCTCTTCACAGACATAGTCTTCAAGTCCATAATGTTTTACTGTTTTGTAGAGCCAAATGCCTTTCATTTGAAAATTAATTCTTACTGTAACATCCGTAGGTGGGAAGCACCTGGGCGAGCTTTGTTGTTAAGATTTTGTGTGAACATATTAACATTAATGACAATTAGAAATTGTTAGCATTCCTCATTCAGAGAATCTCAGGGATGCTTGCAAAAGTCATAATTCTCTTTACCTTTTGTAACAGAGATTGGAGCTGGCTTTTCTGCGTTCTCTTTCCTCATACTGCCTCTTTCGAAGAGCAAGTCCCTTTGACAGGAGAGTGACATGTCTGGAATGGCACCCAACACACCCCAGTACACTAGCTGTCGGTTCCAAAGGTGGAGACATCATCCTTTGGGACTGTGAAGTACTTGCTAAAACCTGCTTCATAAAAGGGGTAAGCCTTTGTATGTGAGGAATGGGTGGGAGGGAAAACTGGAGTACTATGAAATACTGCAGATAAAAACTGAGGTTTGTTGTGAGAAGCACATAAGGGTCTTGGGTTTTGAAGTAGCTAGTTATGGGTAGGACTGAGATGCAACAGCATGTCTGTTCCCAAGTCCCAGACTGTTTTAGCACTGGGGAGAACTGAGGCATGGTGATTAAGTTCATAATGAAGCAGCACTTGGTCTATGCTCAGTGGAAAATACAGCAACTGGCAAAACCAAGGGATGCCAGAAACAAGTAGGCAGAGAGGGTCTGTCTGGTTTAGGTCTCGATCTTTCTCTGCTCACCTTTTATTGTGGCAGATGAAGAAACATCTTTGGGGAGAAACAAGGTGCCTTCATCTCAACAGAAAAACTAAGATAGAATGAATGGTGTGTGCATCTGGCATACCCCCTCACTGCTGTATTCAGCCATTTCCATTCCAATAGGGGATCAAAGACTTTGTACCTTTTATCACCCTTCTAAGTTAAGATAGATACACATTGAGAGGTCTGTCCTCCAGAAATTCCAGAGTCACCTTTCTCTTTTTGTAAATAGTGTGGTGCCAGACAGCAAGTACCTTGCCTGGGGACTGAAGGAATTGCAGATTTGTCTCCAGGAGGGCAGCTCCTGGTTTAGACAACCATCATGTCAGAGACATGGTTGTCTTTCCTGCTTAGAGGACTGTGGTGTGTTTCACTGTTACTGTTAAAGACATAGCAGTGCCTGCAGACTTACAGAACACACTTTTCTCCTTCCCCATCACTCAGTGGATTTTTCTTTTGTTCATCCCCTTCCTTGTAGATGGGAGCTGGAGGGGCCATCACAGCAATGAAGTTTAACCCTTTTAACCCTAGTCAGCTGTACACTGCGTCAGTTGCCGGCACTACCACCCTGCAGGATTTTAATGGCCATACTGTCCGGGTCTTCACCAGCACCGAGGACTGGGAGTAAGAATACAGTAATGCTTTGGGCCTCTGTGTCCTGCTGGCAGAAAGCACTACAGAGAGCAGGAGAAACAGGGAGAGATATGTTTGTCTCTAATATGTGAGAGCTGGGCTTCCTCTTCCCCATATACATGTCCTTTATTCTCTGAATTTCAGGGAGGCTTATTCTTTTTATTTTTCCTTGAAATGGGGTAGTGGGTAGGAAAGAGCTTTTCACTAACGGGGAGGGACTCTTTGATGCTGCTCTTCCTGTTGTACATGAGTGAGTGGGGATCCAGTGGATTTCCTTACTTGTGTGTTCTTAACACATCAGAAAGCTCTGTGCCCTGGGGACTGTCTGACCTCTTCATCTGCTAGCAGTGCTGCTTGATGTCAGGTGGTTTTTACAGGACAATTCATAGTTCTCTCCATGCTTCTCCACGAATACCACTGACTTCAAGCAGTGCCTGCCATTAGGGTCACGCCAGTTAATCCCACCAAGCTTCTGGTGCTTGTCTAAAATACCAAAATTAAGAGTCTGGGTTCCTTCAGTAGTGAGTGAAAAGAGGAGATGAATTGCTAGAAGCAGCTGTGAGAATTATCTTCTCAAGACTGTTGTTTTTTCTGTGGACTCAAGAGGAAGCCTGAGATCTTCAATTAGTTACTTGAGTTCTGTGCTTAAAGGTAAGTGAGAGAATTTGAGTTAGCTTTCACTTTACTTTCCCCCACCTAATTCTTTCTGAGTGCAGGTTTCATGATTATTTTTTAATTTGTCTGTTCACCTGCAAGCTTGTAATAGGGCAGAAGGTGAACCCAAGTCATGCTGGGATGACTGGTGGGGTGAGCAAGGAGAGATAAACTGCATCCTGAGACCTAAGTAGTTGTTCTGTGAGCAGCAGATGGAGCGCATTTGAGTAGCAAAGAGTTTAGGGACTCCCAGGTAGCACTCTTTTCTTCTGTCCTTGTGTAGGGCTTCCACTTTTCCTCAGTAGACCAGCTAGGGGAAAACGACATAACAACAATAACAATACAACGTAACATAGAACATAACATTCCTGCCCTGGGGTTAGCATAAGTAAGATTTGCACTTGGCTTTTCCTGCTTGTTGGTACCTTGAGAAAGACCAGATACAGCACTGGAAGCAGCCTAGGGAGCTAGTCAGTGTAGTCTCTGTAAGAAAAGCTTGGTGCTGGGCTATGAGATTTTACATGGTTTATGCATGGAATGGTTCTGGTGTTGCTTGTGATCTCCTAAGCATGGTGTGAGCGAGGTAGTTCACTGCAGATTAGTCCTACCTCCATACAGAAGCAGCAGTCCTTGCTGCTAATGAGGTTTGCAGCCCAAACTTTGAAGGCTCAGAATGTATGTGCTCGGATTTGAAACAGGTTAGAAAAAAAGAGTTCTTGTGTATGTGCTCTGCCAGAAAGCAGTGCTTGTACCTAGAGAAACCGACAGTGTGTACCAGGAGGTGACTGTTGAATTAAGATTTTCACTTTCACTCTAACCTTGATGTCTCTTGGCTTTGTGTGTATTTCAGAAAGGGCCAGGAGATTCTCTCGGAGACATCAAGTTCAGTCCTTATGAGGCAGAGAAGCTTTATGTGGCATCAGGTGATGGCACCCTAAGTCTGCAGGATCTTGAGGGCAGAGCGGTGCAGGTGATCTCTCGTGCCCTGGACTGTGGCCATGAGCATCATAATGTTTGGTGAGAAGAGGGCACTGCAAGGTTAATTTTCTGTTCCTTAGGGTTAATGCTGTGTTGCTTCTTCATCTCTGCCAGTGTTAGGAGACTCTTGGTATGCATTGGTCCTATGGGGGAGCTTGGAGACAGGGTCCTGGTTGCTAGGCATCACAGGGCATGTAGGCTTTTACATTAGCTGAGCGTGCCGCCCACATCTTCCCATGTTACTTTCTGGTGGTGCCATCTCCTATCTTGCAGATACTGATGGCTTTTCACTTGATGAAATATGAGGTGAGAAGAGCAGGGTAACTTCCTTCTCTTCATTGTTGTCAGTAGTCTGTTTTGTCAGTGGCAGCTCAGGTACCGTAAGGAAAGCCACACCACATTCCTGCACAATCTGAGTTTCAGTTTATTGAGTTTACCCCGTTGCCCTTTTGCAGACTTCAGTCTCATCGTGTAGATTTCCATGGTCTTGAATTCTTAGAATAATGTATCTTGCAAGTGAAGCTTTTGCAACAAGTTCCCAAAGGATCCCAGCTCTATTCTCACTGCCCTTCTCCTGGGAGAGCTGGCATTAAGACATATGTCTTGATCAGATAAGTTTCTATTTAGTTTTGTTTCCTGGACCATGAAGCTGAGACAGTTTGATGTGCAACTCTTCAGTCCAAAGCTTCTGTCTTTACTGCTGCTTCAGTGTTTTGTGGAAAACGTAATTTTAAAGCTGTTTCTCCACATTTGTCAAAGTCCCAAGGATGTTCTGATCTTTCCCAAGGTATTTTCATGTGCAGGCACAAAGTGGTTCTTCAGTCTCAATTATGTGCCACTGTTGCAATGTGTTACACTACACCTAATAAGCACTTCAAAATGACTTTGAAGTTGTTTCACATTCAGTCACAGACAAAACATTGCTGATAAGCCGTCCTTCTTCCTCATACTCGGACCCATACCACCAGGCAGGAGATTACAGTTACAATCTGTTGCAGTCTCCCTTGTCAGGGAGGAGATGTGAACCAGAACTCCACTGCCTTCACTTTCTTGAAAGAACAGCACTGATTTGTGTCTTTCCCTCTAGTTGCTGGTACTGCAGTGTGGACGTTTCTGCAAGCTGCCGTGCAGTGGTGACAGGTGATAATGTGGGCAATGTGGTCCTGCTCAGCACTTCCGGTGAAGAGGTTTGTATGGCTCCATGCAGCATCTCCTCTACAGGAATCTTCATGGCTCATGTGCTTTCCTACTCTACAGGGACCCTGCAAAGAGGAGCAAGTGACTTGCAGCTCAGGAGATGAGTTCACTCATTGTCTAGGTGCTGAGAAATCCTCCACTTCTGCCACCCAGTAGACATTTTACATTGTTGAGTAAAATGGTAATAATTTCTAAACAAGGAATTATTACCTGTCATGTGCTGCCCCTTCCTTAAGAGTATTTGCTACTAGCCAGAGTAATTATAGGGTAACCTGAAGATGTGAGCACCCTCTGCCAACAACCTTCACACTTCCAGAAACTTAGTGCCCTGATGGGAGTAATTTAGGAGGTACTGCTTTGCTGTGCACCCTTCCATGACCTGAGGGTAGGCACGGAGCAGTAATGCAGTGAATGTTGGGATGGAAATTGCACTCCTGCCGTTGGACACGAGAGGGCAGGCAGAGGCGCAGACTGTGAGTCTGGAATGTAGTGAAAGAGGAGAGAGTACTTGGAGTGGGCCCTGCTTCGAGTCCCTGCAGTACTGTCACACTGGCACTGCCCTCTCTGCTGCATGTAAGGGTAACGTCTGTAAAAGTTTGCCACCCAATGATCTGTGGCTAGAGGCAGCTGTGCAAAACAGTGGGCAGAGTCAGGAGTGCTCCAGGTGACTTGTCCGTATTCAGTGTTAGTTGCTGACTTACTTTTTTTTCCCCCTGAAAGAATGTGACAGTCTTTTCTGCAGTAGGGAGATACCATTATTCTAGAGAGGATAGGCCAGCTTCAGCCCTTAGATGAGAGATAACCTTCTGGCTTTGTATAGAAATTTATTCATGGCCACTTTGTGTTTAGTTGTTGTTGTTAATTGAAATATTTGTCCTACCCTCATGTTTCTTTGGTGACATGTTTCTAGAAGCCAATTATATCTTCTCTCACTTTTTTTTACTTAAATGAAGGTTTTTTTGCTTTTCCACACAAAGCAGTTCCTTCCATCTTGATATCTTGGCAGCAGATTTTCTCTACATGTTCCAGTTTGTTTAAATCTTTCTGCAAGTGAAAGGCTGGCACTGCTTAAGGTCTTCCAGATGTGATCTTGCTTTGTACAGTGACACTGATATTTCCCTCCATGAAGGCCTGGGCTTGTGTTTTCTTTTCTCATAGCTGTAATAAATTGTCAGATCAAAGTTTTTCTAGAATGAAATAGTTATTTCCCAAGGTCATTCTTTTCCTTTCTTGTTTCCAGTGAATACACTCTTGGTGAATTGTAGAAGATTTGTTACTCTATAAATGTGAGACCTCTTTACTTGGCACTAGTAGATTATAATTTCATTTCTTTACTCCAGATCTTGATTATTTTGTTTTACATGATTTTCTGTTTGCTGCAGGTCTGGAAGCTGAAATTGCACAAGAAAAAAGTGACTCATGTAGAGTTTAACTCCCGATGCGAGTGGATGTTTGCCACAGCATCTGTGGATCAGACAGTCAAAATCTGGGACCTCAGAAGCATCAAAAACAAAACAAACTTTCTTCATCTGCTTCCACATGAGAAACCTGTCAATGCAGGTGAGTTAAGGATTTCATTGCACGTTCCATTGCACTGGATTTCTGCAGAGAGTCCGCTCGGCTCAGCTTTTATTGTGGTGGCAGTATTAGGTTTTACTCAGATTCCAAGTTGCATGGTAATTAAAGCAAGGAAGCTGTTGGGAATGTGTGGCCAGAGGCAGGGAGGTGGCTAGGGCAGCTGCAGCACCTTGTTTAGACTTGCCATACAAACTGTGACACTGTACCTTAGAAGTGAGTTTGAAAGGAGCAGTGGCTGAGATTAGAAAACTGAATTTATTGGGGCAATCCCTTTAACAAGAGCAGAGAATGGAACTCAAACCTCTGTTTCTTGGGTGCAACTTCACCAGTTGATGGAAGTCCAAACTGCAGGTATTCATCTCGTTATTCCACTGTCTTTCCATTTGAATGAGCAAGTTCCTTTCTTTGCAATGTTTCCTCCTGTGATTCTGAAATGAGAAAAAATTTCTTCTTAGGTAACCCAGCATGGTAGGTGTCAGCTTTCTTTTTGTAAGAGTTTTGAGTTTGTTTGAGACAGGTAGTCTGTCCTGTCAGAGTCTTACCTATTGGGACACACAGCCATATTCACATATCAATTAAAGAAATAGTGATGGATTTTCAGTCAGTGAAATGTGACACATTTCTTGTCAGTCACAGCATTGTGATCTTTAGTTTGCCTTATTGTCCCACTTTCCTAGCTTACTTCAGCCCAACACATGGTGCCAAGCTTCTGAGCACAGACCAGCACAATGAAATCAGGGTTTACTCATCTTCAGACTGGACCAAGCCACAGCATCTGATTCCACATCCACATCGGCAGTTTCAGCACCTCACACCTATTAAGGTGAGTTAAGTCTAAGAGGAGCATCATGCTTGGTCCTAGCAGCCATCTGCAAATCAAAAATGGTCTGATTTCTGTCAGGATACTACACTGGTGGGTGGATATTTACACTGCTGCAACTCCCAGTGGAGCAGTGTTCCTCAAGCTGTGGGTGGGATATAATAAGAGTTGCTCCCAGTGTCAGTTGTCCGGATTGTGTCAGTACTGAGCTCTGTTCCTTTCCCTAAGCTCTCCATGACTCTGTTTCCTGATCAGGCGACGTGGCATCCTCGCTATGACCTCATAGTGGTAGGTCGCTACCCAGACCCCAAGTTCCCCGGGTACACGCTGAACGAGCTGCGCACCGTGGATGTGTTTGATGGAAACACGGGCGAGATGGTTTGTCAGCTCTACGATCCAAATGCTTCTGGGATCATCTCGGTGAGCTGAGCGCTGCAGCTGAAAGGGCTGTCAGTAACACTGCTCTGTCTGTGGGAAAGAGGCATGGCTTAGGGACTAGAACAGTATCCAGTTTACTTGTGACAGACTCATGCTGCCATGGGATATGGCTGCCAGCTAAAACTGCTGACTCAAGCAGGGCTAGCTCATGGTCCTTTGTGGGGCTTTTGTGATACTCTTAGGGAACACTTTTTTCCAGATGGTTTGTTGCTGTTATATAAGCTGTGGTGCTCTTATGACTGTTACATAAGCAGTGATGCTCTTACAGACTCTGTGTTTTCATTTTCAGCTCAATAAATTTAACCCTATGGGAGACACACTGGCTTCTGGCATGGGTAAGTGAAGAGAACCTGGGGCACTAAATGTGTGGGTTGTAGTCCCAGGAAAGGGCTGGCTTGTTATTCCATGCCATCCATGAAGCAGTAGAAGAAAACAATGGAGGGGGAAAAGCCTTTTCCTGCTAGGCTGTACCATTTCCCTTTGTTTAATTTATCTCATTTCCTAGGCTGCAGAGCCAAGTTTAGTCAGCTTTTCGCAGGCTGTGTGGGATTAAGTTAGCTGGCTATAGATTTAGGTCTTAGACCTGTGACAGATGACCCTAGGAATTACGTATATTTCTTAGATCAGATTTCCATGGCTATGTGGACACAGCATCTGCAATAACTATTTTTACATCCTCTATACTTTGGAAATACCTTAGAAAAAATCTTTTTGAATTTCTGGGATTTAAGTGACATAGCCTAAGGTATTATGATTGATGCAGAGTTTCTGATGTACAGTATTTAATTTTTCTTCTCAGGCTTTAATATTCTGATCTGGAACCAGGAGGAGATGGCAGCCAAGAAGCATGAACATCTCTTGAAAGCCATGACAAACGAGGAGATTGAACCATGAGAGAACAGGGGATTGGAAGCTGGAGTTCATCCAGACGTGGAGGGCAGGGACAGGCAAACCCTGGCACAAGCAAACTCAAAAGCTAAGTTAATGTCTGGGGAGCTGCAGGAGATGAAAACAAAAAGCAGTGATTTTAAACCACAGGGAAGGAAGTAAAAAGAGACCGGATCTAGAGAACTGCTTTAGTATTTTGATCCTTTCTGAATCCCAGCATACAAATTGTTGGCAATGGGAGTATTAAGCTGTGGAATTAGACTTTGTCCTTCCTCCCCAGATCTGATGTTGCTTCTGTGATCCTCTTGGCCTCTCTTTCTAGAAAGTTATGTCAGTACTTGGTTCCTCCAAGTGGAGTTACTGCTCGTTTTCTGAGGCACTAGGAGAACTTCAAAGACGTTCCCAGATCTTGCTGAAGTTACTGCTTTCAGCCTACCATATCTGCTTGTCATCACTTGTCACAGGTTCCCATTTCCTGTAGTCTGCAGTGGAGCAGCTCATGACAGGGTCTCCAGCTTGTTCTAGTCCAACCAAGCTGAGAAACTATTTGCTAACAGGATTAACACCCTGAAAAGATAGAATGTTCACAGGGGTGAATTTGTGGATAGCTTGGGTATCCTAGGAAACACCAAGCTTTCCCATATGCAAGCTTGGAAAATGTGTTGGTCAAAACATCAGGCTTAGCCTGTTCTCTGCTTGCAGCTGATCCACAAAGAACGGGATTCCAGAGGTCTCTATCATTGATTGCAAGGACAGTATGGAGCTGGGCACCTACTGATTCTGTAGTTTCTATTTTCAGAGTTCTAGGCTGTTTCTTGCCAATGATTAGGCATTTTTTTTCACCTATGCCTATGTGCTTCAGAATGTTTGGTAAGAGTGTTATAAAACAAATGAGGGATTTCTTCCAAATACCCCTGCTCAGAGCCAAATCTCAAGACTGTTGTTAAAGGGTTAAGTTTTGCTTTTTCTACTTTGTTTACAAGGCTGCTGCTGTCCCAGAGGTTGATGGGATGGGATGGGCTCCAGGCCTGTGCAGATTCTTCACATTCACGTTTATAGTTTTGCAATATTAATATCAATAAAATTTTGTACTAAACTAAAATTCTTTGATAGAGTGGCTGCTTTGAGGATACTGCTGAACTGCTTTCATAGGGGAGAAATTTGAAACCTTTATACAGGAGGGCTATGAGACATAGTAGTGGGTCTGCAGCAGACCCCTCCAAGTAGGACAGGATGCATCATAAGCTGTATCCCTGAATACCTGCTGCAGTCAAAACCAGTTTATGTCAAATCTCCCTGTGTGATGTGTGGGATTGTGAATCAGGGAATTCCTTTAGGGGGGGTATGCTGCAGTAAATTCTGTCTGCTTTCCAACACTGAGCACAGTGGTGCTAACCCTGTAAACTCCTAGAGAAGAGGAGAAGAGTTCACTGAGAAATTGATTTTAATAATGAAATGTATTGGAACAAGTACAGAAAGTCATTCACAGTCAAAATGTCTAAATCATCATAAAAATCTTTTCTGTGTGTGTGCAAAATTTGGTGCCGTTAAAAATAACAGGTCTGGTCCTTTTAAATGCACTTTCTATTACCTCTTTCTTGTGCCTGTTCTCACAGGCAGTAGCTTTTTCTTTATGACTGTCTTGCTGTGCAGGAGACCTAGTCTGTATCTTCAGAGGACAAAAAGGTGAGGAAGATGCTGAGAACAGCAAGCTGCTTCTGCTGATTTAGGGTTCCCATGCTGGCAGATGCTGATTACGGTGTGGAGAAAAGTCCCCATGGTACTCCTTAGGGGGAACAAAAGGAAATGTTTGTAACCTAAGAACTGGCTTCTGCATCCAAGAGGGGAAGGGAACTGCACCAGAAAGGGAAGTAAAAGTAGGAAGTGAATGTGCAGTTTCACCACGTGAAGAGCCTGTGCTTCTGGTGCCTGCTGCAGTCTCATTTTCTGCCAAAAACTACAAGGCAGGTAGTGAGCACTTGGTGTGAAGGTCTCTGCAGCAGCTGCAGTGTGCAGAGAGGCCAGGCTGGAGAAAGAATCACACTTTGGACAAAATGCCCAAGTGTGTCAAATAAAGGAATCCATACTGGCCTGCCAATTCTGATCCTTAATGTTTGTTGTCCATCCAGTAGGGAAGATAGGAAGAAAAACTATAGAACTTGGCATTTAATCTAGTCTTAGGTAAACAGCTCTGCTACATCTCTTAATTACAGCATAAAAACATTGTGCTAGTAAAGCATATTCCTTGGGCTGAAATCTGGATTACCTGGAGTACTGGATACTCCCTTTAATAAGTCCTTGAAGTTCAGATGTGGGAAGTAAAATTTAAACTTGGGATCTTTAGACAGAAACCAAGTTTCTTATCTAGAGGGACTTTCCTTTCTAGAGCAACATTGCACAAGAAATTGAGTGTGGGTTTGCTTCGGTCACAAAAATTGCTCTCTCTCATGAGAGAGCTTTTTTGGGTTTACTCTTGATTCTACTCTGAGCCCAATCCCAGGACTGACTGAAAACTGCTAGGTTTTCAGGCTTGTCCTGATTTCAGTACAGTCCTCTCTTGACCCACAATGTGAAGAGGGGAAAAAAACCCCAGTTGCCAGCAGCAACTACTTGACAGCAACCTCAAGAAACGCTTTACATTTCTCCCATCATCTGCAGAAGTTCCCTCTGCATGGACAGTAGATGAGTCTTGGTGCATTGTTGGTGAGCTGTACCCCCAGCTCAAGTTCAGCCTTTCTACCATCAGCAGCTCTATGATGCGAGGGAAAAGCACTCAAAGTGGGTTGACCCTGAAGAGAAATGCAACTGGATGTGGCAGCTACTGCACACCAAAGCTTCTCTGCCACAGCCATGGTGAGTGGTAACGTTTACAGTCACTTGAAAGGAGGAAAACTTGAAACTGGCCATGTTGGGAATCATAGACTGGGTGAACTGTATGAGGACCAGAGCACCACAGAGTATATTGGCTTCAAAGTTAAGGTGTCATTTCCTTAGAGTAGCTCAGTTCTTTTTCTCAGTTATTTCCAAAGGATGTCACCTTTAGAAAGTATCCAGAAATCAAGTCCAGTTCTGTTCTGGGAAGTAAAGGCCAAAATAGAAGAATGCTAAGTAACTGAAGGTGCCCAATCATCCTTACGGGCAACACAGCTCCTTCCTACTGCCTGGGAAGGAGTTGAAGCAACTGTCAGGCCTGCTCTTCTCCTTCATTGGAGACATGCCGGTAGCCAGGGGGCTGAGACTGTATGCGAAAGAGTACAGTCAAGAGGAGAATCAAGAGGAGAAGGAGAATGGATCCACACACAGCCAAACCCACAAAGAGCTCTGTAAGGGAGAAAATAAGTGGTCAGCATGGTATCATCCAGACTTTCCCCTTCTGCCACACTCTGGTCAAGCCTGGGCTCACCTGTGTCATGCATGCTGCTTGATACCTTGCATTCCTGCTCCCAGTCCTGGGGCACAACAGGATCTGTGAGTTCCAAGAATCTTTGCAATGGGCATTTATGCTGACAGCCAGGGATTGTCAGTGGGAAGGGCTCCTTCCCACTCTCATTCCGGTAAAACATTTCCACGGAGAAATTACTGAAAACGAAATAGAGCAAGGTGGTTTTTTTTCTCTAGTTGAAGTCATCCCTTCCCATAAACTAAGTGTGCACACCCTTTCCTTTATTCTGGTGATAAGTTTTCCTCATGAGTCTTCCACTAGGAGCAAGATTGCATGCCCCAGGAGTGGAGCCTAGCCTAGGTGTCTAACCCTCAAGGTGAAATCACAGCAGACGTCTTTACTGCAGCCCTCACCCATCATCCTCTTGGTACAGTTCAAATAAATGACATGAGGCGTATGGTGCTTGGTTCTTGTTGTAGACATCTAGAGCCGTCTGCAGTGCCACAAGTGTGGTGTCATGCTGAGAAAGAGGGAAAAAAACCAAATCAGTCACCCTTAGGGATGTGTCAGGGCAGCTCAGACCATACCAGTAATGGAGAAGGCAGTGCAGAGGGGACGTCACCTTTGTAACTTCCATCTGGAAATGGGAGAGGAACTGTACTGGTAGAACAGTGGTCTGTGATGGTGCCAGAGAAGGGGAGGAAGTGAAACAGCCATATGCACTGTTTTTCTGAGAATTAATCTCTAGAGAGCAATTTGGAAGAAATGCTTGGCCTTTCAGGCTGCTGGAATGGGGAGACAACTGTATCCACACTTCTGAAACATCATATTTGAGTAGCATCAACGCATCTAGCAAATAAATAGTGTCTCCTTAAAGTCTGCCAGTCTTGTTCATGAGCCTGAGCTAACAGGAATAAGGACACATTGGGAATTTTCCTCAGGAATCCCAGAAGAACAATGCCAAATACTGCATCTCCCACCCAGTCAGAGGCAAAGATGCATGTCCTGATCACTGCACGGGGGCTGTAGGGAAGCTAGAAAGGGTTAAAACTATCACCAAACCCCAATCCCCTGCAGGCAGGAGGAGATGGCTAAAAGCCAGCCCCAGCTTTAACTTACCGCTGAATAGACAAGCAGTTTTAGGTTCTGATGGGCAGAAGCATTTGCTGCTTTGGTTAAATTTTTCCTTATGTGATCCAGCAGGACCCCTAAGGAATGAGAACAGCTGGTAAGAGGCAAAAGCCAGAAACAGCAGCACAAGGCTCCCTCCCTGGTGCACTCACCGCCTTGCAGACGAGCTTTTTCTACCCGGTTGTGGATCCCAAACAGAAATTCAAAACCAAAGTCTTTTAGTTCCTTCAAGTGAGTCATGACTTCTGGAGTCACCCATCCAGGCAAATCCATTTTGTGTGCTTGCTAGAAAGAGAAATAATATTCATGTGCAGGTAGCACAGATCACAGATTAAACAGAGAAGGGGAGGGTGTCTAGAGACCTGCCCATACTGCTGCTACTTTCCTACACTATTTTAAATATGCAATATAATATGCCCCTTTCCTATTTTGCTTTTGAACCTCACACTGCTATGCTGGATACAAAGAATATATGTGGGTTTTGGTGTTATTCCAGAAAATAGTAATGAGAAGAATAAAGATTGCAACCTAAGAGCTCCATTTCTGTGAAAGCACAGCTGGAATGCAAGGTTATGTTCTAATTGATACAATAATCTTAGGGTATTAACTTTACATGTGGGTAATTCTGCCCTGCAGATGGCATGCAGTCGAAGAAAAAAAAACAGGTAAGTGAGTGAACACAAACTCAGGGTTTCTGGTGTAGCTGCACCTCTTTCCCTGGAGGCTCTGAGGACCACTGAAAGACACTAGACAAAGTTAGCAAGTGCTCTGTGGACAGAAGAGTGGGATGAACCACTGACAAAGCCGTGTACTCAAACCCAGGAGCCCGAGAACTGGGAACCAAGAGAAGAACTTGCTTTGCAGCCAACCCATTACACGAAAGGATTAGTTATAATGGCAGAGAAACAGCAGTTGTGGTTTCCCGGCATTACTGAGAACAATTTTCTTTGCCGCATCCCATTAGATTTCCGGAAGTTGAGGCTGAATATCCTTAAGGGCACATTCTGTCTGAGTGGTTCAGAGAAATTCCATCAGCAGCTTGGATATTTAGTTAGTTCTTCATTAATTTACAAAGAGAATCACCGGTAAGTTCAGCTATTTCTTGGACTTTTTTATTGTCTCCGTCCAGATAGCAGAATGACTCTACTGGCAGAGGTGAGAAAAACAATCCTCTTCAGGGCACTTTTTGCATGACTTACTAAAAAGGAGGAAGACCAAAGAAGCTGAAGAGACCAATCAGCCTGAGGGTACAGTTCTGAGTGAGAAACACTCTTTCCTTAACAACATTCTGGTTTTGCTTTGGGACTGTGGGCTGTTCTCAAAGTTCTTGGGGATTATAGTGGTTGTCACCTGGCCTTCCAGGCCCAATCTGCAAGTTCGTTAAGTGACTCTTGAAAATGAAGAAGATCTGAAATTCTTGATCTCTCTGACCAAAGGATATTTTTTTACCAATACATGTTGATTCACTGTGATTGTTACAAGATAGGAAATGAGATTTGTGATACAAAGGGCAGATTCACATAGGACAATGCAGCTTTGGACTGGAATATTCTCAGCTTGTAGCAACCCAAGCTGCTACTTTACACAGAAAAGTGCAATTCCCTGCTGATTTATCTTTTACGCCCCCAAAATAGTGCACACCACTGTATACCACTGCCAGCAAGCGAAGCAGTCTTGCACACTCATAGAATTAGCGTGACACAGTGTCAAAATGCTTTGGTTTACTGTGTCCATAATTCAATAATTCACTAGTTTGACATGAAAGATCATGCTGTACAGTTATACACTGAGAAACTTGTGTGTAACAACTTTAAGTATCCTGGATTTGTGACCTTTAGTTTAGCGTTACCACAGCACAGCTAACCCATTCTGATTTTGTTTGTCTTCTTGAGATATGTTTTCAACAGAAATCGACTCAAATACTGAGTTCGGTGCCCCCATCCCAAATAGTAAAGGGTAACATCTGTCTCTAGAGTTTTTCTCTGACAAAGGAAAATACGTCAAAAACAGATGTGAGTGAACTCAGGATAGCATTAACTATCCTAAGTTCTAACTATCCTAAGATTGATTTAACTATCCTAACTATCCTAAGATTGATTTAAAAAAACAGAGAGGTAGAGATAGCACCAGGAATAGTCCTAATTAAGGTCCCAACTTAAATAATAAATTTAATGTTTCTTCAGTTTGCAGAGATCTCATTTCTATGGTATTTGACTTAGGCTGGTCAACAGACAATCTAAAGATTTCAGATTGCAGTCATTTTCTAGCGACTTTCAAGAGAGGTAGGGCTTTTTCTGACTCTGGCATGATATATATCTGAGGTACAGAGTGGGAGGTTATAGGGTGCAAAAATAGGTAATTCTTGGCACATGCCTCTAGTGAGTGGGAGCTGTTATTATTCTGAAATTAGAACATTACTTCTAATTGTAAGGTGAAAAGTTGTTTCACGGGATTTTGTAAAATAATTTCCACCAAATCCAGTGAATACTAAAGACCAGATTCCAGTGGGTGTAAGATGATGGCCAGACTTACTTCACAGAACAGTGTGTCATATACACTCCATATACTCTCGAGAGAGATATCCCGGATCCCAGTCTCCTTTGCCACCATCTCCAGGAATTGCTGTAGGTTGGACAAAAGAGAAAGGTCTTCAATTTTCTAATCTCATACTGTATTATATGCACTGGTATCCCTTCCCTTTTCTCAGAGCTCTGATTATATGGAGGTGATAACTACAAGCCTAGAACCACCTTATTCTCATGTAAACAGTCACTTACCCAATTCTCTTTGGTCTTATTTATGTATTCTGCTGAGTGCCGTGTTTCAGTCTGTAGCTGTTCATACCGTGGACAAGGGGTCAAAGGGAACTTCAGTAGCTGGGCAGAGACAAGAGCAGCCAGGTCACCAAGAATGCTGGAGTACAGAATTTGCAGTAAACATGCACAGCTGTAATGAAACCCTGACTGCATCTATAAACAGCCTCAAGTATTGCCTGTTGACATACTCCTGATCATGTGTGGTCTGCTCAGGTGTTGCACCTGACATGTTGAGTGAACCCAGCCCCTGAATTCTCTCATCTTCTGAAAATACGAAAACCTCTGCAAGGTAGGTCCCAGGAGAAGTTCAAGACAATCTGAATCAAGACTATAGCAAATATTTTTGGACACTACACTACTTGAGTAGTCAATACATGTCTTTGAGATGAACTTACCCTTTCGTCAGACTCAGGGACTGTGTGCACAGGGATAGGCTGCCAGGAGATGTTAGGGTTGAACATCTCTTGTCCTGCTGGGGGATAGAGGCCTGCCAGATTGGCCTCTGCACTCATCAGTGTCCGATCACAGTCTGTGCTGCGGATGAAGATCTGCCAGGACAGGGACAGTGCACCATTACTAACGCTCCTGCAAGCGGTGATGCTCAGGCACAGGATGATGCACTCGCCCAGGAACACTGCCAAGTGCCCTGCAGCTGCTAATGGACAACAGGGGAACAGGAGTCAAAGGGATCGAGCCTGCTGATGTTGGCCTGGACAAGGCTGTAAGGACACACACAGAGACAATCTGCTGTCTAATACTGGAGCTGTCTGGTCTGGATCAATGGGACACGCAGGTGCAGCGTGCAGAGGTTAGAGATAGAAAGGAGTCTGAATCTGAGTCTGAGGAAGGTTCAGAGAAGAGGAAGACAAAGATGCAGAAAACTATGGGTACAGATAGGAAATGTGCTATATTTGCAGAGCAGGACTGAGGCAAACTCCTGCATTCTGCTGTCAATTCTAGGAATGACTGACTGTGCTCAGGAAAAGAAATGGCTTCTTCAAACCTCAGTTTTTCCATCTGAGAAAAAAAGACAAAAGTGATCTGACTAACAGGAGAGTAAACAAAAACAGGGAGGGCTGGGATTTTATCTGATCATTGTGGGCTCTTGGGATTAATGGGCCAAGACTTGACCATTCTAGAGCTCAGAAGAGAGAGTTCTGAGCCAGAAAAAAGGAAAAATGAGAAAAATACAGCAATGTTCAGAAGGTCAACATGGCAAAACTTTAGTATTCTGGTATCTGTGTACTGAAAACAGTTAAGGGGAAATAGAGAAACCAGTGATAAGAGGACCAACAGGAAATCATAAATAAACGTCCCAGGAAACAGCATGTTTGATCCAAAACAAGAACAAAAAGCCTGAAGAATGAAATATAATGTAAAGATAGTGATTTTTTAAAGTATTAGGACAGAATCGTAAAATATATGTATACTCTGTATAATACCTCTCATGTGAAGTGTACCTCAGAAACTTTACAGTCACAAGAAAAAAACCCAACTGTCTGCCCACTTTTACCTCTTAACAGTGGCTTGAAAAAACTGACCCTGTACTCATTAGACAGGTTTGCTTTTATCCTTGGTAAGCTCTGAAGAAATGAGATATTTTAAAAGATAAGGACCTAATTCTAGAAGTATCATAAAAACCCCAAGCAATTAAGCCCTGAGTGTACATGCTTTCTTCAGCACCTTTTGCCAGGCTCCAGCTTGTCGCTGAGTCAGGTGACAGACAGTCATATGGTGTCACCCAGAGGCAACACTTCTTACAAGGGAGGTTGCTCAACTTGAGCAAGGGTTCAGGCTTGGTTAGCAGAACAGCTTTTGTTTGCACATCTTGGTTTGTTTTTCTTTCTCAAGCAAGAGAAGGAAAAGAGTTCCAGCTTGCAGAAGGTGTATAAGAGTGAAGTATGTTTGGAAAGGAAATAGTGAGGATAGTTAAAGGATCTGTGTTTGAGACAATGCTGGAAGTTTTGTTGATGAAGTAAATGTCAAAGAAGGGATGTAATCTTAACTGTGACAAACTGGGTTCTTACTGGGAAGCCCTAGAAGGGGAGAAACATGGAAAAGTGTATGGGGATTCTTAGTTTGCCCCATCTGTACAATCAGCTAATTGAGCTTAGATAAAATAACTGAAGTGGTGCAGAGCCTGTAGTAGGGCAAGAGGTCTTGGCTGCCTGCTGTCCATCTGAACAAGCCTCTCATCTGGACACCTGTTCATGTTTCAATTGACTCAGTACCAGTTGATTATTAGCAGAGGTACTTGGGAGGACTTTTTATTTCCTTACTTTTTTTTATCTTTTATAATTTCGTCTGTGCTTAGTACATGGTTCCACAAGGGCTCTGTGACTTTTTCCAAAAGAAACCTACCAGTTTCTCAAGAACTATTATAAAGTGTGAGGACATCCTAATGAGAGAGAGGGGAATGAATAGCTTTGGGCAACTGTCAATACTTTACAGTTGAAAGGAAAGGAGAGGGTCATTGCTGGCCAGTAACTACTACTAATATCTACTCTGGTAAGATTGTACCTCAAGTGCACTGGGGAGGGCAGGGCCAACACGGGCTGCATTCTTGTGAGCTATTGTAACAGGAAAAGAAAATCTCATAAGCTCGAGTAAGAAACAAATACCAGCTACAACAAACATTGCTGTTTAGTTCCCTGGACTTCAGAGTGAGTGGCTCGAACAGTCACACAACTCTGGCTGGATTTGCCTTCCCACACCGCGGCCAGACTCAGCACAGAGCCGGCGTTTGGGCCCTTCTTCTTCCTCTTGCAGTGGGAACGAGCTAAGAAACGAAAGTACTTGGAGACGAGTCCCGGCGCTGGCGTTTCCCTTCCCAAAGGAGCCACCCGCAGCCCCAGCCCGCGCGGCGCCCCGGGCCCACCGTGGGGCGGCCGAGAGCGCCGCTCCCCGAGCCGGGGGGCTGGCACTGACCTCCTGCCGCCGGTACGTGTCGCTGAGGAAGTCGCGGTAGCGCCGCCGCAGGGCCTGGCCCAGCTCCCACTGCTGCCGCATCCCCACCTGCAACGGCACCGGGCGTCACCGGCGGTCCGGACCCCGGCCCGGCCCCCGCCGCCCGCCCCGCCTCGCACCGCACCTGCGTGAGCTGCCCGAATCCCTGGGGCCAGGCGCTCTCCTGGTACGGGTCCCGCGGGAAGGCCTTGATGGGCGAGCGGTCTCCGTGCCGGTACACCTGCGGGCGGCACCGCGTCACCCCGGCCCGGCCCGGCCATCGCCGCCCGGCCCGGCCCGACTCCCCCCGCGTCCCCCCGTCCCCCTCACCAGCGTCACGAAGCGGAGGCTGCGGGCCCGGGCGGGCGGCGGCTGCAGGCACAGCGCCAGGAGCAGCAGGACGGCGCCGCCCCGCCCGCCCGCCATGGCGCTCGCACACCGCCCGGAACCAAGCGCCGGCGGCCGCCGGCCCGCGCGGACGGCGTTTCGCAGCGCACAGCCCCGGCCGCGCTCTCGGCGCTGCGCCCGCCCCCGAGGAGGAGGATCCCGCCGGTGGGAGAGCCCCGCTCAGGCCCCTGAGTCTCGGGCTCGCCGGGCTGGCGGCACTGAGTTCTGCTGTCAGCCCTGCGGAGGCTTCGCCCTGGGCTGCAGCCGCGCAGGCGCTCGGTAGGAGCGGCGGGAATGAGGGCGCTGCGGTG
Organism: Agelaius phoeniceus; assembly: GCF_051311805.1. NCBI lineage: Eukaryota > Metazoa > Chordata > Aves > Passeriformes > Icteridae > Agelaius > Agelaius phoeniceus. The sequence continues at coordinate 24,889,329 of NC_135270.1, read as the reverse complement.
TCACCCCCGCCGCAGCTTCGCTCTAGGACACGAGGTTTCGCAGTGCTCTGACGCTGTGCGTGTGCTCCTGGGTAAACTCGTGGGCAGAAGTAGGGAAGGCGGCCTGGCGCGCAGTGCCCGGCAGCCGTGAGTCGCTAATCGTCGCATCCCTCCGGTCAGCCTGAGGATGCCCGTGTGGAATGGAAAGCTGCTGCTGCTCCTTGGCAAAGAGGCTGCCCAGCGTTGGCGGCTTTTGCCCAGTTTTGGTTGTTCTTTACGAAACTTGGTCGAATTAGACGAGTGTGAGATGAAACCCGACTTCTGCTGCCGCCTGTGCATCCACTGGATCGTTGGTCGAGGATCTCGTAGGTGCCGTGTAGAGGGAAAAATCATTGGCAGTTAAACGAATTTACTGCTACTTAGTGCTTGCCTGCACGCAGAAGTGTACAGAGGGGGGTGAATGAGGTTCTCAGCTTTCTCTTTTGAGGAAAGAAGGAAACATGGCTCTCGCGTTTGCAAAGAAGTCTTGGAGTCATGAAGCACAGCGGCTCATAACCCAGCTCTTTGGTACCTGTTTATTTGCTTAAAACTTTCCGTAGTTTGCAGCGTTAGAAAGTTGTGTGTAAGGTCTCAGTAAGGGTGCCAATTGTTTGTGAAGCAGGGGGGTTATTTCAGGGCAGGGTTGGTGCAATACACGAGGCTCAGCTGGACGGAGTAACGTGTTTAATTTGCTCATGCTCGAATGCTTAGTGAATTTAAACTGAATTCTATTTCCTATCTCTAGGACAGCACGAAGCCGCGTTCTTTTTTTTTACTCTGTTTGCCGATACCCCACCACTGAGGAAGTTCTTGGCGAATGCTGGAAGGAAAAGGTTCTCTGCGGAGGGGGAAGGCGCGCTGTTCCTGCGTCACCTGCTTTGGGATAGTTCTGTTGTTGCAGCTGGTTTTGCTCCGCTGCTGGGGACTGAGCTGAGGGTGGGCGGGCGGGCGCGGCGCGGGAGGGGCTCCGGGCCCCCGTGCGGTCCCACCGTCCGGGAATCACCCGCGCCCGGAGCCTTCGCGTCCCGCGGGACCCGCGGGGGCGGAGCGGGGCGGGCGGCGCCTGCACGTGACCCGGGCCCGCGTGACATCACGGCAGCTCCGCCGCGGCGCCGGGAAGAACGCCGGCAGGAGCGCCGGGAGCAGCGCCGGGCCGGGCCGCCCCTCCCGCCCGCGCCTCGGGCACCTGCGCCACGGGGGGCGGCGGCCGCGCATCGCCGGGAGCCGCGGCCCGCGCCGGTAACTTTTCGCGCTGGCTTTGGGGGCGGCGGCATCTCCTTCTCGCCGCCCGCCGGGCCGTGACTCACGGCGGGGGACGTGGACGCGCTGTCCCGCCCCGCGGCCTGCGCCGGCCCGAGCGCCGCAGCGTTCCCTGCGACCCGGAGCCGGCGGCGCAGCGCCGCCCGCCCGCGTCCTGCTGCCGGCCGGGCCGGGCCCGGCGGCGCTGGAAGGTGCTGGAGGGAAGGGGGACGGCGGCGGCCCATCCCGCTGAGGCACCCGTGGTCTGGCGGGGTGCGGGCCGGGCTGGCGGCCTCAGCCCAGAGGGGCCCGGCGGACGGGATGGAAGGGGTCACTCTCGGCCTGGGTCCAGAGCCCAGCGCCGGCCGTAATGCGCGGTGTCTGCCGGCGGGGACTGAGCGGTCGCGCTGTCGGAGAGTCCCTTTCCTAAGGGGGTCCGAGGCGTCTGGGGAGCGGAGTCAGTTTCTCGTGGCTGCTGTCGTGCGTCTGAAGTGCCCGGGTTTCTGTCTGCTGTCTCCGGACGTGCTGTCAGGAGATGTTTACTTGCTTTGTGGTAACTTGTTAGCTTTCCACTATGCTCAGCTTGAAGTTCTCTGTGTCATTCACCTGTTGCATCCTGTCAACCCAGGTCGCGAGTTTTCTAGGACAGAAACTTGTCTGTACGGCTGTTAGTTTGCATGGTGCTGTTAAAAGGTAACTTTGCTTACATTAGTGGTTACTCTTCATTGTGCTGTTTCACTGACGCTTATGCTGCTGAAGTCCACAGATCTATCAAGAGATGATTTCGTTATGGGCTGGAAGCAAACCTTGGATCACTGGTGAAAGAGAAATGCTCTGTCTCCTGAAAATTCCTTCCCTTCTTTTCTTTTTCCTAAAGGGACAGCTGGGCTCTTCCCTGCAAGGCTTTTTTTGAGGGAGTCTCCAACACTGAGTCACGTTTCTGACTAACAGTTTGGATCACTGTGTGTCAGACAGTTTCTGGCTATGACTGCAGGTTATGTTTGTCTGTAGGGAAAAGTCCTCTCGGATCTGCTTCGTGTTCCAAGGTATGTGGAGTTGATCTGCTGTTCCTGGCTGTCAGAGAGAGGGCTATACCTGAGCACCGACAAAAGAAAACAGAAAGCCTGTTTTTTATTTCCTTTACTGAGTGATGTGGCTTGATTTTTTTAATTGAGTCTGAATCAAGACATAACCCCCTTGCTGAAATAGAAAAACATTCCTTATATTTTAATTATAGAAACAAAAACTGTTTGAAAAGTTCAGCCAATTGTTGCTGAGCTCTACCTTTCTATCATTTGGGTTGTGGAAGGAGGGCATTGGATGTGGTACACATTGTGCAAGGACCAGGTGGAGATTGGCCTTGGTACACTTCTTTGTCACTGCACCTGTGGCATATTCACCAGAAGATACTGCTGCTGTAAGGCTTGTAAGGGTAGACAGGCTGTGTGGCTTCCTGCTGTGACCCCTTCTTGGAATCTAGCACTTGCAGTGATACTTCTTTCTCATACATGAATATGCCCATGCATTCTTCTTCATACAGGAAGGCCAGCATTTGCAGGAGAAAAACCAGGGGGAAAATATTTAACAGCTTTCTCCCAGACCCCCAAAACAAAAGGTGGAGGAAATAAACCTAAACCAGCCTGAGGGAGGATAGAAAATGGGTCATTTTTGAGCTGCATGGGAGTTCTGTAGCTGCCAGAGGAAAGTTGCAGCTACTCGTGTTGTGAAGGGATGCAGAGAGAAGTACCACAGCAGGATCTATGTCTATATAAATTGCCTAATCTAAAAAAATATGGACAGGAAACTTTATCACAGAATTAGTGTGTCCTGGCAGTGTGCCTGGGGTTGCTCTTGCTTGCTGTTTCCAGTTACTGCTGCTGCAGCTCCCTGTGCCTTGTCAGCATGTTTTCCTTACCAGCTGGCTGTGCGGGGAGGCAGGGGGAGGCTATGCAGGACAGGCGTGCAGCCCTACGAATACAGAGCAAGAGTTTGCTGCCTTGTCCCTGTCTTACACCTGCAGGAAGAGTGTGTTTCCGCTGTGGTAAAGTGCATTTGATTGCTATGACTCTCTTTTCCTTTCTCTTGGATTAGTCCTCGCAACTCGGCATGCTAGTTCTGAGGCAAACAGAAGGAATTTTGCTGTTTGAATGTTAGCTCAAATGGTGATGGTCTCACATCTTGGAAGTATGTCTCTTGTAATTAGATCTGGCCCTTGTAATTAGATCTGGCCTGTGATTGTATGGCTGTCAAGACTGACAGTTTTCAAAATTTCAAGTTTTGAATTTAAAAATCTTTAACTCTTGCTGTTTTTCAGAAGTTGAGATTCCATCTGTCTAAGGAAGAGTATAGAATATAATGTGCTTTGTCTTGGGTGCATTGAAGGATGATCCTGCTTTCTGCTCTGGAAGCAGCTGCTGTGAAAGTCTCATTGTTGCAGATGTGTGGGTCTTTGCATGTTGAATAGGAAAGCTTATCAGATTGTTTGTCATTCTCCCTCTTCTCCCTCCCCCACCATGTAATGAGATTCACACACCTGACAGCCTTGGAGAAAAGTCAGTCTTCCAGAACTGTCATAGGTGTTCCTGCCCATTGCTGTGGGGGTTGAACCTACCTGATTTTTTAGGTCCATTCGAAACCATTTTATGATTCTATACAAAGATACCTTGTTTCATTGTGGGAGAATTCTCTGCTGATCTTCTGTAGGATGTGTTGACTTGTTTTCCTTACAGCATAATATCTCAGGAAGGCAGATTCCCATTCTCTTGGCTATGGAAACTGTCTCGGTGTGAAGGAACTTAATTTTAGGTGGGAATTCAGGGGAGTGCTTCCTTCTGATAGGTACAGGTCTGCATTAAGACCTGCATTCTGCTTATGAACAGCTTGAACTTGATCATTAGATCATACTTCTGCCAATATACAAGTACTGTTTGACTTAGCATTTTCATTGTAGTTATTTCAGGTTTCAGAGATGTGTTTAGTATTGTTAAATGAAAAGAGGCTGTCCATGTTCAGTCAGACCATAAAAATATATCAGTTAGAAATGGAACAACGGCTTCCTTTAGCATTCCTGTGTCAATTTTGTTCTGTGACTTCCTGTGACCAAATACTTTTTTTCCCATATTTGGAACACAGACAAATATCTTTCTTGTGTTCCCGCTGAAAGGGAGACACCCCTAAAGCTAGTGTAACTTGTACTTTTATATTTGGAGATCTCAAAACTAGATTTCCTGTAAAGCAAAATTACTTGCTTAATGGAGTGTCAAAAAGAAAATTTTACAGTGATTTACATAATTTTGGTGTAATATTATAAATCACTTTGGAGTATGTACTGTCAAACTCTTAACAATCTTATTTGGGGAGGACAAAGGTTAACTAAGGTAGTGCACAGAGGAGAGCAGAGCGTTGCAGATCTTCCCAGTAGGTTTAAGGAGGGGAAAAAAATAATGTTTATTTAGTGGGAAGTCGGTGAAGAAATGAAGAGAAAATGTTAGAGAATGAGAAATCTAATGCTTGTTTTGAGCAGACCGACACTAGTGCCTATCAGGATTAAGTAGGAGAACTATCTTGTGGGATGTGAGAATTGAAGCAATTTAAAAGCCATGTTGCAGAGTCAGGTTATATTTTGTACTCATAGAAACCTCTCTGAGATGTAAATAAGGTGTTAGGTGAGTATCAGACTGATTGCTAAAGCACATGACTGACAAGAGAGTAGGTGTCTCCTGGCACATAAGGCTTTCTGGTTTGTTTTAAGATTTAAAAAATATTGGCAAATTTGCTCACAAAATTTCTTGAAACCAATAGTGCATGGAAGCCTATCCTCTCCCTCTAGGGAGCAGGGCAGTGTTGGCCCACCAGTCCTCCTGCAGCTGTGAAGCAAGCAAGGTCGATTGGTTCAAATCAAGGCTTCCCACTTGCTGATAGAAATCATAATTAAAGTTAGTGATTTAAATAATTCATTTAAAGTTTGTTTTGCATTTGGTAATTTCTTAAAAGGCAGCTTTAGTCTAATCAGTTAGGCTCATCTATTACTGCTTCTTGCCAAACAGGACGATACACTGTATCTGCATACATCTATTTATGCTATTATATCACAGTAAATGTTTACATTACAAAATGGCCAGTTGTAATTACTGGGTGAATTTCTTTCCTCATGAATTGTACAAAACTGCATTTGAATAAAAAGGTCAAATCAAATATCCACTTTTTTATACTTACACTATAATCACACGAATCATGCGCTGGATACATAAGAAAAAATATCCTTGCTGGAGTGTGCTATTAAATAATAGGGATTCTGTCAGGGTAGTGTTATCTGTATTTAGCAGAATGAACTGGTTAGTTTTGGTAATTGTCTCTTTGCAGATCTTAGAATGAGCATTACTCATTGTTGTCTTGTTTTCATTTGGAGATTGTAAGAGAGAGGTACCTTCCACCCATTTTATACTGCCTGCACCACCTTTGAGTGAACTGAACTAATTTAATGAGTGAATTGAAGAAACTAATCTCTCTGCCTTTTTAAGAAAGAATTGTTTTGTACTGACTCTGCATGACTTTCTGGAGTTTAGAGTTAGACTTTTTAAACATTCTCCAGTAGCCATGTCCTGCTTGAATAGGGCCTGTGTGTGTTTAAATGGTTGTTTTAGATTTAGTCATAATTTGCCATTGACTTAGAAAATAAATTAACAAGTGTAACCTTGAAAACTGTGTGTAAAACCAACTCAGAGGAAAATGTTTGGAATTTAAGTATTCTCATCTAGAGCTCTTATGAAATGAGGGTGAACAGGTAGGCTTCTGTAACAGCTCTGTAGTATGTCTCGGTTGCCACAGACATACATGCAGAAATGTGCCAGCCCCCAAAGGACTCCACATGCCTTGCCAGAGATTTTTGCTGGAGGATCTCACAGCCAGAGAGGCACACGTAGTGGCTTTTTGCACGTCTGCCAGCAGAAGCTCACATGCAGCTTTGTGTGGGCACATGAACTTGCACTGGAACAGCCTTTGGGACTTGCTGTGGTGGTGCATGCCTTGACATGCAGGCACACATGCACACTCAGAGTCCTGTGGGCAGCCCTCAGCAGCGTGCATTGGCTTGCATGAGAAGTGCCACCGAGGCAGGGCAGTTCAGCTCAGCCAGCTGCAAGCTTCAAGAGTACAAGGAGAAGCTGTCACCTGGCCCTCAAAAAACAACTTTGTGATTCCAGTCTTCTGATTGACTGCTTCCCACCTTTGGCTGTTGTGTGCAGGAAAGGAATAATATGTTGATTTCTGTGAAGGGGCTAGGAAGAAGTTCAAAAGATGGCTTTTGTGTTAGCAGCTGGTGAGATGGACATTCTCAGGCATCTGCGTGTCTGAACAGGAAGCCAGGTAAGGATATGATAAGTAAGGATGTGATTTAAGGTCCATATAGCATGAGGACAGGCAAGGTTGCACTAATGCCCCTTCAAGAAAGGTGTCAGAACCCCTTCCTTAGCAAAGGAAGAAGGAACTTCTGTTGTGAGGAGTGTTTTAAAATGAAAAATAAAAATTTAAAATGTAAGATACAGAATAACTATAGATCATACAAGGTAGCCTCTGTTATCAGTATGTGTCTGAAAAGCAGGGACATAACTTTCTGGCCTGTATGAGACTGAAAAAAAAATTTTCCTTTGTCTGCAGAAAGCTCCCAAGCTGCTGTTTGTTCCTGTAGAAATTGAACAGGATTGCAGAAAGGAGAAACTATTGCCTGAAGAAAACGTTAATTTTCTCCCTATCGGTTGTACTTTGAGGGCATTTTCTAAAGAGCTGCTTTTAAGCAGCAGACTAGGGGTGAGGGTTGAAGAAAAAAAACAAGAAGAGACTGCAGATTTTTTTCTCCCTTGTTTCAGTATCATCTTCCACTGCTACTCCCTGATACTTGCTCTGGGTGGTGCCTTTAGCAGTGTCCCAGAATCAGTGGACCATCCACACCCTTCTTCCTTGACACAAGGATCAAAATAAGAAATGGAGCCACTTGTTGGCTTAGTCCCATTGCCTACTCCCACACACTTGTACACGTGCTGCAATTTGCAGCCTTGATCTTGGATTTGCGCTTATTTCTGAGAAGTCAAGGTTATAGGAGTGCTCTGATAGGATAACACATGCTGGCTTCCTGCAGACTCTGCTGGGGCATCAGTCTTTGCAGGATTGCTGGCTTCTCATTTGTCCTTGGGTCATGTGTGATGGCTTCCTTCTTGTGGCAGGGTTGTGCCGAAGTTGGGAGTAGACTGCAGTCCTTGCAGCAGGATGCTTGTGACAAACTCAGGTGGTCTGATGGTTACCTTCTTTTGCATTTTTCTGTTAAAACCTTTGTGCAAACTTTCAGTCTGTTCTGAGCTGTTATTGGGGAAATAGGAAAACATTGTTCTGTTAGCACCTCTGGTTCTGTGTACCTTGGTAGGGCACTTTGTGCATGGATGAGGGTGAGGCCTCCTGGGCGCTTGGAGGCAAGCTGTGAGGAGAGTGGGTGGCTTGCTTTCCCATCTGGTGGGTGTGCCAGCAGCGCAGCCATTTCACTGGCTGGGGTTTCAGCAGTGGATTCTGTCCGGATCTGGACTGTTTTTGAGCTGAGTATTTGTGGTGATGTCAGGCAGTGTGAGAAGGGAACATGACTTGGCAGGACAAAGTCTGCAGAAAGTTCAGCTCCACATTTGGCCAAGAGCCTCAAAGGCAACGAGATTGACACACACATTCTGCTACACAGCCTGTCACACGCCCTCTCACATGCTCCCTTCCTGTCACACAGATCTCTTTATCTCACTTTCAGACCTTTAACCCTTCCCTCCTAGCTTCTGCTTGGTGAGTTTATAAAACTCAGAGAAGTCCTCCTTTTGTTGACACTGTAGCTTGTAAGGGTTCAGTTGCAATGACCCCCAAAGCAGAAATAGCCTATACAGGCCAGAATCCAGAAGAGTAGTCAAAAGCAGGGCAAGTTTACTTTGCAGCAAAGCTCTTAATAGTCCTTTATTCTGACCTGCCCCCCTCTGCCAGTCTTCGCTTCACTTTCTTGGCAGCTCTTCTGATCTCCTTCATTGCTGTGCTGCAGTCTTCTGGCTGATCTATGTTTGGATATGTACATCTGCAACCCTGCCTCTCTCCTCCTGCTCTTCTAAGAGCAGTATTAGCAAAACCTAACAAAATAAATCCCTGATGATGCTTGAGTTGGGAATAGACTACCAGTCAAGCTTAGTCTGAAGCAGTTTAAAACTCTGTTACAGTATCCCTCTGATGTATTCTTTGTATGGGTATTTCAGTAGTACTGTAATTTCTTCCTGACCTCTGTGCTACATCTAGGGATGATCCTTCTATGAATGGGAATCAGTGCTTTTCCCCTACTGCCCTGAAGGGAATCTTAATGAGTTTCCTGCCTGTTTTGCAATCCAGTACTGTATTTCTGGTTTGCCTGTGAGCATTAGTATTTGTTTGGATTGATGCTTTTGGATGGAGTGGTGTTTGGATACAAAGTGTTATATAGAGACTTTATTAAGAGGTTCTTTCCCAGAAGCAATCTTGTATCAGTTATGGTGATGTGCAGTATGCTGATGGAAGTACTCCTGGGGTGGGAGGAAAGGAGGAAGTCAGTAAAATGAGCAAAGAGTTTTACTGTAAGCAGCCTTCCCCTTCTGTTCTTTCCTCTTTTGCTTCTGTTCTTTATGTCCTCTAATTTCATAGCTCGTAGAAGACCAGTTTGAAAGAGAACGTAGTCTGGACAAGGGATAGGAGTTGAGAGCTTTTAAGTTCTCTTTTTGTTTATCTTTTTGGCTTTGTCATGATATATGCTATGGCTTTGTGTCTTTTGTCATCTTGTCTTCCTGATAAAATGGTGCAGCTGCTTATTTTTTGCTTTTGTCTGTTTTAGTAGCTCAGTGCAGTTAGTGGACTGTGCCATGTTCCTGCTCAGAGGAGTCAACAGCAGTTTGAGTTTCTGTGTTGAAGAGATGCACTGAGACAGCCTGGGGAGCTGAGGAGATTTCCCTTAATAAAAAGTGCTTGGCTAGAATAGGCATGAATCATGAAAAACTGTTCTCTTACTGCATAGTTGAGATGAAATAATTTTTTAAGGAAACAGGTAAAAAAAACCCCAGTATGTTGTGGTATTACTTATCACTACCATTTTCTGTCTGCAGGAAAAAAGGCCTGCAGTACTCTCTTCTAGACATAATCTTTATTGGTCCTCTTATTCCTTATGGACTAGGTTTAGCCCTTTTCCCTGGCATTTCCACTACCAGGATGTTGTTATTTTGGGTATTCTTTTTTTTTCTTTCTTTTTTTTTTTTTTAAGTTCTGATCTCATGCTTCAGATTGGAAATAGCATTGGGGTGATTTCTCAAATCTGCTGTGAATCAGACTCATGTTTCCCTGAAGCTGGGCTATAACGTCTGTGGGACTGAGGGTCATTAAAGAGGAATGTAGGATTCATGGTAGAGTCTTTGTTCTGTAATATGGTGCTCCCAGAAAAGTCCACAATTATTAAAGAGAGAGGCTTCTCTAATTTTTCCCACTCCCTTCCAGCTTCTATGCAAGCCCCATTTAAAAAAACCCAGCTTTTTGGACCTAGTTGGTTATTTTCATTGCTTCTGATCTTGGTGACACTATTACTTCTTGCCTCTTTTAAAAACTGTTCTCTGGGAAGCCAAAGGAAGCCCTGGGTTATAAAACTGTTGCTTCAAAGAATGCCTGACTGTTATGTTTTGCATAGCTACTTATAATTGTGCAGAGCAAGATATTGATGGCTGAATAAATATAGAGAAGGCATCCAGAAAGAAACTGAGTCTGTGGTCCTGTTTTCCATGATGTCATGCAGTGGCATTTATAAAGAAACAGAGGTGGTGGGGTCAGATTGCATTTTTGGCCTTCAAGTAGGATGTGATGAGGTATTGCTTCATGAAGGGCGTGTAAGAGCTGGTCAGTAGCAGGATTAATGAGCTACAGACACCTCAACTTTAATTTTCCAAACTGAAGGGGGATTTTGTTAGCAGATTATTTTATAGTAGGAAGTTTTATTGGTTGCTTGAACACTTTTTACATTTGGGGTTTTTTTTTTTTTGTTGTTTTGGTAGTGATTTTTTTTTTTTTTGTTGTTGTTGGTGATGTGTGTATCTGGTGTTGTGGTTAGAAATGTGAAGGAATGACACTATTAGCCATTACAGGGACCCTAGAAAGAAAAACAGACATGTAAACCAAAACCACATTTGCATAGATACATGTGCAAGGGGAAAGAAGACTTACTGCTAGGATAGCTACATTTGCTTGGAGAAATTGAGTGCTACTGGCAAAAGAATGTTGTTTCCAATTTAGAGTGAGTTTCCATAGGAAAAAAATGCTATAATTGCTATTACAGTTGATGCTGACACATTCTGTGGACAAGGACCCAGGCTGGATTTCCTCCCTTCTGCTTCCCCAGAAGTGGCACAGAGCTGCCCTTTGCTTTCTGCTCGCAGGAGGGGGCAGCTACTCTGAGTGTTTCATCCTCCTGGGAGGAGCACAGATGGAATTTTTCCTGTAGGAAGCCCCTATCAGAGACTCAGTCCTGCTTCCTGCCATCTGAAGGTTGGTGCTGATAGTAGTGTTGAGCTGTCAGTGAGCTGGAGTCGTGGCCAGGCACAGGGGATTATTGCAGTTCAGCTACAAACAGCAAGTTCTGCTCATGTTCATCCCTGTGAGGGCTGCAGAAGCTGGTGTCCCTCTAAAGTGACTCTGCTTTGTCTCCTCCCCCTGTTGAGAAACTGGCTACACAGCTCATCTGGCCAGACAGAACTGAGGAGGGATGACTTGTCGTTTTACAGGATGGCATGGAGGGGAGGATGGAGGGATGCTGCTGCTGTCACATCTGTAAGCCTGTGCATGTCCTGGTTTGGCCATTCCTGTGGTGGCTATACTCTAGGTTAGCCAGAAACTTGAAGGCTGAGGTAACAGTAGAAAGCCTAGAAGGGGTTAGAGATTTTTTTTATCTAGATCAGGGTTGTGTTGTTTTCCAGAGTTCAAAGGAACTTGTGTCAATGGCCTTTTAAAGGAATTTCATGGCAGCAAGGTGGCTACATCACTCCTGATATGACTTGTTATTCATTTCCAGTTCATTAACCAGGGAAAAGTCTTATCTTCTTACCATAATCCCTTCCTCCCTCTCCTTGTTTCCCTGCCCTCTCTCTCTTCCCTTCCCTCTTCTTCTCACTCTTCCCCTATCCACGTGCCTGCCTCTTTCTGTCTCCCGTTGTCAGTGGGAGTGATATTTCCTTGCAAACAGGAAGAGAGGCGGGAGCAGCCCTGTGTGCAGTGTGAATGAACTCCAATAACCTCGTCTCCTTTCTCTTCCTTGCAGAACCAAGGACATCTGGCAATTGGGAGAGAGGGAGGGAGGGAGGAAAAATAAAGGCACAGTCCATTTCAGAATCTTACCCACCCTGAAAGTAGTCACATGCATGCTCTCTTTTCCTCTTGCTCCTTGTGTTGACATGGCTCTCTTTAATCAGACAGAAACCAAGAGTTGAAGGGAAGGGCAAACCCAAAACCTCAGCCTTTGCCAGGCAAGGTATAATGAGAGGCAGGTGAGAGAGATCAGGGAGCACCTGTTTCTGGATGAGGCATGTGAGCAAGAGAGCTGACTTGCAAAACAGTTGCTGTTGGGGGTGAGCTTTGCAGAGCCTGTAGTTCCCTGGGTGGGACTGGAGTCAGTGCATTCTGTCATCATCTGATTTAAAATTTGGGAAGCCGTATTTCTAAAATGAGGGAGTCCACAGGTTCTGCAGAAAAGAAACAAATATTGTACTCTGCAGATCGTGGACAAGGAGCGGGTTTGGTTTTTTTGGACTTTTTATGTGGAGCAAAGCAGAAATACTTCAGGCTTATTCTGCCCTGTTTTATTGCATTGTGTTTGGTCATACAGTTGTGCCTTAAGATTCTAATTCAGTTTGCTAACCCATTTATTCACTTATTTCAGTCCTACATGCCTTATGTAGGGTGAAACTGGCTTGAACTCCTGTTGCTACTACCATTGTTTGTTTATAATAGACACTTCACCTACAGAATAGCTAAGTCATATTAAGTTCAGATTCATAAGTGTCCATGGAACTGTCTGTATTTTGGTTGTAGTTATAAGGTCTAATCCTAGAAGGAAAGTTATGGAGACTTCCAGCTCCCAGAACTTAGTTTTAGGGTGTTTTTCTGTAATAGGAGCCAGACTTTTCCCTTCAGTGTTCTTTTAGAGATACTGTCTTTCAGAGTAACACCTTTCTTCTCTTCCCAGTACTCTTTCAACCAAGTGACATACATTTGTTTATTTTAATCTTTTCAGTTGTTAGTCACTTCTGCTGTTGTTCTCTGAACTTTGTGGTGGTTTCCGTGCCTGACCTGGGTAGGAGACAGCGTGCCTTGTGTTGAGACCAAATGAAACCCAGTGAGAGCTGGATGCTGCAGTAAGCCCACTTCAAAGGGAGAGACAAATGCCTGGGCAAAGACCATGCCAGGAATCAGCAAAGTTATGGGTAATAAAGGAGTTGGTCAGCAGCAGGAGTAAAACCTAAAGTAAGGTGGGGGACAGGGGGAGAGAGGCAGGCTTTGGAAGTGAGCTAGGGAGGGAGAGGTGGCAATTAAGACCCTTAATTTGAGGGCAAGAGACCAGAATGCAGCTGCGCAGCTGGGAGTGACTTGTAGGACTCTTCTGCATAATTGTCAATGGTGGCAACAACTTAAAAGGCTTACAAAGCAGTGCTACAGTCTTGGACAGCTGCTCATGGTCAGCTGAAGCTTAGCTGGACAGCGAATGAAAGCAATCAGGAGGCTGTGACTTTTCTTTATCAGCTTGGGACTGACGGTGGCTCGCAAACTCTTTCCAGCTTGTGGTTGCCTTTATGCTTCTGGGAGATCAAAATGGATAATATGATTTCAAACTCTGTCCCTGTAGTTCTCTGAGAGAGGGATTTACAGCAGGGCAACTGAGCTAGTCTGTTCCCTGAGTGTTGCAGAACTTTTTTCCATTCTTTGTAGACATACTCTTCAAAGTCATTCTTCATAGTGTCCTGTTGCACTGCTTTTCACATTTTGCATTTTTGTGGTTTGTCTCTCCCACTGTCAATCTGAAGTTACTATTTTTCATGTGAGTTTTGATAGTTTTCACATGTAGTATTACTTCATTTTCAAAGCGACAGATTAATTTTCTGTCTTGAAAGGTACAAGGTGTCTTTTTCAACTTTTTCCTAATTGAAACGTGTCATATGTATACTTTTCCCTCTCTCATAAACCTCCTATCTGTTTCAGCATTTTTTTGAGAAATGTGATGATGTAGAGGGAAGGAAGAAGAATGAGCCAACATGAGCTGGGAATAATCTTTGTTTCTCTGAAGCAGCTACAAGGTAGTACCAAGATCCAATGGAAGATTTGTAAAAATACTCTGGCTGCTACACCAGGCACAGTATAGGAAAAGCATTATGTCACAAAATATGGTTACTCTGTATGAAAGGATTGGAACAGTGATGTCTCTCAAGGGGCTTAGTTCTCTGCTGGTGCTGTAGAGTCCTGTGAAATCTCAGTCTAACTGGTGCTGGTTTTTTTTCTTGGCCACGCTTGGCCATCTGCAGCCAGCATTTGATAGCCACTGTAGCATTATCACTGTGTGAGTTATGCATTTAGGTTTCAGCAGAGGTCATTATGCACTGCCGTGGGCCCAGCTTTCAGAGATAAATGCTAGCAGCCAAAGTGAATCTATACTGCATGTCAGAGCACACCTAGAAGCCAAAATGCCAAATTATATCCCTGCTTTAGTTACCTCTGAAAGATAGCCCTTCCTGTCAGTTCTATTTGTTCACCAACAGCCTATTAAGGCCCCTGCAGAGAGGTGCTGTCCTGTTGACACACAGTGAGCACAGTCGTGTTAGCATATGTGTGCAAACATGAGGTCTCTTCCTCATGATGCTGACACGCTGCAGAGTGGCTGCTTGTGATTCATTACAGAACTGAAACATAGCTATATATGTTTGCCTTGGCAGGAACTGTAGGATATTGTAATTTACAGGGCCAGGACTGCAATGAGTAAATCCTGTTTTGAAACATCACAGAGACTTGAACAAACTTTCTAAAAAGCTACTCTTTCTTCACAGCATCCATTATTTGGAGGTAAAGGGCTTGTTGTACTGTTCCTCTGATTGTTCACGTGTTACACGTGAACAGTGAGTTTCTTCAGAGATGTGCTTGCATCTGTACTGGTTCCTGATCCTTAAACTCCTCACAGAAAGTGCCAAACTAAGAATACCAGGGAGAGGACAGCACTCTTTAGCAGAAGGCTCACACTAACTGCATTTGGTTTCTATATATTCTGTGCTGCTCAGTGATATCTCATTTACTGGCCTCAATGATCTGTAGCTTAGTCTGTTGATGATGGGTCAGATCAAAGTCTTCCAGAAGAATGTGTAAGTGCTTCAGCTGGCTTAGAGGAAGACTCAGCTGAGGGAATGGGATGAGATTGTTGCTGGAGGAAGTGATGAATGTTTCTGACATTCAGCATGAGGTACAAGAGCCAGGGCTGCCATCTTTAGTCTCTGAAAAAGCAGTTCTTTGTTGTAGGAGTGCTGACCTGGAGACCATCAGTATCCGAGTTGTTCTGTTTTCTCAGAAAAGAAGGGGAGATGGAAGAAATGGAGTAGGGTGAAGCTGATGGCAGCACATTTCAGAAGTGTTTAGTGTTACATTTGAGACATGGGTGGCAAGGGCTAGCAGAAATTTGTTTCCCTCAGCCTTTCATCTCCACATGTTTCTTCACTGGAGTATGTCTGCTCATCAGGTTACTCTCTTCAAGATGCTGCATTTGAGAGAAGCAATTGCTTCATCATTTGTCACATGGCCAGTCCTGGTTTCTGAAACTGAAGGAGTTGAGACAGACAGTGGGAGGCAGCATAGCTGACTGTGTCAAGAAGACAGTGTTCCCTCTTGCAGTTAGGGCTTGCATCACCTTTCTGCATTTTTGGTTGAAGTGGTGGTGCAGATTGGGAGGTGTGAATCTCTAATAACATCATTATTAGTACAAAACTTGGCAAGATTTTTAGTCATATAAAAACAATCCTCATGCATTTCTGTGAAAACTAAGCCTCAGGCTTGTCACATAGCCTCTCACTTGTGTGCATGTGAGGAAGATGCTCAGTAGGCTTCTTTACCTAGCACCAGAGTGCTGCTGTTCACTGTAAGGTCAGTTTTTCAGCCTGCAAGTGTTATTATTGCACCTACAAAAGGATAAGTGCTCTGTCTTAGGAGCAGAGAAGACAAGTAACCTTTTCTATCTGGCCCATTCTGTTTTGGGAAGGTTGGAGGCTAGTGCATGAAGCAGAAACACATTGGGTAGTTCTACAGTGCAGAAAGTGGCTTCTCTGTTGCTGTGTCCTGGATGTGCACATGGATTTATAATCCCCTCTCTTGGTAGCTTGCAATCTCTCAAGACACTCCTTTTTGGTCTCCAGATGTCTTGCTGACAGCAAGTTTCACGCTTGCAATGTCAGTCATTGTGCAGATCACACAGTTCTGAAATCCCATTAGACTGTACCCTTCTGTTGTTTTCTGGAATAAGTTCCAGTTGAGGCAGGGGTGCACTAAGAATGGGTCGCTGTACTGGAGGTCTGGGCCTGAGCACTGTTACTCAGTCCCTCAGATGGGTGATCAAACCCTTCCTTTGAAAAATTGCTGCAGTAGTGCTGCTGGTGATTCATTCTGCACAATAATTAATCTTTGAGTGAGTCTTTTGCGTGGTTTAAAGGAATGTGGAGATGCAGAGGCTTACTCTTAGCTTTCTTGTTTCATGCCCAAACATGTCCAGAGACATCTGTGTCAGCATTGCTGAGGAGCTTACATAGGACTAGGAATACAAATTGGGTTTGGATTTATTGCAGTAAAGTTCCCATCTCCATCTGATGCTCTATGTTGCTTCCACAAGGTTTTCAGATTCTGCAGGATTTACTGGGGAGACTTTTTTAAAGAAGTTGATTGTGGTAGCCACATGGTTCTTTGAGGACCATGAGTTTCTTCAAATTGCTTGCAAATCACATCGGTTAGGTTGTACTATCCCATAGTAGGACTTCCTTCTGTCTGTAGGTTTAAGTTTCATATTTTCCATCACTGCTTTTATCCTAGATAGTCTGTTTCTCCAGCTCCCTTAGGGGGAGGGGAGCTCTGAGTTCCTGATGCAGTCTGAGGCTGTGTTTACAGATGTCACGTGAATTAATGTGCCCTGTGGGTTTTAACACCTGCATCCACAGTGTAATTGGAGATGACAGGATCTCAGCAGGCCTGACAATGTGACTTGCTTTTATACTTGATGCCTGTTTCAGAATTCTGGGAGGTGGTTCATTTTTAGAAGCATTGCTTTCATCTTTGTTTTTGACATTCTGAGAAAAGTTGTGTGGTCTGGTCCAAATACCCAGGAGGAGAGAAGGGAGCTGGGACAGTGGTTTTCTGCCTCTTCGTGGTAAGCACTTGAGTGTGTGAGGCATGCCCCTGCTTGCCTGATGCTCTTGTATCTGAACTGCTTCAGAGCTTTCTGTCACCTCCTGCCTTTCGGGGACTGATAGGCTTCCAGTCCTGAACTCAATCATTCAAACAGGCCTTTCACGTAGTTGCTTTTTAAATCAGTTAATCTCTTTAGCTTGCATTGGTAAATCACGGAGTTAAGATCAAGTGACGTTCAACCAGCTTAGGGGTGTTTACATTAGCAATTTACATGAGTTTCACTGAATCTGTGTGATCTACTGAGTCGGCTCCTTTCTGTGCAGGTGGGGACCACTTTGGAAAAAGTGGTTGGATTTGCTTTCCAGTTTCAGATTCTGTAGTGGAGTTAGGGCTCTACTAACTGTAATGAAGATGCTTTTCAGTATGGTTTCTAGGTTCCACAAAAGGGTGTCCTCAGAAGGCTGCTGGTGAATCCATTTCCTGAGAATGGCATCATGGCCATTTCCCATAGGGGGGATGCTGGCTTTCAGTTTCTTACTGTAGGTGAGGGGAGGATTTGTCATCCTTATCTTTGATGCATCATCGACCTTTGTCAGTCTTCAGCTACTGATACTAATATGGAAATTCAATGTTTTGTAGTCTGCTAAATAGTTGTTTGAAAAATCTCTTTTCCAATTTTCTATATGCTCTGCAATGCATGCACCAAAATTCAGGGCAGCTGGCAGCACTGAGCTATTTTTTACTGGAAACTTTAACAAAGGCCACTGGTTATAATGTCAGGAATTTCCCTCTTACACACTTGGAGAGATCAGGGATGAAGTGCACTGGTAGTGTTGGCAGTAATGAAGTCGCTTTGATAAATCTGTTGGCAATGAAATAATAGTTTTGCACCTGGATATGCTAGTCTTGTATCTTTTCCCACAGTTTGTTAAAATATTGTGTTTTAAGAGTGGAAACATTGATAAAACAAAGCTAATTACAGAAATGAAATCTTGAAGCTTGCTTGTGATACAGCTTGTAATAGATTTTGGAAGTTAATAGTTTCAATAGCTGAACTCTTGCCTCTTTTGCATCTGTTTGTTTTTTCCACAGGTACTTCCTGACTTTCAGTAGTAGAGAGAAACTAAGGACTTTGAAGATAGATGCCTGTGGCCCCTTGCTAGGCAGAAACAATGCTGCAGCGATGAGATTATAGTGAGCCCTTCCTGTGTGGCTTCCATGGGTCCCACTCAACTCAGCACACAGGATCATGGGAAGAGAGTGGCAAGTGTATTGGAAATGGAGGAGGAAGGGCTTGCACTCTTCCCTGGCTCAGAGAACCCCCCTGAGCATGCAGGTATGCAAAAATTCTCACTAAATCTATGCAAGATAAAGACTATCCATTCTTTCAGCTGTAAGTAGCATTGCTACTTGGCAAAATTTTAGGACCATTTCTACTGTGCTTGAAGCACTCCGAGATGATGTCTAAGAATAGAGTCAGTTATTGATAGCTGAAGACTGGGTTTATCTAAGTGATAAATGCGTTGAATATTTTGCTTATTTGACCTTCTAGAGACTAGGTCCATGGCAGTAAGATAAAGATTTTTTGGGCTTACCAAAAGCTGCTGAACAATAAAGCTTTACTACAGGTGACAATCCAACAAGGGTAGGTGGTGCAAAGAAGTGATAGGGTTTTGCAGGTTGGTGCAATGGGAAGACAGTAGACATTTCTCCATGTATTTCTTAGGTTAACTGAGGATGAAGAGTATCAGACATAGAACTGAGATTCTGTAGTTAAAGCTGCTGCTGATAGCCACAATCCTACACTTTCAAACTGTAAGAAGACTGTATAATATCTCTGGATAGGTAATACAAAAAAAAGGAAAGCGTAAGTGCATAGGATCATCTTCTTAATGAAAATATGACAAATTAATGTGTTTGCTCAGCAGTGAGGCAATGGGCAATCTTGATATGAAACAAAGAGATAATCTGAACCTTGAATGAGGATTCCTCAGTGGAGTAGAAACAAAGAGAGTAGTTAAAAGGGGATATGAGATTTTTCAATAAAAGTCCTTAAAATGGGTCTGAGGACTTGAAAAGAAAGCAACTGATAGATTAATTCCTTATGAAAATATAAGGAAAAAAGACACAAAATGTGGAAAATATTAAATAGGGAATCTAAAGAGGAAGGAGGACCCTAATGAGAATTGAAGGTTCAGAAGTGGCATTCATGCTTTCTTTATACATCTTACATTATTTCTGTAATATCTTTGACTACAGAAAATAACAATAATCATCTGTGTAACTAAAATAATTCTTGCTCAGAGATGGAAAGTAATTTGCATAGATCAAAGAATAAACCTATCTGTCTCAATAAAGCAGTCATAGAAAATGTAATAAAAAATTTATGTAATGTCTTAGAGACAGCTAAGAAATCCAAAAGAGGGACAGATTTATCTGTGGAAGTCATTGGAGTACTCTGATGTTTCTCAGAAGCATATGAACATCACTTAAGGCTTCAGCAAAGTTGTTACACTAGTTAGTCTGCCATTACATGTGTTTATACTAAGTAATCTGAAATAACTGTAAGCATTGCATCATTTTTACTTGGTAGTGTGTGAAAAGAAATGTAGTTGAACAAGAGAGAAGATTATCAGAAATGTAACCTTTCTGATGACATTTTCTTGCTGTCCAATCTACAATGAGAAGTGCAGGCCAAATTGAGTTACCTCCAGGCCTCTGTAAAGTCAGTGGTATTGAAAATCAAGACCAAGATACTTATGGCTGGAGACTTGTATTGAGGAACACAGATAATAATGTCTGAGAGTGACCTAAAACTGGTTACCGTTTCAGGAACTTGAGCATAATAGTAAATATAAACACAAGTAAGGATAGAAGTATTGGAAGAGTAAGTAAAAAAAATGAGACATGCAATTGTAACCCTGATGCTGGTCAAGAAATGCAGTAGCCTTTTTCTTCAAACTAAGCAGTAACTCCAGTGTAAAGGCTTTCCAGGCATATCTAAACATTATCTGGAGATTTATCAAGATATGCTGGTTGTAATCTTTATAACAGCTGCCATGAATCAGTAATATCTGACACTCACAAAAATACCTGCACTATGAGCTGTGTAGAGTATCGGATGTCAGCATAGCTAGAATTAAATGGATAGAAAAGAGAGAAGGCTAATAGAAGGGGAATACACATGTAATATCGGCAAGCATTTGACTGGAGTGCTTAAGGTAAGATGTGTTGGAGCAGAGCAAAGATGTTTTCAAAATGCAGAGCCACTGATAAGATTAAAATCTCTCAGAATGTTATAGGAGGAGTTGGGAGCTGCTGCACAAAACCAGCTGAAATGTGAAGCAGTAGTGAAGGTCCCATATTTGAGATAGAGCAACAAGCTTTAGTAAAGGAACTGTCACTATGAGAGTGTTTCAGCTTTAGGAGTGGGAAGCGCCCTTCTTGAAGAGGAGATGCTGGCTTCAGGATTCCAAAGGCTCCCAGAGCTTGTAAAGTGTACTGCTTGTGTGCTTATTGCAGCTAACTACACAAGCTGCTGTCTCTGTTTCAACAGTTTTCCCAAGTGTTCAGTTACAGGGATTGTCTGCTCAGTCTGGCTTTTGTAGGGTCACAGTTTCAGCACTGGCTTTCTGTCACTACTGAATTGAGGAAATATTTTTCCTTATTCTTGTCCATATGTATGGCAGAAAATAGAAGTAAAAGAACTTGAGGTGAGTTCTGAAGAAATTTACTTTTTGCACAGTCTTGGATTTCAACTCAACTTTTTTATAGGTCTTTCTCACATTAGTAACATAACTGTAATTGGAAATTGCAGAACACTTGGCCTCAGTGTGTTTTGGCTCTTTCCCTCTGTTATGGAGAGGAACAAATGTTGAAGCTATATTTGTTTATATAGTTGAGGTGAAACCTTGTGGATTATGTCAGTAAGTTTGTTGCAGAAGACTTGTTTGCCCAGAAGGGGTGTGTGGCTGGTAGATAATGGGTTTGAGTGAGGATGTTAGTTGTCAGGGATGGGGCAGTCAGCTGCAAACACCACACTTCCTTCATGTCTCTGAGTTTACTTTTCTTTTTTTTTCTTTTCCTCGCTACTGTTCATTTTGGTAGAAAATCCCCCCTTGAAGCGGAAGAAGGGCCCAGCCCCTAAGATGCTGGGAAACGAAGTGTGCAGCGTGTGTGGGGACAAGGCTTCGGGCTTCCACTACAACGTGCTGAGCTGCGAAGGCTGCAAGGGCTTCTTTCGCCGCAGCGTCATCAAGGGCGCGCAGTACGCCTGCAAGAACGGCGGCAAGTGCGAGATGGACATGTACATGCGCCGCAAGTGCCAGGAGTGCCGGCTGCGCAAGTGCCAGGAGGCCGGCATGCGGGAGCAGTGTGAGCACTGGGGTGGGGACGGCACAGCTGGGCTCTGGGGACCATGGCTGTAAGGCAGGGGCAGTGCCAGTGCTTGGGGAGGGGGGACAAGGAAGGCGTGCAGGCTGAACATTGGAATGTGTGTGGGAAGTCACTGAGAGCTCAACAAGGATCACTTGGGGAGGTGAGGCTGTTAGTGGAACTCTTAACACCCAGCCCTGCTTTGTTCCTTGTAAGAACTTGTGGAATATACCAGCAGAGGAAAGACTCACATGTTCATCAGGGTGCTGTAAAGTGTGTCAGGCACATCAGGCTTGTGACCAGGACTGTAAGATTGGTCACCGTGCTCCTTGAACAACAGGCACTTTTCTTTGCTTCCTACTGTGAGCTTGCAAAAGAGGTCAAGGGCAGCACCACAGTACTGCAGCTGTGTTTGTGCATGAGCTAATCTCATTGCTCCCTTTAGTGATCTCTGCTATTTTTCTCACGCTAGCCATAAGGCTGCTGTTTCTGAATATTCACCAATATTCCTGCTTGCATATCAGGAACAGCCCTCTTTGGCCAAGGTTTCATCCCTTTACTGGTCAAGACTGACTGAATGAATCCTCAATTAAAGTTAGATCTGTGTGAAGTCTTCTTTTTTGACAGTCAGCACCCAGAACAGCTAGGAACAGTGGGTGTTTCAGAAACAAAAAATAATTTTGCAAAAATTAAGTGCCAGTGAGCTAGGAGACATGCTGTTCAGTTTTTCAGCATGAAACACAGCACTTCATATATCTTTGTCTCACTGGTTTTTATCAGCATTATGTGTGTTGTCTTTACCCCATTTCCCCGTTTCCAAGAGATACAAAACAGATGAGTTTGAAGAGCAATGTAGTAAGACCACTTGTTCACTTTGGTTCTCTTTTGTTGCAGGTAGATACAGAGAGCCTCAGTATGTTTCTGCATTTAGTCATTGTTTTGTGTTGAAGACAGCTCAGGAAAATTAGGTCAAATGGAATCTTGGTGTTATTATCAAGAACTTGGCAATACTTGTTGATGCTGTAATCCCCACTGCAAATTTGCCCTGTTAGTTTTGACAGAAACTAAGGGCTTTTTCCTCCAGCTGTTTCACTTACAAGGTCATTCCAGAACTTCCCCCCTAGTAATTGCTGGAAACATTCTTCTAATTCCCAGACTGAAGTTATTCATGGCCAGTTTATTGTTCTTGAGCCAGTGTGAACCATGAGGTTAAATAATTCCTTCCTGACAAACCGAGTAAGTTAGATTGCTTTGAATTTAGCATGGTGTAGGAGCTTGCTCATAGGCAGTCTTTAAGATTAATAGCCAGGTAACATGTTACCAGATAAAATTTTTTTTGTGCATTGGAGTCCCAAGATGAGGGATTGTAATCACTTGGATCAATTACTTCCCTTCTTAAACTGACACTGTAAGTAGCATTCTCTAATCTTATAGATCATCCTTATTTTGGTAATTGTATTGAATGCCTTTGCTGTTAGAATTGTAAATTTTGTGTATGGTGCATGTACTTGTGCACACATCCTCCCTGTTTGAAGTCAGGGATAAAAGTTACTGTTCTTTGTCTATCTTTCCAATCCCAAGAATGCTGTCTTACAGCAGCTGTCCAGTTCTTGTCTTTGTTTAATGTGATTCTGTTAAGAAGTACAGTTATATACCTGTTCAATTTTAGGGCCTCCTGCTTTTCTGTATAGCAGGTATAGAATCATAGAATCATCAAGGTTGGAAGAGATCTTTTAAGATCATTAAGTCCAAATGTCTACCCAGCAGTACCACTGTAACCCTTAAAACACTAAACCATATCACCGAGCACAGATCCAGGTGCCCTTTAAACACCTCCAGGGATGGTGACTCCACCTCCCAGGGCAACTTGCTCCAATGCATGCCCTAACAAGGAAAATTGTTTTTAATACCTAATCTAAATCTCCTCTGTCTCAGTTTAAGGCCATTTCTTCTTGTCCTCTCACTGTGGGCATGGCAGGGGGAACTAATCCCCCCATCTCATTACAACCTCCTTTGTTTTCTGTGTTATCTGTGAATTAAAAAAATGGCCAAACAATCTTTCAGCACTTCTAAAGTCTTATTTTTAAAGTCAAACTTTGTTTATTTATCTATGTTCCTGAAGATACAGAGGGTGTTGGTTTTTTTTTTTTCAATCAGTTCTTTTCTGCTTCCCTTCCCTCCAGAGTGTCAATCACAGCACAGAGCCTGGTGCTGTCAGAGTCTTGCTGAGGCTGCACTCAGTCCCACTGTCCATGTCATCAGCAAAGGTGTTAAACAGTCCCAGCACCAACCCCTGGGGAACAGCACTCCTCACTGATCTCCACCTGGACATTGAGCCATGGGCCAGTCTTTGAATGTGACCATCCAACCAATCCAAGTGATCTATCTGTCAAATCTGTGCTATTCCAATTTAGAGACAGGGTTACATTGCTCCTGAGCTTGGAGGAGGCAATCCTTGAATATTAACCAGCTTTCTTGGGCCCCTCTTCCCTCCAGCACTTTATCTGATAGTACTCTACTGAGCAGATCCCTGAAGAGGCCAGAGTCTGCTCTCCTGAAATTTAGGCCAGCCAACTTGCTGTGCACCCTCTCTCTGTGATGCCAGTATGATCACAGCTGTGCAGGTGTGTGCATGTCTCTTAACTCCTCTTATTTGTTCCCTATGCTATGTGCATTTGCATAGTGGCATTTAAGTTGGGCTCCCAATGAACCTGACTTACTGTGGCAGGAATTCTGTTGTGCTGCCCTTCAGGTGCTCTCCCGTTGACCTGCATACCCTCTACAGGCTCTGGGCATCTCTTGCTGGCCCTGGCATTAAACTGGTTTGGGAGAGGAAAGGGATGGATTGAGGTTCCTGTCCCTAGGCAGCTTTAGTTTAAATCCCTCTTTGCTGCTTGACAAGCCTACGAGAAAAGATGTGCTTCCCTTTCTCTGACAGAGGGACCCCATCATCTCTCAGTAGAGCAGATGCCTTTGAGTTCTGTTCCTTACAGTGTTACATCCAACTAACATCTGCCCTTTGACTTAACAACTGAAGGAGACTTGTAACCCTATTCCTGAAGGACCTGTGGTTGGTCCTCAGTACATTTATGCCAAGTTGCTCTTCCATTATTCATCTTGGGGTATCTTACTGCTCTAGAGTTGGCTGCAGATGTCCTGTATAGCAAATTACCTTTTCACTCTCAAACTCCACCCAGGGCTGAGTCTGACCTTTGAAGAGGGTGAAATGACACAAGTTGTTAAATTAACAATATTGAAAAAAGACATAACAGTGGGATAATATAAAATAGGGTGGACACACTGGCATATGAAGGGAGCATCTGTTGTAACATGACACTTTACGGAATTGCTTTATGGGAAAAGTCACTGTTGTTTTTCTGAGATCTGCAGGGCATCATGAGGGGAGCTTCTGCCTTTTGTGAACACTTTACATAACAGTATGATTAGAAGAAAGGCAATGAAACAACTTAAAGAAGGGAATAGAGAGAAAAACAAATAAGTATCACTGTTGACTCTGTTGTGTACACTCTGCTATGCCCAGTACAGGCAGCTCTGATCTCTGCCTCTCCATCCACAGCACATTACCCTGTGTTCAGTGTGGTTTCCACTGTGTTCCTATGATTGATCATGAGCTATTCCTGCTTTAGATGTTCTGTCTGAAGAACAGATCCGACTGAAGAAACTGAAGAAGCAGGAAGACGACCAGGCTCGGACAGTTGTGGTGCGTCCAAACCCTCCAAATCCACCAAGCCCTTCCCACAAACTGACGCCGGAACAGCTGAGTATGATAAAAAAGCTTGTGGCCGCTCAGCAGCAGTGCAACCAGCGCTCCTTCACAGACAGGCTCAAAGTGACGGTAAGAACTCTACCAGTGTACCCAAAATAAGAAAAAGTGAAGTTTGGGGAGTTGCATTTTAGGTAAAAAAATTGGCAGAACAGAGTTGCTTTAGACATGGCATCTGTGGGCTAAAGCTCTGTAAAGAATAGCAAAAGATGATATTCCGAAGTTGTCATTTTCTTTCCTTGTTCTCTTCATCTTATCTTTCATCTTTGGCTCCATCTTTCACAAATATATGCTGTCTCTTCCCATTCTACAGCCATGGCCCCAGATTCCTGATCCAAATAACCGCGAAGCAAGGCAGCAGCGTTTTGCTCACTTCACAGAACTTGCAATTATCTCTGTGCAAGAGATCGTGGACTTTGCCAAGCAATTACCTGGTTTCCTGGAACTCACCAGGGAAGATCAGATTGCTTTACTGAAGACATCTACCATAGAGGTGAGGGTTTGACTCCACCCCAGATCATAGCAGCAGAGATGAAAGAATTTGGAGTTATCCACCCAGAGAACTAGTTCTGTCCCTTTTTCAAGGATGGCATACTGAGGGATCTGAGCTGTGGGACCATTACTGCAGTGCGAGGTTATATTGGCAAGAGGCCTGGTTATATACTGCAGTGCCTGGTTATACAGGAAGGGAATGAGGCAAGTGCCTTGGTAGTGCTAAGGAGGAATTTCCCGTTTCCGAGAAGCAAGACACCACAGACTTTATCTTGGAATTTTTAAGCACTCTGAGAAACTGGAGTGGTTTTGTTTGGTGCTTGTTTTGTTTTGTGTTTTTTTCCAAAGATGCTTCAACAGTCAGCAATGTATTGATGTTGTAACATTTCTTCCTGCTTTCAAAGCAAGTATATCTTATTCCTGTCCTCAGGTGATGTTGTTGGAGACATCTCGGCGCTACAATCCAGAGATTGAGAGCATCACCTTTCTTAAGGACCTGAGCTATAATCGGGATGACTTCGCCAAAGCAGGTGGTGCATTAGACAGGTGTTTCTTCCTCCCTACTGTCTTGTGTTCTTAATATTTTCCTTTTTAATGTGGGCAGCTGGAAGTAGTTTGTGGTGAGAGGTTTAGAACAGGACCAAACCAATAGCCTCACAAACGATTTTTTTTTTTTTTTTGTGCTTTTAATGTACCAGCTCATTTTATGTCTTTTTCTACATGTCAGTTTGCTTGGGAAAATCTGGACTCTTAAAGCATAAAAATATTGCCACCTAGGACTGGCAGTTGGTGTGAAATTCCTTGCTTGTAGAAATGTGACATGGTGGTGGATCTGTATCAGATCATACCAATCTAAACCACAGTCTTCTCTCCTTTGCAAGTGTGTCACTTGCTAATCTGGATGGACGCTTAGAGTGCCGACATTACTGTGATTACATTTCAGTTGATGCAAAGTTTGTGCACTGAGGATCCCCAGAGACTGCTTTAGACACTTTATCATCCTATTATATGGTAGCCTGTGGTGCTGTGATCTCTGAAGTGTATTTTGCCAGGAGCTATGAGTGTTTGTAATTTCAGATGCAGTAACAAAAAGTGTGTATCTTCAGCATTTCTAAAAACAAGACTTTAGCCTGTGCTTCAGCTGATTTTTTAAAATTTTATTCCTTGACCAGCTATTTAACCATTTATACTTGAGATGGCCTGTATATACAACTTTTCTTTATGACACTTTTCCTGGTAGCCTTTTCTTTGGGTTATTGGAAAGGCAAAAAGCAGGAATCCAGAATTATTCCCTCCACTTTGTTCTTCCTTCTCTGATGCATTTGTAATGCAGGAAATTAGAAACTTGGATGCTATTTTGGAGGAAAGGCCTGAAGTTTTCAGTATGATTACATAGCACAAAGGGACCTGATTTGACAGTGGTCTCTATTACGGCTATAAATATCAGTGCATTTCTGTCTGACTGCATTTATCAAATGAGGTGATTGGAAGCCTAGGTCAGACTCTGCCTCAGGTCTCCCAGTTCTTTGAGCTGAAGGAAATGGCATAGTTCAGAGTTCTTGCAACCGCATATTTTCAGCTCATACATGCTTTAGATGAAGCAGAAGAGTGGAATTAAAGCTTTCTTTGAAAGCATGAAGGCTACTGGTGTGAAGGAGGTGATGCTGTGAGAGTGGACAGTATAAATGTTGTGCTTGTGACATTCTGATGTTTTGATGGACTTATCTGATGGCTGATGTTGTGTTCCTTTAGCGTTGCCCAGTAATGTGCTGTGGGGCATTTAAGGCTTTAGGAAAACCCAGAAATAGTTTCATTTTACAGATAGAATCTGAATTCTCAGCCACTGTTGTTGGTGCTCACCAGTAGTGGATGTAAAGCGAGGATTCATTAAAGCATAATATAAGGTTTTTTTTCCTGCCTGTCTCTCCTTCCCACTCTCTGGTGTATAGCAGTGGATTTCTGGCAGCCTTTTCCGTGAAAGGGAGGGGGAAAGAGGGGAGACAATTGTTACTGCCTCACCTTGTTCTCTTCTGTTTGTTGCAGGTCTGCAGTTTGAGTTCATTAACCCCATCTTTGAGTTCTCAAAGGGAATGAATGAGCTACAGCTTAATGATGCTGAATATGCACTTTTAATTGCCATCAATATTTTCTCTGCAGGTAAAAAGCCAGGAACACCTGAAGAGCTGCAGTAGTGAGTCAGAGGGCAAAGGAAGTAGAGTGAAGGGATGTTACATGCAGAAAAGGAGTAATTGAGCGTGTATAGAGTCTAGTGATAAAGGGAGCATATTGTTCACTATATTCTGAATTGTCTAGTGCCACTTCCAGAGGAAATTTAATTCCTTACTACTGGAAGAGTGTGCAGAAACACCAGCCAGTACTTATCTTCCTCATTTAGAAATTGGTATTTTACTGACCCCTTCATGTCCTTGGCACCTCTCTGGTGTGATGCAGGTCCCACAGCATGAGTGACATCTAGTGGGCAAGCAAACATACTCCTGACAAGAGGCAGTATCACTCCCGGCCAGGACTGGGCTTTGCCAAGAAGCCACCTCTACTCTTCTGTCTTGTGACCTGATTAATAACTGTTTTTCTTTGTTCCTGTTTCCTAACTGGCTCAACTATTGGAGAGACTTTCCCATTTGCTTTTGAATAGGTGGCTTCACATATTTTCTGGGACAGGAACATGAGACCAACCAGCACTGTGTAAATGTGTTGGTGAAGTTTTGGGAAGACACCATAGGAGGAAGTGGGGTTAGACAGAGATGTTAAATCCAGTGAAGCTGCCCGTGGCAATCTGCTTATGTCTACTCTGCTTACTTGTAACCTGCTTTTTGGCAGACCGACCGAATGTGCAGGACCAGTCCCTGGTGGAGAGGCTGCAGCACACCTATGTGGAAGCACTTCATTCTTACATTTGCATCAACAGACCAAATGTAGGTGCCTGACCAGAACATCTCCAGGGATGATGCAAGCAGATTTTGTATTTATGCAGGCAGAGTTCCTGCAGTATTGTCTCTAACAGGTCTCTTGCTGCCTGTACTGTCAGATTTGTCTCTTCTGGACTCTTTGATAGCACCTGTAAATGCAGGGTTTGTGAGCTGTCACAATCTGCTGTCCTGTATCATGTTTAATAGTTTAGGCAGCATGGAAAGTCTGGAGTTTTGGGACATGATGTACTTCTTGTGTTCTTTCATACTGCATCCTCCTGGAGAATGCTGGGTCTAGAGGAATTAAGGATTGTGATTACAGTGTAATGTAATCAGTAGTGGTAATTTTTTTTTTAAACCAAGTTTTATATGAATTTACTAACAGCTGTCTATTTGGCCCTGCAGGACCGTTTGATGTTTCCACGGATGTTAATGAAGCTGGTCAGTCTTCGGACATTGAGCAGTGTCCACTCTGAACAGGTGTTTGCCCTGCGGCTGCAGGATAAGAAACTCCCGCCCCTGCTCTCAGAAATCTGGGATGTGCATGAGTGACTGCATGTTCCCAGGGCGCTGACATGCTGACATAATGCCATCTCCCAGCCTTTGCTAACGAGAAGCCAGCCTCCCCTCTCCAAAGCACTGAACCCTGGGCTGGACATGCAGGGAGTGATGAGCCTGGGGTTTCAGTGTTGTCATGAGACTATGCAGGAGGCAGCTGGGCTAGATCAGATGGAGGGGTTGGTTTCGATGTAGTGCCCATACCCCAAAGGAATAACATGAAACATTCGAAAACGGTAGAAATGAAGACCTTTCCCCTGCCCCTCAACTCCTTTTTCTTCAGAGTCTTTCTCTTCTCTTAAGCATATGCTGAGGGTTTGCCCCATTGATCCTCTTCTTGCTGATTATGAAAATGAATTTGCAGGAACTTGCCAAAAGCTCTCTGTTGAGAGTAACCCAGCTCAAAAGGCTTCTGCAGGGTCCCCAGTGTACCTGGATCTGAGGAGCTCAGGGAAGTCAGTGTGGATGTTCTAGGGGTTTCACTGGGTTTCCTATAAATAAAATCTCTTGAATGTGCTGCCCTTTACAATGATTCCAAGAGAAGTAGCTTTTATTTCTTTATTATGAGACTACATCTCTAAAGCTGCCCTTTACTCTGGCCCTCCTTTGGAAAAAGGATTCCTGTAATGTGTAGTGCCCTTTGTCTAACAAGGAGGTCCTCTGGGTAGGGAACATTGTGTATCAAAAAGATGTCAGGCATAAAGTAGTGGATTTTTTTTAACGTAATGCATCACAGTTTTATCTCATGGCAGTTCTCAGCTCAATTTACCTTTGATTTGCTAACAGCTGGACAACTTTAGTTCAAAACAAATCAGGGCATAGATTTTATCTTTAGGGATGAAATAGAAGGAAGATAAGTGGGTAGGCCTCGTACCTAGGTAATGTGGGTGTGGTGGAAGAATCTCAAAAACTTCCAAGAATCTGGAGCATGTGGTATGTGTTCCAAGGTGGGTGTGAAGATGTATTGACCAAGGAGAGAGGACACACTGCATTTAGTGAAATATGTGAGCACTGCATAAGCTGTGGGCTGCACAACTCTCAGATCACAGGCTGCAGGAATATTGGGTGTAATCAGATCCACTTGCATCGTCTTCCTTTTGCCAAAGTCTTTCCAAGGTACTTGCTCAAGGTTTCAGTGGTGATCACGGGATATGGAGATCCCTCCTGTATGAGGAGTGCCAACTCCTTCAGAAGGACACTTGGGTCTTGTATCCTTTCGTCACTTTGGGCATTGTGAGATCCACACTGGATTTATGGCCCAAGTTTTAAGTATCCACATCCATAAGTATTCTAGGATTTACAGCAATATTTTGTCTGGCGGAATAGAAATATACTGTTTTAAACATGTTCCTTATTTTCCAAGAAAAAAATCTTATGGCTGATCTCAGAGATGTAACCTTAAATATCCTGGTAGCTTGGTCTCATGACTCTTCTCTGTCATAGGGGTCTATGTTTGCTTGCCCGGTGAGCATCCCAAGAGCATAGGTTCACATGGCTCGGGGTTTTTTTGTCTGTCTGTTTTTTGGTTCGTTTGTTGTTTTTTTTTGGCTGTGTATCTGAGCGCTATGCCCGTGGTGAGGGTATCGTGTCCATTTTGCACTTGAGGTTGGTCCCCTGCCACTGGCCTTCACTCTGCACCTTTGTAAAGCACTTGTAACAATCTGTAAAATAATCTGTTGTTTTTTATAACTCATTGCAATTGCAAAAATTCTTGTTTAAATCTGTATTTTTAACTAATCTGTTTGAGAAATGTTAATGTTTATATAAAAGAATAAAGCCTAATACAGGATTTTGACATTCTCTGATGCGTTGTCATGAGACTGGAAGAGGGTGGAATAAGTTCTTGTTGTAACAAGCTCAAAGCTGATAAGAAATTATGAGTACATGTGTTGGGGGAGAAACAAGAAGTGTCGAGAAAGAAATAGCAGTGCAACCCCAGGCAGTTTGTTTTGGCCTTCGGTATGAGATTTGTAGCTCAGTATGTGCCTTGCTGTGTGCCAGAGCTGGCAAATAGCTGAAGTGGATTAAGTGTGTATCAGGAAGACCATGCATTATGCATACACTCGTCACCTTGATTTGTACAGGTGCATTCAGAATGTAACCCTTTCATTGTGTGTGCTCCTCTCCATTTCCTGCATTTTGTGGCTCACCGAAATTGAAAGAATCCAGTGTGCCCTGGCTGTCAAGTGGATTTCAGTGGGGCCTTACCTGACCCTGGTATGCTGCTCATTTCTGATGTCTCCATAGGCAAACCACCAGGAAGAGCTGAACATGTGCATTACCTCAAAGGGAGCAGCAGGATGGGGGAAAAGCAGAGAGCTGTCCAGCATTAGCTGCTTCTGAAATGCTTGATGATCCCCTGCCCCAATGGGAAAGGAAAGCAATGGTCAGTTCAGCAAGGTTCCACACCTCAGGCTGTTCTGTTGAAGCCTCTAGAGTATCAAATTCCAATTGGAATCTACTGAACCAGAGGAAGAAGGAATAGCAGTAGGCTTACAGAAGACTGGAGCAGGGTAGGAGATGGGGAGTAATGAGCAGAGCTGAAGACCTCATCACTGCTGGGTGGATTAGAGGGTGGCTGGGCCCTGCTGTCAACAAAAGAGCTGCAGCTTAACTTCCAGCTTTATATTCTTTGGGCTGCATCTCCTTAATTTGAAGAGAAAAACTGCATGGGAATTTGAGGGATTCTCAAGGTGTACAATGTATAACATTGCTGTGGAGGGCAGTGGTGAAAACAGTGATTTCTCTTGCCTCTCTAGTGGTTTAACCCAGACAGCCACCAAGCCCCACACAATCACTCACTCACTCCCCAGCAGCAGGACTGGGGAGAGAATCAGAACGGTAAAAGCCAGAAAAGTCTTGGGTTGAGATAAAGACAGTTTAATAGGGAGAGCAAAAGCCACACACACAAGCAAAGCAAGGACTTCATTCACTGTTTCCTGTGGACAATTCATTAATTCACTGTGAATTCACTAATTCACTGTGGACTTGCAGGTGTTTGGCCATCTCCAGGAGAGTGGGGCCCCCTCACATGTAATTGTTATTTGGGAAGACAAACACCATCAACTCCAAACATCCCCCTCTTCCTCCTTCTTCCCCCCTTTATATACTCAGCTACATGGTCTGGAATATCCCTTTGGTCAGTTGGGGTCACCTGTCCTGTGTCTCCTCCCAACCTCCCATTCACCCCCAGTTCCCTCGCCACTGTGGCAGCATGGAAAGCAGAAAAGGCCTTGGGCTGTGTGAGCCCTGCTCAGCAATAACAAAAACATCTCTGTAATATCAACCCTGTGCTCAGTACAAATCCAAAACACAGTCACTGTGAAGAAAATTAACTCTTCAAGCCCAAACCAGCAGGATTTTCATTATCATGTAGTCAAATACAATCTTCTTCTTTACATCTTCACATTCTCACTTTTTTTGAAAGTGCAAATCAGTACAGAACCTTTTTTTCTTTGTCTTTTAGAAGCTTCGCAGGTTAGCCTGTTGAGTTCAAGTAAGCAGGTGTGGGGGAAGAACCATCTGTGAGACTGGTGACCCTTTGTACATTTATGTTTACAAAATGCTATCTCGGCCTGAGATTCAATCCTGCTGCTCTAAGTCTCTATGCCTGATCTATCTCATATCAATTTTGCTGATTTGGCTGCTGGAGAAATCTTGGGATGTTTGAATTATAATCCTGGGAAGTGTTCCTGGTTGGCTGTACCCTTATTCAACATCTGTATCTGCTCATGATACATTCAGATCAATGGGGAGGGAGGAAAGCTATTTCTGAAAACCCAAATCCTCTACAGTGGGCAAAGTATAGATGACAAATATCAAAGAGTGTTTCTCCATTTTGCACTCCAGATATATAAAAATTGTGAGTTACTTGTGGTGCTTTTGGTTGCATTTCGGATTTATTTTAGTAGTTTTGGTTTTGTTAATAAATGGATTTGTTTGAGCAGCATATTGGTTTTTCGAAGCTTGGAAGGAGTTAAAGCTTTATCTCAAGCTTTTAATAACCAAATAATCTTGTAATCTTATGAAGCTGCTAGCAAATCAGCAAGTATGTAGCTCAACACAGAGGGTGAAAGTACACGGCACTGTGTCTCCTTGCCGCAAGGCAGCGTCTTCTTGTCCGTCTGGAGCCGAGCTTTGCTGCGAGGCTTCAGCTGCTGCTTGCCAGGACGAGGTCTGAAAGCACCAATTCGAGCGGCCGAAGTGTTCCTGGTTTTCTGGACGCCTGCGCAGGAGAGCTGCGTCTCTCCACACTTCCTGACACCCCGCCTCCAATCCCGTCTCCAATTCCCCCTCCATCCCGCCTCCAATCCCGTCTCCAATCCCGCCTCCATCCCGCCTCCAATCCCGTCTCCAATCCCGTCTCCAATCCCGCCTCCATCCCGCCTCCATTTTCCCTCCAATCCCGCCTCCATCCCGCCTGCCCCTCCGCGGCTGCAGCGCCCCCTGCGGGCGTCTGGCGGGGCGGCTCCCCCCGTCCCCGCCGCGAGTGGTTCGCTCCGCCCGCCCCCGCTGCCCCCCTGCTCCGGCTGTGGCGCGCGCCGCCGCCGGCGCTCGATGCGGAACTGGGCGGGCGGCGCAGAGCGGCGGCGGCGGCGCAGGTGAGTGGAGCGACCCGACCGGGCGGGGTCCGGTGCCGGTGCCGCAGGCGGCCGGGTGCGTGCACATGTCACAAGCGGAGGCTGCCGCACCGACCCTACGTGTGGGTCGGGTTGGGGAACGCGGAGCGCGGCCGGCAGCGCTGCCTGCGGTGACCCGCACCCGGACAGCTGGCGGCGGGGCCCCCCCGTTCGCCCCGAGCGCTGCCGCAGCCGCCCGGTCGGGCGCGATGGTGATGCTCGAGAGCGGCGAGCCCTTCCTTCCGCAAGGTCACGGCCGGCGGCGGACAGAGATCGTGTCCCCCCGCTGCAGCAGCGGTGCCGGCCGGGTTCGGCTCCATCGTCCCGGGGCTCCGGTGGTGGGCGGGGCCGCGGTGTCCCGCTGTGGCCGCGGGCTCAGCCGGCCGCTGTCGGCAGCAGCCCCTGCGGGGTCGCTGCGGGTTTCCAGGCGGGACTGGGCCGCTGTGGGAATAGCGGCGTGGCCGGCGGGCAGGGGGCTCTGCCGCCGGCGGGGCTGTGGGCGAGGGGCCGGCGCCCTCGGTCCCGGCCACCCGGAGGCTTTTCCTCGCTCCCTGCCGGGTGGAAGCGGGCAGGGTGCTGAGGAAAGGGAGAAAGCGGCTCAGGGCGGACGGAACCCCTTGGAAAGGGTGAGGCGTGCAGCCGTGTGAAGGGGTTGCTGCGGTAATGTGACTGGAAAGGTGCTTTTACTCCTTGGTTTGTAAACAGCAGATCCTGTTACTCTGCAAGACAGGAGAGTATTTCCTAATAGAATAGGAAATCCACTTTATACTGGGCAATTTCTTGTGAAGTCGACTATAAATCAAAAACATTTTCCTCTCAGAAATGGGTGTCACCACCTTGTTGTGTTGCTCGCTTTTATTGCCAGGTGGAGGAGGGGAAGAAAGCTTGGTCTGTGTCACTGTTTGTATGGAGTCACGATAAAGAAGTGTTTCAAGAAATGATAAGCTTTGAAGGAAACTGATTTGTTTTCTGTCTTTCTTCTCTCTCTTTCCCCCCTGAACTCCTCCATATACCACACTGTTTTCAGTCATATGTAAAATAACATACATTATAAATTTGCAGCCCCATGGAGATGGGGCAGAACTGTGATCTGGCAATATGTTGTGCTCTCCCTAGACAAGCCAGCCATTTTCTCTGTGTCCAGTGTGACTCTGGGTCAGCATTTCTGTTGGTGTGCTCTCAAGTGTCCTTGCTGTGCTCCTTGCACCATTGCTTATCTGCAAAAAGGATGCTACTTGTAGACACAAGCAAGAGGAGGGAAGATTTATTGTGGTGTCTTGAGGGTCACATAATCAAAGTCATCCAAATATAGGTTCTTTGGGAAGTGTCTCTATTTTTGGACTTTATACTGCTTGGACCCAGGCAGCTGTTTTGGATTGAGCACAAGATGCACTTGCTGTGTTCAGCACTAATGAAAAACTGCAATCCTGACACATCCAAGAGAGCACTTCACATCCAACACAGCTAAAATGCAGTTTTTACAGGATCTGTAAAAAAAAAATCTGGCCATCCCCTCTCAGCATGTTATGTAACACTGAACTGATAGATCATTCAATCTATAAAATACTATTTTTGCATTACTGTTGTATTGTTAGAAAATGCACAGCTTTTGAACACAGTTTAATAGACGCTGTAATTAAATGCACACTCGTTAAGTATCTTACTGTGTGTTTAACAAAATGCAAAATCATCAGCAAGTCTCTAGAATGCTTTTGTTTGGAGAGTAATATAGCCTTGTCCTCACTAAAAGATCTTGTAGCTCCCTGTCCAGTGGTGCTGCAGTTGTATCACAAGTCTGGACTCCTGTGTTCTTACCAAATTAACAGGTTTCAAGCTGTAAGCTTCAGAGTCCTACTGCATTGCTTTCCGGGTTACTGCTTTTAAAACAATTCTAAGTTTACTGGATGGGCAAAAAAGTAAAACAGTATCCTCCCTGAAAGAGTGTTGTCTACACAAAATGCATAAAATGGCCAAGATACAGTTCTAGGATGTGTGTTATGTGCCAAAGCTGTGAAAGATGGTGAACCAAAGGCTGTGTGGAAATTGGCAAAAAAAAAAAAAAAAAAAGCTTCTGGTTTAAAGTTTTCATGGAAAAACATAAATATATACTAGAGGGCAAACCTCTTCTTCAGCCATGGTACCATTCTGTAACTCTTTTGAAAACAAACAGGGCATGTATGTAATGAATCACAGAATGTGCTGAGCTGGAAGGGACCCACAAGGATCATTGAATCCAGCTGCTGACCCTTCACAGGACCATCCCCAAGAGCCACATCATGTGCCTGAGAGTATTGAGCCCAACTTCTGTCTGTTTTAGAAGGATTTGAGGGTCAGGGGAGTAAAAGTTTTGAGGATTTTTAACAGTAATCCTTGCCTACCTAGCCAAAGTAGCTTTTTAGGTTTTAGAGCATCAGGACTGATGGTTCAGTAGAAATGGTAGAAGCATCAGTGCATTTCAGGCCTTACTAGAACACTTGTTCATATTATCTTCCTGAATTAAATTAGTGTTGGCTTTGATTTTATCTGCCTTGGGCTCAGGGGCATAGAGGCTCATAATTTATAGCTTTTCCCCTCTCAAGCCATATCAAATACTCGGGTTCTGTATAGACAGGATATACTAGGCATACCTCTGTCAAGATGTTCAGTCTGGTCTATTTAATATCTTCTGTGGTGAGTCAGTTGCAAAACCAAATATTTATAAAAACTTTGAGTATTAAATTAGAAAGTCTCAAGTGCTACTAAATTCTAAGAGAATAAATTTCTTCAAAGTTTTTAATTTCCAGCATTCCAGCTAGTAGATTTTCTCTGATACTCCTTTCCAGATACATTTGTTAGAAGAATGGCTTTCTTTTTTGGGGGGCGGAATTGGTAGAGATTTGGTATGTGAGAGGGGATAACAAATGGTGTAAAAAACTGTGTCTTCCCTGTCATTTCACACTGTCATTTTTTAACTGGATTTGCCATCATACTCACAAGATGTGCCTTGTGAGACACTTTTATGTTAAAACTTAGTACAGAGGTGAATGGTTCACTTACTTTCCATTAGGAAGGAATTGAAGACAGGCAATGCATGGGTTACAACCCAGATGAATTCCTGCAATGTCCTTTGGCCCTGTTGTGCCTGCATTTAAGATATACTGCATTAAATTTCCAGGCAGTTATTTAGTGCACTGGTAAAAAGTACAGATGCAGCTTCTGATTAGGGATTTGCAGCAATGAGGAAAGGATTTACTAAAAAAGAATGAAAGAGCTTGATATGCAAGATTAATATCATGTCCCCAGTTTAAAGAGCTTTCATCTATCTCAAGCTATGAATTTTTGTGAAGTGAAAGCATTGTCAGTGACCTAATAAGAAACAAAGTGAAATAAAAATGAACATCATGAGGCATCACTTAGAAAGGAAGGTATTTTAGTGGGATAATCTGTTAATCTGTGGAATAATTGTGATATTTCTTTTGAAGACAGAATGCTTTACTGCTTTTCTTTCTCTACCTTGAGAGCTATGAAAAACTTCCATCGATCTACTGCTCACTCTCTGTGGCTGAGCCTGTATAATTCGGCTGGTCTTTGCTCTGTTGTTTGAGCTGGAAAATAATTCTAGAGCAGCTAGATTCTCTGTCACTGGATCTCCTTAAACCTGTCATAACAACATGGAAATTACTGTTGATTATTGACAAACATGCTCCTGATTTCTGTCATGGAACTAGAATAATCAGCTGAAACCCCAAACCAAGCAAACTGAAGAGCTGACCCATGTACTGCCAGGAGCTCTGAAGTATCTTTACACTGGGGAATTCCTAGATGGGGAGGTTGTGCCTGTTGGTGCCCAGAAACCACTGAATTGTGAGAGGTTGTGTTCACTTTAGATCACTGCTACTAGCAGGACCCTTGCAGGGATTTAGAAATAAGAAGTGCTGCTTGCATATGCCTAAATTACCTAAGCTGAGGCAGTTCTCATGCTGTTATCCCAGACAGTGCAGTTAAATGAGAGCCTTGTGCTTCTTGTTTGCTGTGAGGAGAAATAATGCATCAGAGTAGCAGCAAGGAACGAGGTTTTATGGTTTTCTGTTCCTTCTACTGCCTTCATTATTTCAAAGCAGCAGCATTCCTCGAAACAGAGCTGGTCATCATGTTGCCTTTGATGTATCCGGTAATATTTGACAGATAGCACCTTTTTGTTTTATTTGTGACTAATCTCTAAAAGTTGTGACAATCAGGGAATTAACTTTGCTTCTTTGTGCAAGGAACAAAGATACGTTACTGTCAAATTTGTTATCTGATGACCTCCAGGAACTGTGTGTTATCTTTTGAGCAGAGCAGCCTTTTATTTCATATCCTGTTACTTTGTCACATCTCCAAGATCAGTGTCCTGGTTGTGTCCTGCTTCCCATTATATTCTGACTGAATTTGCCAATGTCAGTGTAAAACTTTTGATCGCCTTCTTGCCTGTAGCTTTGACACCAGCTTTCCTGGGTCTCTTCTTGTCTGGGTATCTTCTCCTTGCTCTGGAAAGACCTTGGTGACAGGAGATGAGGAGTTGTGCCTCTGCCTGTTTCCCTGTCATCAGCTAACAGGAGGAGTGCTTTTTGTGATGCAGATATTAAGAATCAAAACCAGTACCCACTGAAATTTGCCGCAGCCACGAACGCTGATCAGCTCTGCTGCCGTGTCTGATTCCTCTTGATCAGCAGTTAAACTGCTCTGCTGGAGCCACGAGCTGGGCACGCTGCTTCTGTCCTCCAGGCCACCTGGTTTCTCCCTTCTCTCTTATTAAGTAGTCTTAAGGCATGCCCAGCAGGGTGGTGTTTGCCCTCCCTCCTTTGCTGTGGTGACAGCCACTGCCAGTGTCTGGAAGGACCTCTGGGGAGCCCTTGCTGTGTTGTTTGCTGGCTCCAACAGCCCCTTGAGGTGGTTCCTGTCCCTTCTTCACTCTGAGCTTGCTTCCCCCAGTGTTTACGTGTGGGTGAGTCTGCCAAACGCACGCTTCTCACACCCCAGAGCTCTTGTAGAGAGAAAATGGGCTTGTCTCTTTTATTTCTTTTCAGTTTTGACCAGCTGGTACTATGATTTATGACCAAAATTAATGGTAGGATTGGTTTGAGAGTAGGAATTTCTGGTCTCCCACAGTGTTGATGAAGAGTAGGGGAAGGTGTGTAGAGGGAAGGAATAACAAGCAGGTGGCACACCTGGCGAGACAGGCTGAGTGCTTCTAATACACAAGGCAAAACAAATGTGGGGCTCTGGGTTCTGAGGTGCTAACAACAGCCAAATGACTGGATTATTTAAAGTACTTTATTTTCTGGTTCACATTATCCTGAACAATGTTTCAGTGTTTCCACACTGCTTGTGATCATTCCCCCTCCTCTGTATTACAAATGGCTGTAATTTATTGTTGGGATCCCATTTGTCTGTGTGACCGATTTCCAGGAAAGA
The DNA here is from genome assembly GCF_051311805.1 of Agelaius phoeniceus. NCBI lineage: Eukaryota > Metazoa > Chordata > Aves > Passeriformes > Icteridae > Agelaius > Agelaius phoeniceus. The sequence continues at coordinate 24,850,447 of NC_135270.1, read as the reverse complement.
GTTGAGTGCGCCTGTATCTGTATCTGGTGGTGGTGATGCCATGAGTGATGTCTCCTGGTCCAGAGCTGCTCACTGTGGCTGGGGGAGGTGCCGTGGCAAGGGAAAGCACTGAATAATTTAGCAGTTGCAGCTGCATCCAGCAGTTCTCTCAAATGTCACATGCTTTGTTGTTTTCTTGTTAATTTTTTTTATGGCTATACATATTATACTATTTGGTTTTTGGAAAAAACCCTCTGGTGCCTGCATTATGGGAACTGTGGCCTACTGCTCAAATTCCCAGCAGAGTGCTGGGAATGGAAGCATCTTGTGGGGGCTGGGGTCTGGGCTGCCCCAGAAGCAGCACCAGCGTTTCTCAGCTCAAAGCTCACACCAAAAGCACTTCTGGTTTGGAGAAGAATGTAATGCTGTAGTGGTTGCAGGTGATGTGAGGCTAATTGGGCTTGGGGCATTGTGTGGGCTTTGGTTTGCCCTTCCTTCCTCCCCCACTCCTTCTCCTTGCAAAATATTTAAGTGCAGATTTGAGGATCAGTGAAAAGCTGATGGCGTATAGAAAATTAAAAGGCTCTTGTATTTTGTGATGGTGATGTTTCACAAGGAGGGGCAAAAAAGGACAGACTTCAAAAGAGTTGGCCTTGTGTTACTGTTCTCTCATGCAAATCTCTGGAGATGATTTTTGAATAAGAGGTGAATTTAAATTCAGACAGTATAGAGCAGGAGAACTGGCCAGATTGAGAGAGGGTTTTTATGCCGGAATTTGTCCTATGATTCTATAGCGAGTGATGCCCTGCACAATGATCCTGTCCAGGAAGGATCATGAGAGAGATTTTTAATACAGTAAAGGAGGGGAGGAGAATAAGGTCTTTAACCCAAATTGAAGTGTGTGAAATGTCCTGTGGCTGAGGCTAAAATCTGTCATCTCCTTCCTGTTAGGAAGTAGAGTGCTATAAAAGTGTGTGCTTTTCCTGCATTAGGTTACTGTTGATGGTTTTCCCCAGGAGTGTAGTGGAATAAAATGGATAGCAGTATTTGCATACCGTTCTCCCTCACATGCTTATCTCTTGGTCATGATTTTTCTTCATGGCTTTCAGGTACTACCGGTGGGTGCAGCTGTGGCTCTGTGGGGCAGGTGCTGCTGGAACCTCTCCTTTGCCTTTGCTGCTACCTGCAAGTTCCTGTTAGGATTGTGTGTTTGTGTTAGCACACTCTGCATGTTCTTTCTGTGCCTGCACTGTGTGTTTGGGGAAGCATCCTGTGGGTGCCTGGGTAAGCGGATTTTGTCAGCTGTGGTTGGTAACTCAGCTTTCCGTGGGCAAGAACGCCTCCTGATATTTGTAGTACTCGTGGCTATGGCACACTCACGGACTGCGGGGTGTTTAGCATGTTGCAGATACTGTGCTATCTTCTGGCCTGGGGCCTGCAGGTGCCAGGAGGGCTCTGTTTCAGCACTGACTCCAGGCAGTTCTTGTGTCTGGGTGAAGCTTGCTGGTAGTGTGGGCAGTGCTGGGAGCTTTGGTGGTGGAGCAGAGGGGGTGGAGCGCTGCAGCTGCTCTATAAATATACCCAACAGGCTGAAATCTAGGGACTAAAAGATTGGGTTGCTATGGTGATTGATCTGAACCAGATTACCTGTGGGGCTGTTCTCACAGCATGTGCATGTGTGGTGACTGCATGATCTTGCATGTACAGCAGGCTGCATTAGCCAAGCTTTTGGCTGAAGCAGGGAGGAGAGAGGAAGCAACACTGAAGGGCTGACATATGGCAAGGACGGGAAAATCTGTCACTATAGCAACCAGGAACCTGAATCAGTCCAGCTTCACTCCGTGATACTGCAGAAAGGTTCCCATCTGTGTGCCATGATACTTCTGTTTGTGGAGCAATTCTGGTCATTTTCAGTTTATCTGTCAGCACTCCTGCCCATGCTACTTCCATTTTGCTCTTGACAACTAATGTGGAAGCTAAAGATGCTTGACTGTGTCAGTTCTGTTTTCAGAAGGCAAAGAGATAATATTACTTAGTAGGAAAGGAAGAAATCTTTTATTTATTATAATTATTGAGAAGGCCTTCAAAATAAGTCTTCTTGTATTGCCAAAACCTGTTTTCCCCATTCATTCTTTAATTTTCTTTTATCTGGTTTGTTCTGTCCTTTCCCTGAAGATTTATTGATAGATGAAAAGTGGAAATAGTTGGGGTGTATCTGCTGTTTTACCTGTAAGCAACTCTTACTGATTGAAGTGATGCATGTGCTCCAGGGCAGATGCTTTTAGAATTTGCCTGCAGTCCTGTTCTCTACTGGGTGATTTCTTATGCTTGGAGCTATCCCCATAGCATTTTGCAGAATCACACCTATGTTATAGGTTAGCCATACTAGATAAATATGTCACTGTCTGTTTAGGTATGCTTGCAATTCTTTGAAAATGCTCTTTTTTTTTTCTTTTTTCTTTTTTTTTTCCTCCAGAGTGCAAATACCTTCTTAGGAGTCACAGTTTTGGCATGCACTGCTGCCTTGCCAAGGTGCATGGTAACACACAAAGCAGCTGCACCAGTATAGCAAGTCCATCCAGTCAAATTTTAGAAGTTGTTCATGTTCTGTCAGATTCTGGAGAATGGGAAGTGTTCTCATCTCTGCTGTTGTCTGTTTCTTGTGTTAGCAGAAACACTGTAGTGTCTGGATAATAGCAATAATGAGGTTCTTAGAATGTTGCATATTTTAAAGTATCAAACTATTTGCAGTGTTTTATATAGTTAAGCAGAGGAAGTGAAAAATGGCTCATGTGAAAAGAATACTGCCTATCTGCTTCTTTAAAAGCTTAGTACAAGCAAAAATAGCATGTGGTATACCAGAGATAATGTCTGGCATCATTTGAAACACACTTGGAAGAAGAAGTAACCAAAATTTCAGTGGTACAGATTCCATAAAGATTATTAAAATGTCTAAAAGCTACGATGAACAGTTCATGCTGGGCTTCAAACCATATTGTTTCCACCTCAGCAGTGAGTGGAGTTCCTGCCCACACAGGTGAGGTTGGCTGGTCCTGAGGTACTCACACCTATTTCTCATAGCTTAGCAGATAGGTCAAGGTGTGTGATGTGAGAAAAAGAAACATAAATCAGTCTAAAGGTGGGCATTGAAACTCCTGGCCCTATCTGTGTTTGTTTCAGTGCTCAGTTTAGTTCAATTGGTGAGCCTTGAGTTCACAGAAAACAATGCACTAAGGTCAGGCATAGTGGCTATTAGAGCTGAACTCAGTACAGACCGTCTTGGCTGAGAGTAAATAGAAATTCAGGATGTTCCAAGGAAACTAAAAATTTAGTTCTTTTTGGACGTGACTAGAAATCTGGTTTTTCACAAAGTGAAATTCCAGTGAACCGTAATTTATGTGGCTTCTGTCCTATAATTTGTTCTGTCTCCTTCACAATTTCCTCTTTTTTCTCTTACAAATTAATGTCCCATGTATGCTCATTATTCATCAGTGTGCAAATTGAATTGTATGATGGTGATTTATATTCTAAAGGTATCCATGCACTGGTGAACTGCGCAGTATGATCCTTTTACCAGGTAAAAACTGGAGGTAATGAAAGGAGAAGCCTTTCTGGTCCCACCTTAAAGCACGGAAGAATTGTAAGGAAAGCAGGGCTTAGCACGTTCCTGTTAGAAATTAATCTGTTGTCTTCATACCATTTTTGCAAGCAATGATGTAAATACCTGCCAGGCATCGTGCAGGTCAGTGTAAGCCTGGCCCATCAAAGCTGGGAGCCTCTGTGTGAGGAAAACAACTGCAGCTGACTGTGGGGAGTTGTCCTTGGCTGGATGCCACTTATCCACCAAGCCACTCTATCGCACCCCTCCTCAGCAGAGCAGGAGGAAGAAAATAAGATGGAAAAAACCTCGTGGGCAAAAGTAAAGGCAGTTTAATAAAGCAAAGATTACATTCATAGAAGCAAAGAAGCCCAAGAAATTTTATTATCCACTTCCCAGAAGCAAGTGCTGTCCAGCCATTTCCTGGGAAGCAGAGCTTCAGTAGGCTTAGTGGTTGCTCCAGAATATAAATGTTTTAAATAATGGATTCTCTGCCCTTCTCCTCTCTCTTAGGTTTTTCCTGAGCAGATGTGATATGGGATATCCTTCTGGTCAGTTGGGGTCAGCAGCCCTGGCTATGTCCCCTCCCAAGACTTTGCATATTCCCCAGCACTGCTGGGGGTAAGATATTGGAGAGGCAGCCTTGATGCTGTGCCAGCACTGCTCAGCCATAGCCAAAACACAGATGTGTTGTCAGCATCTTTCCAGTTACCAGTACACAGCATATCACTGGGAGGGCTGCTGAGGGGAAAATGACCTCCATCTCAGCCAGACCCCATACAGTGACACTAGTTAACACTTTGTTGTATCAAAGTTATTCTTAGACTGAATTGCTTTGTTCCTCTAGATTTGTGTCTCTAATAAGAAGACTCCTAACAAACATTGAGGGCTCCAAGGGATAGATGAAATAGGATAACTTGCACAACTCATTAGTCCCAACTCAACTTGGGACTAATGCAGGGCATGGCTCTGACACAGTTTAGATGACTCTAAATCGGTAGAAAGTCTGCTGTGGTTCTTTCATGCTGCCCTATCCATTGTGTGCTGTGGTGCTTTTCATGAGTGTGTGTGTTTGTTTATATACGCTTTTATTTCTGGGAGGATTTTAAATTGCAGAATACCATGCAGATTTTCCTCTAAGAAGTTGTGCTGCAACCTAAAATGTGGGTGTTTGGGGGAATTTTTAAATGCAGAGTAATGCCAATAATAGAAGTGTTTGTTTTTTTGAACACTTTTTTCATGTCATGGTTACTGGTAAGCCGTGGTTTTGTGCTGGTTCTTGCTTTTTGTCTTTGTGCCTAGGCTACAGTGCCAGCTTTTACTCGTGAGTATTGCTGACAGCTGCTACAGTGGGTGGGTAGTGTTAGTTCTCACCAACCCGTTCACCATCCATATAAGTGCTTATTTCAATTTTGGTGTTGTCTGAGACATGATCTGTTGGTGCAGTATTTTTCTGTGGTGGGCCTTCCCTTCTCTATTTTTCTTCTTTTCTAGAGATGAAATAATAGGAAGTCTCTTCTCAAGTGCTGCTTGAGGATTCAGCCTTCCAAAGGCTACTTCCAATATGTTTGCAAAGAGAAAAGACACTGCACAAGACCTTTTCAGAGAAAGCAATGTAAAGTTAAAGCAGTTTGAGAGAGAGAAGAGGTTTTGACATATCAACCATCTTAGAGTCAAGATAATTTCTTGGTTCACGTCCAAATTCCAACGTAAAAGAGGAAAAAATGAAGTATATCTTGGTTGTTTGATCTATTTCTGTCCTAATGTACTTAGTCTCTAAAATCTAGGAGGATGATTGGAAGGATGATAGGAAATCTCTTAGAAAGAAACTACCTCTGTATTGCCTGTAGAGGTGCTGTCTGTGGTTCTGTGATCACCTGTGTTCAGTCAAGTCTTCCAGATTCCCTTAACTGTTTTCTCCTACCTTTTCTTTGTGCCTGCACAAGCATTTGTGGGGTCACTTGGTGAACGAAGTAAAAAAAAAACCTTTGTAAAAACAAAAACAGGGAGGGAGAAGAAGGGAGGCTGTTAGGTTTAGTCTGTATCAGTTCCACAGTCTATTTTGCCCTGTAGCTGCACAAACTCTTCTGCCAGCACAGGGAACGGAACGATACTGGCCTGAAAGAAAGCTTTTGCCAGATAGGGAGGGGGAGGCAGGACTGGGATGCCTGTTTGTGTTGCCTTATACAGATCATCATCTGTGGTGTCTGGTTCCAAGCAGGAGTAGGAAGACGAGTTCCAACAGATGCTGGCGCAATACTCTTCTAAGTGGTGTCATCAGCCATTGCTAGATCTCTGAAGAAGCCAGAGATTGAATAGAGGAAGGCAAAAAACCTACACTTGGTTCTAATTCTTCTACCTCTTGCTCCGATCCAGCAATAAATCATCTTCCCAAAAAAGCCTTTGTCCTCTTATGTCTGACTGTAACTGTTGTGTTGTTAAGTATAGTAAATCAATAAAGGTGGCTCTGGAAGCCCTGGCACATCTGCATCAGTCTCATCTCCCTGGTACTTGTGTTTAAATAGAAAGCAGAAATCGGAAAGTGCTCAGATCTTTTTTTTAAAAAAATGGACAGAAACTTCAGTGTTTGATGTCAGTGGGTTGTAGCTTCAACCATCCCAGGGATATTGTAAGCCCTGCATATATTCCTTGTACTTGTCTGCTCAGATATTCTTGAAATTTCATGATTTCTAAGACCTTCATAATGCATACCTTGCTAACTTCTTTGCAGAGCTGTGGGACACATGTGTAGGGAATTGCAGTCATAAGACAAATGCAGTGTATTTTCTCCACCTTCACTGAGGGGTTGGGTAGCCTCTGTTTTTGAGGAAAAACATCTTTGGTTACCACTAAGTAGCAGAATTTCCTTGAAGTCATACTTCTAGGTATGCCCCTGTCTGTGACTGAGCAGTTTGTTCTTTAAAGAGTTCTGGGGAAAGCCATTTGGAAAGAAAACAGATAAAGTAGTTCTTCAAAATGGAGACAAAAAGGACCACTTGATATCCCAACTTCATCTTGTTCCTCTTAAGTTTTTCTGTGCCAAGATATTTGCAGAATATCAAGGATCAAGAGCTTTTCCAGGACAGATTCTACAATGTTTTCAATAATGTCATTAAAATCTAGAAACAGAAACTTTGCTTCCTGTGTCTGTATTTTCTCTGTTGTTCAGAGAAGATAATTTACAACAATATTGCTGCTCAGAGAAGATAATTCATACTGCTGTTACTTAGGACTTTACAGTATCTGTAGTTGAAGATGTACTAAAAACATGCCACAGTTTCACAAAGTGTGGGATTTTTTATGTGTGAGGCTTTAAGTTTCTTTCAGTTTATTACTCCTTTAATAGTACCTACTGACTAGTATGATTTTCCTTTTTTATAAATTGCATATGTGCTTTTTTGTTCTTACTGTTGTAATGTTTTTGTGTTCTTACTGCTGTTTGCAGGGCTAATGAATAAAATTTCCCTGCTGTGTATGTGATATGTTTACATCCTGCCTTAGGATGTAAACATGAACTGAAATGGAAACCTTATTCTGAATATGTCCCCAAAAGCAATCAATTAAGTTTTTAATGTAAAATAACTCTTATTAAAAAATCCATTGGAATACTTAGAGACTTCTAGAATACTCTGAGTATCTCTGATTTTTTAAGTTTCTGAGACCTTTCAATTTCAGGAAGTTTCTGTTTTCAGGTTGGTTTCAAACACTGTAGGGAACACTGTAGTGTGAAACTGTATTCCTTTTTAAAACTTTTTTTTCTCCCTGTTCTTTCCTGAATTCTGTGAACTAGGAATGGTGGGATTGGAAAGAATTATTTTCTGGATATCTATTAAGCATAATTATTGACAAGTAGTAATGCTGCAGTATAATCTCAATTTTACCAAGAAGATCTTTCGATCATAAAGTACTCAGAGAAATTTGCTGCAGGAGGCATGGATATCAGGAGTAAGGAGTGAAGTTAAACAAGATAAATGGAACTGAATGAAGTAAGTGAAAAATTCAGTGTGCTTTACAAGATGCACTTTTGCTATTGTAAACTGAAGTTCTGTAGAACTGCAGTTCTGTATCTGCACAGAAAAGGTGTTAGAGATCATAGTCTTTGGGAATTGTGGAGATCATTCCTGCTGACAGCCATTTGCAGGTTTGGGAAGGTGGGATGCATTTTATCAAATTGGATTTCTGGTGTTACCCCTTTGTTAGTTGTTCTGTTTATCCCACAGCTAAAGTTCAGGTTGTGGTTTTTTTTCCTTCAGTCTTGCCAGTTGAAGCTCCCTTCCCTCAAGCACTCTCAAGATCTTATGGATTTGCCTAAGCAATGCACAAAGCATGTGATGAGTAGCTCCTTGGCAGTGGTAGGCAGCTTTGTTGGTCTGTGTTCTCCCATAGAACAGAATCGTAGCATCATTTACCTTGGAAAAGACCTCTAAGATTATTGACTCCAACCATTAATTCTTGAGATACTCTTGTACTTTTTTTGTGTGTTTTTCATCTCTCTGCTTTTGTGGGCATATGGCTGTGTTTTTGTACTCATGAAGACAGAGATTGTGGATGACCATGACTGCACTCCACGAACGTGGAGGCTTTTTGGGAATATAATTAAGGTCATTAAGTTGCTTGTATGTATTGGGTATTCCTGGTTGTGCTTTTGACACTCTTGCTTTTCTTGCTTATAGATTGGACTTGGCAGACTGTTCCAAGCAGATTCTGTTCCCCAAGGCAGCGATCACGGCTGATGGGATAGCTGACCACTGGATCAATGAACAGGAATTCCTTGAGATGACATAGGGAGGGGCATCGAGCACAATGGTGCAGAAAAAGAAAATCTGCTCTCGGCTACTTGACTATCTTGTGATCATTGGAGCCAGGTAATGTGAAACAGTCTCAGCAGAGCTTTTGCTTGGGCAGTAGAGTGAGGATAAATAGCCTTGTATCCACTGATGAAATCTTCCTGATGCTCAGGAAGTGCTGTCTGAAATGTGTGCAGAATGCCCCCCTAAGGGGAGCACCTGCTTGAGCCAGGGCACTTCTTGAAAGATACTAGTGTAGTCAGAATTTTTTAACTTGTGGTCATTAGACTTCTTTTCAAGGGTCTGTAGAGAGTGACTAAGAAAAGCTAATTTAACTATCACTCTCTGGTTTTCTTTGTATCTGAACTTTGCTTCTACTGGCATCAGGACAAGGGGATTCACAAATTGAAAACACTGAAAGCTAAAGACAAGTAAAATACAAGTTTTTTACTACTTTTATTACTAGTAATGTGCTAGCAGTAGAATAATACTACTTTTCTAGCTTTTGAAATGTAGTCTATAAACTCAGTTAAAAAAAAATCTGAAACTTGCTTTACTTGGCTGTTTTTCCCTCTAATACTTATTTATCCTCACAGGAATGACATGAATGCTTTCTTGTTTTAAAGTCTTATTAATAGATAAAATGTTATGCATATTTACTTAAAGCACATATGAAATGAAGGGTTGATGTGTTCTGTTTGTCAAACATAGAGGTACTCAATAAATGTTATTTTTTCCTTATTCAAAGTTTATGCAGCAGCCTTCTGCAAATTCTATGTAATGGATGTATCTCAAAGTCTGTTTTGCTTTCATTTCTAAATATCAGTGGTTCATGCACATCAGCCTGTTGCTGTACCTCTTGCTTTCTTTTCAGAATACTTTGAATGCAATATTTAAATAGGCTGAGTGGAGGAAATTACATAATCCTGACTAATAGTTATTTTATTATTGCATTTTACGGACTGAATGCTATAATAGTTAAATACTTCTTACTGTCTGTAGAAAAACAACCAAATTTTCTATATGTGTCACCAGCAAGGAAGAGGAGGGAGAAATGTTAGCTGCCTCCTCCAGTGAAGCTTATAGTGTCTGATGTTCTCACTTAGAAATTTGCTACTATCACTTCTGGACTCCTACAGTTCTCTTGCTTTTTGCCAGCCCGTGCTGGTTAGGCTGCTACTGCTGTCTTGTTTGGCACTTTGGCAAATGCCTATGATGAAAGATGGAGCTGACTGAAACAGCCTCTCCTACAAAGCCCTTAGGAGCTCCATGTGGCCTTTACTATTACATCTTGTTATCCACTGTGCACAAACAGCAATACTTTTTGGAACTGTTGGGTTCAAACTTTCCCAATGTCTGAGAAAACTCTGTCCTTGTAGCTAATATTACAGCAAAGGCACAAAGTGGTGATACATGCACTCGTACTTTGTTGATGTCATTTTTTGGACCATTTGCTGCCAAATAGACTCTCTAAATAGTAGCAGCATTATTTGACATTTCTTTTTCAGCAGATGATGCATTAGTTGTGTCCATTAACGTATAAAAGCATTTTAGTGTTTCTCTTTTTTTCATACAGTATTTCGGTATCTAACTTTACAGGCAGTATAAATCTTGTTACCAGTTTTATTATGAAAGCATATTTACTTGTTTTAAATAAAATATTAGTTTGGAAGAGTTAGTCAGCAGAGCTATTTACACCAGTGATTTTCTTTGTAAATTGTGAGCATTCTATTACTACTTGTTTGAATTTTTTCACATCTCTTATATGAGAAAAGCAAGTGTCATTTGTATTTTGAAATAGGCAAAGGTATAATATCTTGAAAGAATCTAGTGGAAAATTAGGAAACAACAGTTTTGCCTTTCTGTCTTCATGTTTCTGTGGTGATTTGTAGTCCAAAGATTAGTGAGTCACAGTGGTAAATAGCTGTGCATATTACCATGCAGTTTTTATATAAATTACACTTTAAATCCCAATTTGAAAATCAAACACATATGTTTGTGTGGTTGCTAGAACTTTTAATGAAAGTGGTTTTAGGATGAGGTCTATATCCCTCCACTGTTGATCTGAGTTCTTGTAAATTCTTGCTTTCCCAGTTAGGAGTTGATACTGGATTTCTCATTTAATTTTTCATCTTGTTCATAATGGCTGAAATCTAGGAGCTTTTCCTCTGACTGTGTATTTGGAAAGGGACAATGTGTTTCCTACTGAAATGTTGCCCAGAGACCTGTGCAGTTCAATTAATTTTGAAAATCAAAGTCAGAGCAACTGGACAATACAGTGTTCTCCTGGGAACAACATATTCCTGGAAGGCCTTTTCCTAATCAGATTTGAACAGGCTCCTTGCTAATGACTGTATAGACTTAAACTTCTTTACTGAACCTTTCTGCCTTGTGCTACTGAGTGAGCTTTGTGGCTTATGACTGAGAAGCTACTTTCCATGGACAGTAGGGAAGAGAGGGAACAAAGGTGAAGCTGAGTCCACAGGCTCTTGGCACATTAGTGGGAAGTTTGCAAAAATATTTATTACTGGTCAGCTATGTATGTGTTTTTTTGTTTGCTTCTTTTGTAGGCACCCCAGCAGCGACAGTGTTGCTCAGACTCCTGAGCTGCTGCGGCGTTACCCTCTGGAAGACCACGCAGACTTTCCCCTCCCGCCCGACGTTGTGTTCTTCTGCCAGCCTGAAGGATGCCTGAGCGTGCGGCAGAAGCGCATGAGCTTCCGCGATGACACTTCCTTCGTGTTCACCCTCACGGACAAGGACACGGGGGTCACTCGCTATGGAATCTGCGTCAACTTCTACCGCTCCTTCCAGAAGCGAGTACCCAAGGAGAAGGGAGAGGGCACGGGGGGACATCGAGCTCGAGAGGGACAGAAGATCCCTAAACCTGGGGATGCATCAGCACCGCAGGAGGAAGTGGGCACCGAGAGTTCAGAGAGCGGTTCTTCGCTGCAGGCCCCCAGTGCGGAGTCTACCCCTGACGTGAATCGATCCCCGCGCAGCAAGCGCCTGGCCAAGGGCAGCCATCGCTCTCGGAACAGCACCCTGACTTCTCTGTGCATCCTTAGCCATTATCCCTTCTTTTCCACCTTCCGTGAGTGTCTGTACACCCTCAAGAGACTTGTGGACTGCTGTAGTGAGAGACTGTTGGGCAAGAAGTTGGGCATTCCGCGTGGGGTGCAGAGGTATGTTGAGAGGGAAGAACTTTTTTCCTCCTACTGTTTGTGTTCAGTGCTGCAATTTATTTGCACAGTAAATTGTGGCTGCAGATGTGGTTGCAGAAGCAGCCAAACGCCAAGGGTTGGCCTTTTTCACTGTTTTAACCCAGGTTCACAGTAGGAAAAGGAAATTTTTATAACAATTTTTTTAAAACTTCTCTCTCTGATTCTGTAATCTGGTATGATTTTAATTTTTGATGCACCTAAGGAGGCGCTACCCTTCTGATGACTGAAGCTGAGTGCTTATGCTGCTACTGTTGCTTTGGCATTTAAGCTCTGTGGCAGTATATGTCAGGACTGATTCTCTGGGAAATTAGAAGCAGCCAAGAAATAACAGAGAGAATTTCTACTTGGGGCAGGAGGGAAATTATGAAAATGTGCTTAACAAGCTTATGAAACAGTCTGAACTTCAGCGTGGGAGAGAAAAGACTAGAGAAGCAGGATCAGCTGAAATAGGTCAAAGTACAATATTTGAAGGAGAGTGGGAGGAGCGGTAGAAAACAAAGTAGTTGTCTAGGAAACATGGGAATGGTTGTTGGTAACAGTAAATTGACAGGAACGTGGTGTATATTTAATGTAATGTAGGAATTGTAAGGTATTTGCTGTTGTAGTGTTGAGTATGTAACAGAAGCTGTTCCACTGTAGAGTATGGAAGGGACAATATCTGTATGTATTTCAGCCAAGGATGTGCATCTGTGCTTCTGTGCCTGACACCTTCGTTCCAGGATGGTGTTTTCCTTTCCAATGTGCTAACTGAATAGAAAAAGTATGAAATTAATCTCTGGAGGAGAAGGGGATTATCTTCAACAGTTTGAGAGACAGGACTGTGAGATAGTACATAATGTGAGTTAAGTAGCTTGGTACACTCAAAATTTAACTTCTCAAAAGCAAAAAATGACAGGATTATAATTATTTTAATTTTTATCTTTATAAGCTCTTTACATTTTGTATGAAATGGAAAATGTGTCCCATTTATAGAGCAGTGGCCTACTTCTTGGGCTACTGCCCTGGAATAGTTCTAGGAGACTGTTCTGGGCTAGTATGACTGCATTAGCAGATTTATCACTTGAATCCACTGATGGAGAATAAATTATTTTGTCAGAGCAAAACTTCCCCCCAATGGAAGTAAGTGTTAAGGAATACTGTTTTGTCACTTGGTTTAGCCTGATAATTATTGAGGAAAAAACACCCCACTGAATTTCATGGTTTTCCTCAATTTGGTGTTTGAATGACATGTGGTATTTGAAAAATTTGCTCTTATTGGGCATAATTCTTAAAGAGAATAATCAAGTGATAGATGAGGATAGCAAGAGACCGAATACTGAGCATACATCTCTGGGAAAAGTAAAGCATCAGGTTTGAATTACCATGTGGTTTTCTAGTGGTGACCTGGAAAAGTAGAATGGTTTTGAAGTGGTGGCAGAATAAAGGTGAAACTGAACCCTTACAGCTGGCAAAAGTGGAGCACACCTCTTAGCAGCCTAATGTCTTATGCATGACAAGTAGCTGAAGGAAGAGTGGAGGATGAGAAGCATTACAGTTCCTGAGAGGTGTATCATGTACTCAGTGTAATCTCAAATTGCTCTTCTTTTGAGCCATCCAAATTTCTCTAATTATTCTGTCTTTGTGAAGCCTCCAGTGTTATAATCTTTTTTCCTTTTCATTATTTTTTTTTAAAGTTGTGAACTGTAAGATAGAATCTCCAATTTGAGCCCATAGCTTTCTAGGGGATCTGTTCCAGTAACTCAAGGTATTTATTAGGCTGCAGTTATTTGGAGATTGAATACAGAAGGTTTGCATCCTTCACTGTGCTACAGGGTAGAGGGCTGAAGTGGACAAGACTCTGTGCTTCCCTTGTCAGACCTAGTTTTGAGTTGTGAAGCTCTGAAGGCCATGAGCAATGCTGTACATGCTTTTTGGCCAGCCTGTCTGTGAGCTGCAGGTTTGCAGATTGCCAGCTTAGGGTGTGGAGAACTTGCTGCTTGTTTTGCTAAGGTACCTAAATGTTTTCTACGCAGCTTTCTGAGATTTAGCTGAAATAGATCCATTTTCCCATGGGTTATTCAGCTCTTAAGAATGATACATTGCAATTTAGGACAGAATGATGAAGGGTATTTTATCATGCTAAAACATCTGGGAGATCTTGGATGTGGCATATTTTTATTATCTCAGGTTTAATTCCTATTCTTGCAAAGGTTTGTAGACTGCTAGAAGCAGAGTCCTGCAGTCAGTGTGCTACAGTTCTGGATGAGATAGGAAAGTATCCTGTGTGCCCGCTGAATTTCAAGCATGAGGGTGATGAGAGTTCTTCAGAGATCTGGACCTGACTGAATCCTTTAAACGTGTGAATGAAGTCTGAAGTGACATCCTTGTGTTGATTCCTGCCACAGAAAGATTTATTCTTCCCCACATTGTGGGTTGTGTCAGTATGAATGCCTATCTTCCATTCCTTTGTGTGATCAAAGGTTTGTTAGTTGCCTCTTTTAATCCTTGGTGGATCTCCCCTTTCTCTGGAAGAATCTTGCAGAATGGCTGTCAAGTGAAGTTCTTGGAGTGTTAACCTTGGCGTTCTCCCTGTGTCCAGGGACACAATGTGGCGGATTTTCACAGGCTCCCTGCTGGTGGAAGAGAAGTCCAGCGCCTTGCTTCATGACCTGCGGGAGATTGAGGCTTGGATATACCGGCTGCTGCGCTCCCCCATGCCTGTTGCTGGGCAGAAGCGGGTGGATGTGGAAGTCTTGCCACACGAGCTGCAGCCAGCTTTGACCTTTGCTCTTCCTGATCCATCCCGCTTCACTTTGGTGGATTTTCCATTACATCTGCCTTTGGAGTTATTGGGAGTGGATGCCTGCCTGCAGGTGCTGACCTGCATCCTTCTGGAGCACAAGGTAAGAAGGGAAGATTATTGATCTTTGATAAGTATGTAGGAAGTTCTGCCCTCTTCAAAACCAGGGTAGGCTGGATGTGTAGAACAGCTGTCTCTCTGCACTGCCTGGAATGAATTTTGTCTGTGGAGATGAGGGGAATAAATAGCTCCTTCTGAGGTTCCTGTTTTGAAAAGTTCTGTTCCCACTCAAAAAAAAAACCACCCAAAGCTTGTTTTCAGACAGTTTAGTGGAGGGTTACTCAGTTCACAGCCATTGAATTTCAGTCTGTGGAGATCACAAAATCTGTGGTCTTTGTATGCACCTGAGGGGAGTATTAGATGTGAATGGTTGCTGCAGTGCTGATGGGAGTTTCTTTGGTTGCAGGTTGTATTGCAGTCCCGAGATTATAATGCACTTTCAATGTCTGTGATGGCCTTTGTGGCCATGATCTACCCACTGGAGTACATGTTCCCAGTGATCCCTCTGCTTCCCACCTGCATGGCCTCTGCAGAACAGGTACATATTTTTCCTTTATTGGTCTTTTGCAAAAGATGTTTCTGTGATGTCTAAAATTCATATAGTTGTAGTCCTTTCTTTGTTCACCATCTTTTCAGAGATTGTATCAAAGTCTGCCTTGCAAAGAACATTGCTTGAGTGTGACTATTTAAATCATAGGTAACACCATTTATGTAGGATATCTTCAGAGCACACTCAGTGAATAGAATGATTCAAAGCAGTAATTCACAAACAATGAACTGGATGACCATAGATCAACAATATTATTATGATATTTACCCCCTTCCCCCTCTAAACTGAGTAATAAAATTTGTTGAGGAGGGTCCAAAGTAATATTTAAGGATGCTTGAGGGCTCTATAATTCAGAGTTCAGAAACTATTGCCTGCAATCTCAGAAATATGGAATGTTGTTTAGCTTCAGCTGGGAGCCTGGGTTTTGCCAACAGTCAGTTCTTTGCAGGAGCTCATTATTCTGCTTGGAAAGATAGAATTCAAGCCATCTTACTACTTCAGTGCTATCCTGTGACTGATGCTGTAGATTTGTTCTTGTGCCACTCCTTGGAGGGGACCAACAGTTCTAGATTAAAAGAATAAATTAGCCTCCCAAGCCACTGGTCTCAAGCTGCTATGTGCCTAGTTGATTTAAACCTTTTTCCTCTGTTTATTGCCTTATCAGAAGCAACCTGAATTTGCCCATAAGTTTTCCACATACATCTGAAAAAATGTGTCTATCTTGTACTTTTTAAATTGTTATTATTTTGAAACCAAACTACCACTACGAGCATAAGGGTAAAGTCCTTGTATGTGCCTATTTACAGTGGCACAGACTCAGTTTGAGCTGAGGATGTATTCATCCATGACTTCCTGCCTTTCAACTTACGCTCTTACTCTGAACGTTTTTTTTTTGGACCATGATAGACACAGCAAGCTGTTTGCAAAGAGCTGTGTAGCCATATAAATTATGTTCTGGGTGGCAGTGGGACATGAAACATGGGAGATGGAAATGTATTTTCTCCTAGATGAAAACTGAGGCTTTCTGAGTCGGAGCTTTTATTCTTTTTTTTTTTCTTTTTCTTTCTTTTTTTTAATGCTTCCATTGTATGGTATTAATTACTTATTTATCAATGCATTTTGTGTTGTTTACCCTGATATAAACATACTGTAGTCAATAAATAAATATTTGGGAAGAACATTGTGATATCAAATGCAGATCTTGTCCTTAGTAAAGTCTGTCTTTCTCTCAGTTGCTTCTAGCCCCTACACCTTATATCATCGGTGTTCCAGCAAGTTTCTTCCTTTACAAACTGGATTTTAAAATGCCTGATGATGTATGGCTTATTGACCTGGATACCAATAGGGTAAGTGGCACACATAAGAAGTTATGGCTTTGTTTCCAGAGCTGTGTACTGTCACCAGTGTACCCACTGAGAATTCAGTAATGCCTGGCCTCAGTCTGCCTTTGCCACTCCCATCTTAAACTTTAGGATTCCATTCCTTGTCGTGTCTCAAGGTCCCCATGTCTTTTGCATTAGGCATCCTTTTTCAGTTAATTGACCTGGCTATATCAATAGTAGGTGAATCCTCAAGCAAATGATAGAACTTTCTTCTTGACTAATTGTCAGACTGGCTTATAGCCCTACTTAAGAAACCCAATCTGTTAAGGACCTTCCCACAGGTTGTCATGATTCAAGTGGGGCTATGTATCTCACTTTCTACAAGGGTATGAGCAAGGCTAATTTAAGGAAAATGTGAATAACATCATCATATTGATGGAAAGTATGGGTTGATTCAAATTTCTTGGTTTTGTGGTAAATGATAAAGTAACCTTCATTGTTTATTATATTGTAAACAATAACAACCTTAAAGAAGTGAAGAGCAGGTGTCTGTCTGAGACTGTGAAGTTTTTTATTTCTTATTTTACTTTTGTGTCTTTTATTCCCTGGTGTCTGGAGTGCTGGAGATTCTGGGGATTCTGTTTTGGAAATGACTACAGCTGGGGAATTTTTAGTCTGTTGTTGTGCTTAATTCCAGGTGATTGTTCCCACAAATGCAGAATCTTTGCCAGCACTGCCAGAACCTGAAGCTTCAGAGCTGAAAAAGCATCTGAAACAGGTAATATGCACTTTGGGGAAAGGACTCAGATGCAGCAGAATGTAGCATATGTAGTGTTGCCCAGTCTTCTGCTAGAATGAATAAGAATGCAAGTCAGTGAATGTAAAGCTAAAATGTCCCTGTACACAACAGGTGGTTTCTTATTTGTTGTTTGAGGCCAACTTGTTTCCAGTCGATGCAGAAAGTTCCAGATTCCTCCTTTATGTTTGCCATGTGGGCTTTAAATTCTGACTTGATCCATCAAGCTATGATCATCTTTGTTTCCCCTCCATTCACAGATCTGTGTGTGAAGTGTCAGTCTCTCCTCTCAGGTCCTGCTAAGCCATTAATCAGCTTGGGTCATCCTGGCTGATCGTGTCAAGCAGGTTTTATCTCTTTATTTCTGTTTTCCTTATGCACGCTGCATGCAGTATCTAAAGGTAAAGTGTGTTACTAATGTGATGAGGTTTGCTCTTTCTCTTTCCTCATAGACCAGGAGAGCAAAGTGTGTAACCTCTCTGATATCCCAATACCTGCTGTCAGCACAGATGGAAGTGATGTATTGCCTGGAGTTTTGTTAGATCAACCTTCCCCCTACTGCTGCCTCACCCCCTTGCAATTTCAGGCACTATTTAGCAAAACTATCTCACTAGTGCAAAGGTAAACTCAAGTATCAGAAGAAAAAATTGCAGTTTTTTTGAAGACATATTTAAAATTCTCAGTGTTCACCCAAATTCAGCTTACATTCCCTGTGTATTCCTATGGACATGGTTATTAAGGTTTTGTCATTGGCAAAGGAGTGCTGCTGGTACAAAGCAGACAAATTGTGGCCCACATTATTAAGGTAAACACTTCTGTGTGCCTTTGGTTCTTAGAGTGAATAAATGAATTCCAGGATATCTGCTTTTAAACTGCTGTAGAAAGTTCTTAGCTGCGTCATTAAGGACAACAGGCTTGCCTGTTTCCAAAGTGGCCAGATATGAATGTTTGGGGGTGGGGCAGTTATACCTCTTCCCCAAGATGTGTCTATTTTGTGGTCCGTTTCGTTTTCCTCTCATTTGTGATATTTGGTAGTAATAGATATTTTTTTTTCCTTCCATCTGTTTCTCTGTGGTCATGTGTTCGTCTTGGCTCTGATGGGCTGCTGTGGTGTTATCATATGATCTTCCATCTTGCCTCCAGTGTCTGGTTAGCATGACTGCAATCACTCAGAAACAGCTGCTCACTCCTGACAACAAGGTTCTTTATTTTATTCTTTTCCCCTCAATTTTCCATTTTACCCTTTTCCTTTAGAGGTTTTTTTTTGTTGTTTGTTTGTTTCTTTGTTTTGGTTTTATATATTTATTTATTTTTTAAGTGAAAAGATGAAACCTTGGTGGCAAATGGGAAAAATGAGGAAGATTTAGGATAGGTCTGGGTGTGCAGGACTGATTCTCCACTTGTGCTGCTCCTTGAAGATTTTACAAGGGTTGAACTGGTATCTTTATGGACAGATGAAGGCTTCATTCCAATGGAAAGTGGAGGTTTTCAGAGATAAAGCAGGTGTTTGTGTAGAGGTGTCTTCACATTTTCCTGGAATATCAAATTACTGATTGAATAGTCACCTTTAAGGGCAAGTTTCAAGGCCTCTATTCCCAAGATGTATTCAAATTACACATGGAAATAACTTTACAAACAGTAGAGTTATGCAGTGCCATACTACTAGTGGTGCAGTTAGGACTATCTGTTTTCATGTCATGAATGATCTAGCAAAGTGGAATTCTGTGCTACTCCTTGACTGGCTCCAGGACTGTTTCAGCATTGAGGAGATCATTTTGACAATCACCATAAAGGAGGGGCTGGAGATGCTTGTTGACTCAGCGTGGAGGTGGTTTAAGAGGAATTAATGGAGCATGCATAATTGTTGCAATTGCCTAGAGGGCAGGGTAGCTCTGATCATTTGTTCCTTAAATAACTGTTCTTGCTGAATGTGTGCATAATGTCCTTCAATAGGCCCTGGCCAGCATGAGCCTGAATACTCAGCCAATTCTTAATCTAGAGAAGTTTCATGAGGGGCAGGAAGTGCCTCTGCTGCTGGGAAGACCACAGAATGATTTGCAGTCTACTCCCTCCACAGAATTCAACCCTTTGATCTATGGAAATGATGTGGACTCTGTTGATGTGGCTACCAGGTGAGGCTTAACAGGAAGGTGGCATTGAGTCTTCGTAAAAGTTTGCCCTTGAGGGCAGCACAAATATTTCTGTGGGTGAAACAGAGTATCTCTCAGGTACTATTGCAGATTCTCCTTGACATCCTGTGGGGAAAAAGAGCAGTAATTACAGTCTTTATCTCACACAGTTATGTTCATGCAGGTAATAGATATATCTTGAGGGGGTGTTTTGCTTCTTACATTTTCCTATAGATCATCCACTTTACCTGGATTTGTCAGTCTGATACTGTATCCTCAACTTAAATCACAAACCTTAACTATGGAAAATAAACAACTGGGGACTTAGTTGTTACCTCAGCTTGTAGAAACAAGAATGATGTCCTTCACTGAGTGAGTGTTTGTGTTAAGATGGTGAAGTAGAACAAAGTGATTTCTTGGGTTTTGATTTGTTTGGATTTTCCTTTTATTTTTTGCAAGACAGCTGTTTTTGAAGAAGAGTTAGGTTACCGTTCTTCAAAGGTTTGAAACATATGGCATACCTTTTAAGGGCTCTCTTTATTCTATTTTTGTTATGCTCTGTGTTTTTTTCTAATGTATTGTTCTCTCTTTCTTTTTAGGGTTGCTATGGTGAGATTCTTCAACTCACCAAATGTTTTGCAAGGTTTCCAAATGCATACTCGCACTCTTCGCCTCTTCCCACGACCAGTGGTAGCCTTCCAGGCAAATTCTTTTCTTGCCTCTAGGCCGAAGCAAACACCTTTTGCAGATAAGCTTTCCAGAACACAGGCAGTAGAATATTTTGGAGAATGGTCACTCAACCCTACTAATTACGCTTTCCAAAGAATTCATAACAGTAAGTGTTGGTCTTGCCTTTCCTGTACTTGGATGTAATGCAGGAGCTTAAAAACCAGACATTCTAGGGAAGGATTTAATTTTATACCATATTAATCCTGCTGGGGTGGGGTGGGGGGGAGGAATCTGGTTCAAGGAATATTTTTCTCTTTTTATGTATGGCCTCATGTATTTCTCCCAAGTTAGCCCTGCTATTGGTGAGTTGCTCCTCCAATTAATTTTACCTCTTGTTTGATTATGGAGAAGTCTTGTAGGTTTCTTAAAGACTGCCCCTTTGTGCAAGACTTAGTAGAGGGTAGTGTCATTGTGAATGAAGCCTTTGACACCAGTAAATGAGTTTGGTTAATGCTCTCCTTGGTTTTTTGTGCAGACATGTTTGACCCAGCCCTTATTGGTGACAAACCCAAGTGGTATGCTCACCAGCTGCAGCCCATCCACTATCGAGTCTATGACAGCAATTCACAGCTGGCTGAAGCCCTGAATGTCCCGGCAGAGAAGGAAACAGATTCTGATGCCACTGATGACAGGTTAGTGGGGAACATGCCCGTAGTCACATGAGAGTTATTTCAGATTGCTGGACCTGTCCTACTTCTCATTTACAGCCTTTTCCTGTAGTCTGCCAGGCTGTTGTTTCATTTCTTGTCTGGGCAGAGTACTGACACTGAAGTAAATTTTCTCACTGCTCTGTTATCACAGCAAACCTCTTAACCCTTTGCTAGTGTATTCATTTAATGTGATTCTCCATACTTATTTTCCTGTTTTCTTTTGCCACCCTTATGCAACTTGACATTTGTCATTTCCTCACACCCTAATTGTCTTTTCTTCCATGCTGTTCTTTCTCTGGTTATTTTTGTTGCAGTATTGCAAATACTCCCACCCATCCTACAACTCTTGAATCTCTGTTCCCTGTCCATACTTATGCAAAGCTTGTTAGCACTACCCACTGCCTGTGACCACCTTGTGTGTTTAGTAAAATGAAAGGAAAGTTTATATAGTAGTTCTTGGCCATATTTCATGGAGTTTTGTGTCTAGTTTTATTCCCTTTCATTCCTTCCTGGTTTGTGAGATCTTTCAGCCTTGGACTTGCACGTATTTTGCATTCTACACAGCACCAGTGGTCCTAACAGAATGGAATTTATCACTAGTGTAAAAAGGAAATGCTTTTACTTGTGATTCCCAGTTCCCTTGAATTTGTCCTACATAAACACACACGTTTTGTGAATTAATATACTATTCTCTACTCACTTATGTTTAGCCTCATAACTTTACTAAGAGATTTTAAATGTCTTCCTACAACTCTTCACATACCTAGAAGTTATGGTTTTTGCTCTTGCCTTTCATGAAGTTGGCCTGTGAAATTTGTTGGTAGCTACTATAATATGAGATTTTTGGGAGGTCCATGAAACAGTGCTGATTCAGGTCTTTAAAGCATCAGAGCCTGCTGTTGCTTTGATGCTGCCACTCATCTCTCTCTCTCGTGGCAGTGGCAGTGACAGCGTCGACTACGACGATTCAAGTTCCTCCTACTCCTCCCTTGGTGACTTTGTCAGTGAGATGATGAAATGTGACATTAATGGTGATACCCCAAGTGAGTAACTTTTGTTTTTACTTTCACGAGGTCCACATAGGTTCCCTTTCCTAATTCATCTGAAGCACTTTGGGAAAATGGCCTCCCCTAAATCCCTGAATCAGAATGAAGTATTGTCCCATAGTGGTCTTGCTCTGAGGTAAAAGTGTGTGGGTAGACTGAGAAAGGACATTTCTCCTGCTTACAACCAGCTTCCTCCAAAGAACACTGTGAAGAGGAAGAACAGAAATAGGTGCTGCTGAACAAAACTGGTTCACTAGATCTGGAAACAACCTGCTGCTGCCAGTAAATACTGTGCAATATGGACAGCAGAGTCTCTGAGACAGTGAGCTCTCTCCTGTCCCTGCATATTGGTTCTCAGTGCTAGCTTTAAAGTATTGCTCTGTCCTAGTGGGGACAGAAAAATGCATTCTCTGTGGCTTATATGGAAGCTGCATAAACACTCACTTTGTTCAATAAATTAAATCTAGAAGTCCCAAAACATTTCCTGTGTCCCAAGGACAAGAGCTAATAATCATAAGCTGCAACAAAGAAACTCTGCTTGGATGTAAAGAAAAGAATTTAATGGTTATTGTAGTTGAATAGTTCCCAGGATCACTGTAGAATGTCAAGCCTTGAAAACTTTGAAAACTCAGTGGGACAAAGCCCTGAACAACCTGCTTTAATTTTGAAAGTGCTCCTGCTTTGAGGAGAGAGTTGGAATGGATGACCTCTAAAAGCCCTTTACAACCTAAATTTTGATGCAAGTTGATTCTGTTGAGCAGTCCTCATCTTCTAGGAATACTTAGTTAGATGGGCAAAAGGCTGAGGAAGGCAGTTTTGTTTAATGAATGATGGTGTGTTTGCAGATGTTGACCCCCTGACTCATGCAGCCCTTGGTGATGCTAGTGAAGTGGAATTTGATGATTTTCAAGAATATTCAGGGGATCCTGATGAACAGACCATGGACAGTGAGAACTCCCAAGAGAATAACCAGCCTCGTTCAAGTTCCAGTACTACAGCCAGTAGCAGCCCCAGCACTGTCATCCATGGAGTGAATCATGTGTGTACTGAGATGAGTTCAGCCTCAAGATCAGCATATTAGGATATAAAGAATGGGAGAGTGCACATGGTTCTTTCTGAGAAGGGCAAAAGCTAATAGGACTGTGACACCATGCACAGATTTAATTGCATGCACACCCTGGATTTTCTGAGCAAGGTGGAGTTTGCTGGTATCCTCTTATGCTGGGATAGACCATTCCTGTACAAAAAGTTCCAGTGCATTGAAAAATGCATTAGCAGAGAGAAATGGTCTAGGTTGGGACTGCAGGAATTGCTTTTACAGAGTCTGGAAAGACCTGATATCTTTAAGGGAACAGGTAGTGGGGTGGGGAAACTCAAGAATTTGTGGTCTTTTAAGAAGAATGGGAACATGGTAATGGAAAGCCATTATCCTGAGCTAACACTTCCTAGTCAGAGCTGTTTTAAAGGGAAGTAAGTCCCTAGAACAATGCACAAATACTGCAGTGTGTATGAAATCCTAGTTTAGAGACACAGATAGTGAGGATGTGGTGGGGGCCCCGTAGCAAGTAACAAGGACTGTGCAGATTTCCCAGTTTGAAATAATTGTTCTTGTCCTGCCCTTTAGTTGTATGTAACGCAAATTAGCGAACAGATCAATGATTTGACTGGTCCACAGGAGGCAGCAGACTCAGCAGAAATAGAGGAGAAGTTGGCTGCTGGATTTTCAAACCATCTCTCTTCCTTGCCACTGCAACCAAGCTTTCCCAAGATAAGCTTGGATCGTCGTGAGAGTGACATCGCAGCTGGCAGCATGAGCTCCTCAGAAGGGGCGGTGAGGAAGCGAGAGTATGACAATCCATACTTTGAACCACAGTACGGTTTTCCTACGGAGGATGAAGATGATGAGCAGGAAGAGAGCTATACCCCAAGATTTAACCAAAATCTCAATGGAAGCAGGCGAGTCCTCCTTGTCTCCTGCCCTTCTGTACAGTACTTCCGGGGTTTCTGTCTGCTTCATGTAGTTTAACATTCATGCACTCAAATGTCTTTGGCTATTGAGATTTGTTGTTGATCATTTTCATTTAATATTGAAGTGCTGTCAACCCTTCTGGTTTGAATAAAAGTATTTTCTTAGTCCCTCAGTTCCTTACTTTTATGTAAGCAGTAGAAGCTGTGAAAATTAACAGTTCTTTCTAGAACATTCTAGTATATCATGTACTGATTTCTGGAAACTGTTTCAGTAAGTCTTTGTCTTTTGGGGGAAAGATACTGCAGCAATTGGTGGCATCATTAAAAGGTTTTCTTGTTACTCGTTTCAAACCAGAACCCTTTCACCTACAAGTCTGCCACTGCCCTTTTGTAGACAAGTTTTCAGCATGCCCTGAAAGGCTATAAAATCCTGAATGTAAAGATGTTTCAGTTCTCTTTTTTTTTCTTTTCCTTGTTTGTTTGGGTGGTTTTTTTTTTTATTTTCCAGAGGGTGCAGGTAGTATGGTGAAAACTGGTGGGAATGAGACCAACATCAGTCTCCCACAACCATATGATGTATTGATTTGGGGTGGGAAGGGGGAATGCTAATAACAGTTGTACTTAATTTCTTTAAAGGTCTCAGAAGTTACTTCGGCCAAACAGTTTAAAACTGGCCAGTGATTCTGATGCAGATTCAGATTCCAGGGCCAGCTCCCCAAACTCTACTGTCTCCAACAATAGCAGTGAAGGTTTTGGGGGCATCATGTCTTTTGCAAGTATGTACCATGCATTAATTAAGCTAATTTTATTTATTATATCAGAGTGTACAGAGAGATGTAATAGAGAGATGGCTAGTCAAGAGAATGAGTTGGTTGTCAAATTGTGACCAGCTCTTGAGTAGTCATGGTGGCTTACCGACAACTGCTGACAACTACTGCTTTATATATTCTTCAGTAGGAAGGACTTTGGTTTTGTGGTTAGCCCCTTGAGTTGTATGGCATTTTAGAGCGCAGATCAGAAATTTCTTCAGTTTCATTTAAACAAAGCATTGTGTAATTTTATGAAACTGATAAAAAAATCTTACACTAATATGCCTTCCATACTGCCATGTTTTGTGCTGAGGTGCAAAATTCAATTCCTTTATTGCCTACTTTCAATTATATATTAATTAAAAAAACCACAAGTGTGGAACATGAATCTAGAATCTCTTAATCAGTGACAGAAGGCATGGCCACTTGAGTCTTGCACTACAATAAAAAACAGTGAAAGAAGTTTTTAGCACTGGGGAAAATATGTTAAATGTTTCTGGTAAGATGACTGTTACTAAAATAAGGCTACAAAAAAACAAAGAACCAAAGAAAATTGAAATAATAAGTTGACACTTTAATAACTTGAAGTGTTAATCAGCTCCTTTATGTAAATGTGATGCTTTCACGCTGTCTATGGGCTATGTTGATGATGCATAATTGTGTCCTTAAGATCTGCCTGTACCAGGAAGAATGTATGTTTTTTCCTAATAAATGAAAAGCTTCTATTTCAAAGCACGGTTTCATGGCAGATTTACAGTGTTTCGCAAGACACAGTGCACAGTCCTCACTTCAGAGTTACATGTTTTACAGATCTTCTGTCATCCTGTTTTCTCATGTGGCCCAGCCATTCATTTGCTCCCAAAAACAGGATCAAACTAGAAGATAGACCTAAAGTGATGTGATCTAAGTGCAGGAAGACAGGAAGATTTTGCTGTTACATTTCAGCCTCGAAGATCCAACATCAATTATTGTAACACAAATGCCCAGACTTACAATTTTGTACTGTTTAGAATAATCTGATTACAGATGTGGTTGCAATGTAAATGAGGTCATATTATGGTTGTGAGACTTTTGGGTAGTAAAGAAGAACTTAATCATTAAGGATCTGAAATAAGATGGCAAATTACAGGATCTTTAGGTGCGTGCAGTGAGCAGTAGACATTAATTGTTTTTGTCTTCTGTCATAGGCAGCCTGTACAGAAACCACAGCACAAGTTTCAGTCTGTCCAACTTGGCCCTACCAACCAAAGTTGGGAGAGATAAGAATACTCCCTTTCCCAGCCTGAAAGGTAATAATTTTTCCCTTTGTCATCTACAGCCTTTTCAGTTCTTGTGACTTGGCAGTCTGAGGTCCTACCCCTAACAGGAATCCTGATAGTGATGCCTTTTGGTTGTTTGGGTAGGGGCTGTGTTGAGGAGCAAGACAGTCAATTGTTATGATATTTCTCAGTCAGTCTTTTTCCCACAACTGTTGAGATGGGAGAATGTCTGGTCTAGGCTGAGTTAACAGATCCAAAACAAAACCAACATTCATAGTGTATTTTGTTCTGTTTTATTTTTAAGTACTTAGTATATATACTAAGAATGGGAACTAAGAGGTAGGTCCAGCTTTTGTACTGCCACTATCTTCATGCTTAGCCTTATGTAATTTATAAGAGTGATGATGCTGCATTTGTAAATGGGGGTAATGCCAACCTCCCATGGAGACTGCAGATTATGTGAGTTTCAAAAGTGTTTATCATCTTTTCAGATTGCTAAATAGAAAATCAGATTACAATCATGCTTTCAGTTCTATGAGAGTGAAGATCAATCCCTAGCATATGTGCACAATCTTTTCATTAGAACATCTCCTGTTTGTCTGCAGTGCCATTAGATAACATGTCTGAATGGGCACTAGAGAAATGCCCCTCACACCATGGGTGTTAGACAGTCTGGTCATCCTTTTACCAAATGTAATATCACAGGGGTGACTGAGCTTGCACTGGTGTTGTAGTGTTGAGACCTTTTCAGATGCTACAGAGGAGAGGTTTTATTTTGCCTTTTGAGTTATTCTATCTGATTAGAACTTACTGCTTTTGTTTTAATGTGTTGATTTTTTTTTCATTTATTTTTTTCCTCCTCATCACTTTTATCGGTAAAGATTACTTTAATCTGGAATTGGGAAGGGATGTGGATGAAGGTTGGTATGATGTTTTGCTGACCTTTGACCTTGTAGAAACAAAGACCAAAAGGTGGATTTTGTGTTTCTGCTTTGGACTTTGTTTTTGAGACAAGTAATCATTCCCTGTGTGTAAAATAAGGAGTAACAGGACTGGTAGGGTGAAAACACTAGCAGAGACTCTGCACAGCTGTTTTTGACAACCTTTTACCAGTTGGTTATGTTTTTATGTCCAGTTGTACTGGATAAGAAACATGCTTCGTGTCAGGGTTGTTTCCATGGGTAAACTTAATGACTGATTCCATGCATTGGAAGAAAACAGTGATGGGGTTTGCCATTCCTCATTCATGCTTTGTGCCTCATCTTCTGCACTTTGGTGTTCTTTTCTTGACTGTTTTAATCCTGTAGGGTCTTTAATGTTACTGTGCAGATATGAGGATGGGATTTCCATGGAGTAGCTCAGTCTGTTTTATGCATGTGCAAGTGTGTGTGAGAGAGAGAGTGTGTGTGTGTGTATGTGTGTGTGTTCTTTTACATGTGCATGCTGGCTCACTGGGGACTTCAGTGGGTTTTAGATGTTTTTGTCTCTGTTGTAGAGATACAAAGTTGCTACATTAACTTGTTCTTGCCAAGTGTGTGTTTCTAACTGTAATGGGAAATGATGCTGGGACTCCATTTCATTGCTGCTGTTTGACCACTTTCCATCTTCCTTTTTAATTTTTATTTCATGTGCATCCATTGATATTTTTTCCTTTGTGATGCAGATAGTTTTTGTAATGCCTTTCAAATACAATATGTGCAATAATGTCCTTGAAGATGCATTACACTGGTTCCACGATGCCAAATTTCAAGTCAAGCACTATCTCTTAAGATAAGTTATTCTGGCCCTTGTGGTCTTGGGCTTTCAAACATCCTTCCTGCTTTAGTGTCATTTGGGTTTTATTTTGAGGGAGGGCTGGGAAGAAGCTGGTAGTTGGATTCTTTTGATGCTGACAGTGGGGAGTGTAGGTGTTTCAGTACACTACTAATTGTATATTTTGTGTCCCAGTATTTGGGTTAAATACTATAATGGAGATTATTACTGAAGCTGGCCCAGTAAGCAATGAAGGTGGGTTCCCTACAGCATGAGCTGTGCATGATGTAACAATTTCCAGCATTCCCTGTGCCTGACTTCGGGCTACCTTTCTCGCTGGGTAACCAGTACCACATGATCTATACTAGTCACCCTCAATGCATTATGCTTTTACATATAGTGACTAATTTGAAGATGATTCTTGTTGTGGAACTGCATGCAGAGCAGCCAAACTTTTCCTGCCTCTCGCCTCCTGCTCCCATTATCATCTCTTTTTCTCTCTGCATTACTCCCATTACTGTTTTCTGCCGATGTGTGATGCCAGAATATGATATATGCTGCTGCTTTTTTGGAGTTTCCATTTTGTTTGAAGTCTGTTACCTGTAATTCAAATAGGTGTGTTAGCCAACTTTAGTGTTGCTTGTTACTGTCCTGGGATCAATTTGTTTTCTTCCTGCCCTTTCCTCTCATTCTGTTTCCTCTCCTCTTTAGGAAACCGACGGGCCCTTGTTGATCAGAAGTCTTCAGTCATAAAGCACAGCCCAACAGTGAAAAGAGAATCTCCATCACCTCAGGGACGATCTAGCAATTCCAGGTAATATTTTTTTCCTGCTTTTCAAGTATACAGTGTAGTTAGAGTGACCTCATACCTGTCCAATATTTTCTCAGAAGTCTAGCTGTTGAAAATTAAATAGTACTTTTCTCTTGCCCTAGACCTGGACATGTTATTGTCTAAGAAGATTTGGTACGGATGTCTTACAGTTAATAGTGCACATGCTTATTTTTCTGTGCTCCAAAATGTATCCTCCTTCTGTCTGAGATCCAAAATGTTCTAGGTTTCTACTTTAACTCAGTAGTTATTCTTTGTAATTGAGTGTTCTGAACAAGGTGATCTAGCCCATTGGAGTTTTAATGCACCATGCAGGGGGATCAACTGAGTCCAATGAAGAAGTTTGATTCCATAAATTCATGTGAAGTGCTTTTCTCAACCTTGGGAAGGGACTCAGAATGGTGCAAGTAAACATTACTTGACCTGTGCCTGTGCTTTCTTCTCCCTTTCTTATGTAGCAGTCATGGGTAGAGTGAATTTATTTTGACCTACTGGGTCTGGTGGACAAGTAAGAGCGATAACTGCAGTTCAGACTGGGGAATGCAGTAGGTTGCACAGGAGTTTCCTTCTTCTTACCTTTCCCTCTGTGGCAAAAGAAGCTGAGCAAATATGTGCCAAGGCTGCTGCAGTAATGCATTAGTAGTGCTGCACTTCCTCTTTTAAAGGAAGCTTACAGCTCAGATGTGGGGGCTGTAGAAGAAGGTTGAGGCATAAAGATTCCTATGGATTCTGAGGGACGCTGTGAAAGTGAAGGATAGAGTGGTACCTAGAGGAGCTAGAGGAAAGCCTGATTATGGCTTTTTATAGGAAATAAAGGACAAAATAAAGTATTTGATACTACACCTATGGAACAGAGCTTGAGCTATGTGCAGTTATGTTAGCAGCAGACAGTGCTACATGTCAGATGTGTTGATAGGGAAGGTACTTCTGTGTGTGCCCTGGCCATAGCTCTCTTCCCATGCAGGGCAAGGTAAGCAGAGGTTAACTAACTTTTGCCTGCTTTCTCTTAAATGTATCAGTGAGAACCAGCAGTTCCTGAAGGAGGTGGTACACAATGTTCTTGATGGGCAAGGCGTTGGTTGGCTGAACATGAAGAGAGTCCGACGTCTGCTGGAGAGCGAGCAGCTCCGTGTCTTTGTGCTGAGCAAGCTGAACCGCACGATCCAGTCTGAGGAGGACGCTCGACAGGATGTCATACAGGACGTGGTCAGTGCTGAGCTCAGCAGGGTCCTCACTCTGCCTGTCTGCTGAGGCTCAGTTCACAGCAAGTTTTTGTCAATTGCGAAAAGATGGTGTTACAGCAGTTTGAGATTTTATGTTCTTGACTTTCTCACATGAGAAATAGCAGCACTAATGGGGCTTTCATTGCAGGAGATCAGCCGCAAGGTTTATAAAGGCATGCTGGACCTGCTGAAGTGTACTGTGTTGAGCCTGGAGCAGTCATATGCAAATGCTGGCCTGGGAGGTATGGCCAGTGTTTTTGGCCTGCTAGAGATAGCACATACTCACTACTATAATAAAGGTAAGAAAAGTGTTCGTGAGAATATAGTGTTCATGAACCAAACAAGATTGGGAAGGTAGCTGGTTTTGTGCCTTTTGATATTTCAGGGCTTTTCCAACACTTCCAAAATGGTGAGAATTGTACCATTGTTACTGAAGTCTTATAAAGCTTGAAGCCTGTTTCTTACACACATGTTACTGGACCAAAGCAAAATAATGGCCATACTGATACTTAATTGAAAATGGAAACTCTGCAGTGAGATACAAAACCTGGCACTTCTACAGCTGAAGTGGAAAGTCTGGGAATGGGGACCTTCAACTAAAACTTCCCAGCCACAGTCTTGGAAAGTTGTTGCAGGCAACCTCAGTAGGGGGGGAGATACTTGTAATATGCAACCATATGGTGACTTAGGTCTCATCAACCACGTTGCACTACACAATTATTCTCATACAACTAAATATCTTAGAGAAGAAGGTCTGGAAGCATCTTCTTATTTTTCAGCTGTTTCTTAAGAATCTGATTCTTAATGCTAAATAAGAAAATGTATGCTAAGGAAGAAAGCAAAAGATGACAAGATAAATCTCTGCTTAGAATCTGATTTTTCTGTAATCTCAAATGATGAAAAGTTACTTATTTCATTGTAGCAGAGAAGTAGCATCTACTAAACCCTTTATAGTTGGTGTTCTGGGTCTTGTATCAGGGATTTTTTAATGAGTCAGATACACCTCGTGTCCCTGTCCAGCATTGTTGGAATGCTGAGGAAAGTAAGGAAGGCTAGTGCTAGTGGAACAGTCCTGAATGTGGAGAATGGGCTGATCTTGGTAATTACAAGCTTTTAGTCTGACACTGATTTCTAAGAAAAATTGGAGTGGTTGATGTAAAACTCAGTAGTTTTAGAGTGAAGACCAAATAGCATAATTCGATGGTAAGTAGAGTTTTCCAGTAAACTAATTGTGGTCATGACAGACAAAATTTGGTGCAAACTTTTAAAGATTCTTTTCAACTTTTAAAGACTCTTCTCATTATTGCATAACATCTTAATTTGTAGTCATATTTTAGCTGTTTAGTATGTTTTACTTGTTTTCAATTAGTATTTATTAGTATAATTAATTAAATTAAATTAAATAATTAATTTAATTTATTAAATTTAAATTAAATTTATTTAATTTAAATTTAATTAAATTTAAACTTAAAAATTTTAATTAAATTTAATTAAATTTAATTTTTATTAATTTAATTAATTTAATTTATTAAATTAAATTAATTAAATAATTAGTTAAATTAGTATTTATTTCTAGAAATGTTTTACAGATATTAGTCCTTATGTTGATATTATTTAACATATAGTAATAGACTAGTAATCCTACAGGACATGATGGATACAGCTTATATGTCTGGAGTAAGCTAAGTCTTAATAAAGCATGGTTGTGATTAAGTTATTATAATGTGGTCAAACTAAGGACTTGTTTTTAGAACAAGGATAGTTGGCAATAGTAACAAAGATAGTTGACAATAGCTAAAAGTAGGATTGGGAGGTATATCCTAGGAAGCAGTCTCCTGCTACTGTATGTGAACTTCCCACTATTTACCGTGTCTGTAAAAGCTGGGAAGGGGGGCACTGTGTATCTGTGAGCACACATTTGGAATGCAGCTACTGTATAGTATCTTGATGTATCAGTAACAAGACCCGCAACTGAAGTAGTGTTCCCACTTCTGGTATTCACTCTTACAAAGTTGAGGAGGTTTCTGAAAGATCTGCAAGGCATTGGGGAAACACTTCAGCTCTGAAGGAAGGAAGTGTTCAGTCTGTAGAATGTTAGGTGTTGATTCTTTTCAATTACTCTAATTGAAAGGTTTTACTGAGAGCAGAATCTTAAATCCACTGAACAAAGGTATCACAAAATCTAGTGATATGACAGATTTAGATAATAGGAAATGAAGTTTTGACTATTAGATTCATCAGGTACTGAAATAGTTCCTGTATGAAGCTCTTTATGGAAAATCTGGTTTTAATCATTCTTTTCTGAAGGTTTTGCTGTAGTTCAAACTGTGAGGTTTGCTGCAGAGAAATAATCCAAACTGCCTTTAGGGACATGTGGTTATAGGAAGTCTCAGTGATTGATGGAAAAGCTATAGCTGATTGGGATTTTTGGGATTTTTTTTTCCCTAACTGAAGTTTCATTTAGTGCTACCCATAAAATTGATTACATTTGTCATTTTTGCACTGTGAGTGGAACTTACTTATCTTCTACAAATTGTATTCTTGGTAGTTTATGCAGAGTTGTTTAACTTGTCACAATTTAGCACAGGAGATGCTACAGTTACTGTCTCAGAGAACATTCCTAGGTTTCAGATATACAGAAATGAGATACTTGAGTATCCCTAAAACAGTACTCTGGCTTTCTCCTCTACTGTTTCCACCAGTGTGTCAGACTATCAGCAAGCCAGGTTGGCCTATGGGAACAAATGTGGCACTGAGCTGTTTCAGTGCCAGGCTTAATGATTTAGGTGAGACCATCTGTCTCATCTTTCTTCTCCTGCTCTCATTTTCTTTTTTCTTAGGTCTCTTTCTATTTATTTATTTATTTATTTATTTTCTCTCAACACTGTTCCTCTAATTTAAAGAACCAGAAAAGAGAAAACGAAGTCCTACAGATGGATCTGTCACTCCAGTTGGCAAGGATCCTGCATCATCCCCAAGAGTGGAGCCAAAACCTGCAATGCAGCTGCCGGTACCTCAGCTAATGCCAAAGCCACCGAGCCCTGCAGGCAAAGGGCCAAGGGAGTTTGACACAAGGAGTCTAAAGGAAGAAAATTTTATTGCTTCCATTGGTGTGTATTGAGGTGCATGTGGAGTGCAGGGGGGACTTCTGGTTTGGCATTAGGTTCTATTTGCATTCTCTCCATTTTAACGCACTACATTGCTACTATAACATGCTTCATTTACACCTTGGATCACAAGGAACAATCATATGTGTTTTCACCCTACTCTTGGATAAACTATCCACTGCAATTTTCTCCCAGAAGCTGTCTAATCTTATTTTTTTCTATATTTCATTACACCTTAAACAGCCTTATTTTTTGTTCTGTGATTGCTGTTTTCAAGCAATGGGAAATGGCAAAAGAGGAACAGGGACAGCAGGACTTCAGAAAAGGCAGCTGTGGAAGGGAGACATGAAACAAAGGGTTTCTGTCATTGCTGGCTACCTATGAATTATGTAGATTCTATCCTTATGTAGTGGGATCCAAAATCTGCTGTTTGTTAACAACAAAATTTCCAAAAAGATTTTAGTTACAGTGTTACAGTTTCAGTGAGCAGGACTGATGGATTTTCCTTCTATGCAATAGCAAATAGAATGTGTGTTCTTGTAAACAGCATCTGCTAGGCTGGTCACTGGAGATTTTCCTGTCTCACTCTTAGATGACGTAGCTTTTCCCTATGTCATGGGAAAAAGTTTGAAATAGGGCTTTCAGAATTGTTTTATTTAAAGAGGGCTTTACAGACTTTTTTGGTGGAAGAGAAAGAAAAAAATTACTTTGGTTGGATCCTCTGGGCTGTGGGTTGTAAACATGAGAAATATCATCAGCATATGAGAAATTTTTTCTCAACTGCAAAAATATGTCATGTTAAATTATAGATGTTGCTTCTTGCAGCCTGTTTAAAATAACATTTTAGTGGAATCACTGTGTGAAAGGTTAATCTTCTGAAAGTGTGGTGCTGTGAGGATTTGTATGTAGTTTGTGACATAGATTTGTATGTAGTTTGTGACATAAGACAAGGGATTGTGTGTGTTCAGCAGCTAAGTGACAGGAGTACAGACATGCATTTTTATACACACATAATAACTGCAAGCTGGGTGCTGTCAAGTCCTGAAGTGATACTGTACCCCTCTGACTTGACTGGCTTTCTGTTTAAAGAGGCAATCTATGGAGGCAGTTGCTCAGAAACTAGTCTTGCACTCCATTTGAAAAGCTGTCAGGAAACAGAGAGTTGCAAATTCAGATGTCCAGCATTTCAGTTAGTTGTTTGGTTTGCTCTGGGTGCTTCATTCCTGTTCTGTAGAAGAGAAAAAGGAAAGTATGCTTCTGGCACAACTAAGAATAAACCAGGCTCTAGCACAGTGTTCTTTTAAAGAATGAAGAGAGATCTTTTGATGAGATTGCTAAGACTGCTTCTTTTCCTTTGATGAAATTAAAGCCTCATAGAAATGGAAATCATAGACATCAGATAGTTCCTGCTTGTGAAGCATCATAAGAAGTGCTTTTCAAAAGAAGTGCTATGCAATATGCCATGTTAGCTACTGTTGCCAGAATATAAGCCTTAAACAATTCACTGTCTTCAAGGACAGACAAAGGTACATTCTTGTTGATGGTTCTGATGGTTTCCACTTGTCTCTTATAGAGCTAAGTTACAAGAAGAAAATGGTTGTACCTAGACTGACCAAAGTTCAAAAGACTTGAATATTTTTCCTGAAGCCTTTTTTTCGATCTGCTTTTGTCATTCACCACAAAACATGAACTGGTATGCAAGTCACTTCTTAGGAAATTGCTGTAAAAATAGTGTAGTCTCCATAGTGTGTTCATCTGACTTGTGTGATCTAGAAGTAAAGGGTGTTTCTCTTGTGTTGCAGAGAGATAATTTAAAGCTGCTTGCCTATTATACTTCCTTTATATTCTGTCATAGAAACTTCAGAACAAGACAGCTTCAGATATACAGGGCTGGTGTTAGTTGTGGCTTAGCTGTGAAATGCAGGTGTTCTCATTCAAACTAATTTATTTAGGGAAAAGCATTTGGTAAACATTTACATCTTGCTGAAATAACAATGTATTTGTAAGTAGTTCCATTTAAACATGGGAAAAAAATGTTTTTATGTGAAGATGATCCAGCACTAGAACAGGTTGCCTGGAAAGGTGGTGGATTCTCCATCTGTGAGGAAAGTGAATACCTGAATGGACATGGTCCTGTGGCAGGCAGCTTCAGTTGATCCTGCTTTAAGCAGGGAGGTTGGACTAGGTGATGTTCTCAGGTCCCTTTGAACTTCAGCAGTTCTGTGATTCTGTGAAGTTTGGAAGGTACTTACAGCCTCAAGTTGCAAAAATGTAAATACAACTTTGAATTAATCTCTTGGTATTGTACAGACGAAATGCAAATTGGGCTGCTACCCTTTTTACCTAGATACAGGAAGAAATACTAGAATGAGAAGCCTTCAGAAGGATGGAACAAAATAATGTACAGCTCTGTTTGCAGTAGTCATATGTAGAGTGTATGTTAGTGTGGTGATTAAACTGCATCTCAAATATAGAGCTGAATCTATGGTAGCTGAATCTGTGGAGTTTTCTGGTACTACAGAAATAATGGCCATAAAGTTCACCGGGTTTCCTATTTCTAAGGTGAAGTAGGATCTGAGTTACCATCTGAGCTTTGATCTTGACTGTGCTTGATACCTAATTCCTACGTAGAAAATTCAGTATGAAGATGATGCTTCTGATACTCAACAGTTGCTTACTTCTCGAGTTCTTGTCTTCCAGGGCTTATCACCTGTAGTGCAGGTCTTTTTGTTAGGATACTGGTGGCTTTTAAGTTGATAGTTAATTAATTTGCCCCTTCATGTTAGTGATAAGTTTGGTTTATTGCGTACTTTCCGTAACTGTTAATGAAAATGTCGGTACTTACTGAAATTTCCATTACTAGTTTTTAAATAATTGTTTAATCTGGTCAGATCACTTTATTTTGGCTGTTTTTTTTAAACAGAAAAGATTGTGCTACATACTTCATCCACATCAGGCCCTTTCTGGACCTGCTGTCCTGTTTAGTTCAGGGTCACGTAACAAAGCCATAGGTGTAATATTTATGCCCTGTGAGTTTATTTGAAGATTTGTTTTTCTTCTTCGACTAAGTAATTAAGAGTAAAATCTAGTCTGTTTTTAATGTCCTAGGATATGCTCTACACTAAATTACCAGACAAGTCAGCTAAAAGTAAGTTAATGGCAGGTGTTGTAGCTTTCAGACTGGTGATTTTTAAAGTAAAGCCATATAGACTGAGCATGGAAGAGGCCAGATGTTTTCAAAGCCTTTTAACAAACAAATTCAGTCCATCTTAGAGATTGTTATCTCTGTCAATGTATGCTCAGCTTGATAAGCCTGTAGGATGCTGTTTGGATCCCTCAGCAATTTTATCTTATCCATCTGCCTGTTTATGAAAGTTGAAGGAACATCCATCAATCATGAAGCAGATCTAGAAATTGGTAGGCTAGAAACCATCTTTCTTGCTTTTTCTCCTTGTTTTTCATAATACTTCAGAGCCTTCCTTCGCAGTTGTAATCTATCCTTTTAAATTTTTTTTTTAGTGAATATTTTGCTCATTTAGTGACATTTTGCTATTTAGAGCCTGTCTTGCCCTTATTTCTGCTGTTTGCAGGGTGGAATGGGTTTCTAACACACTTAAGTGACCTTTCAGTTGCCCAAGAAGTTTTCTTAAAGAGCAGTAAAAGAACTTTTTACTTCTTTTTCCTTCCATTTACCACTTTTTTAAGAGGATCTTCCTCTGTAGTGTCCCCAACTGTAATGGTGCTAGTGAGAGAGGACAGTGCCTGACACTTGGAGTCAGCTCACCATGGCAGCTTGTAATGTTTCCTTTGGCCAAAGGGCCACTGCCTGGAATGATCTGATGTTTCTGAGCGGAAAAGGTGACTGCATTTCAGATAGTTGAACAGAGTGATAGAAAAGTGCAAGTGTCTCAAGACCATTTTGTCCCAGGGCTGAGTTTCAAATTCAGTTTTAAGAAAACTTCAGACTGTTTTGCTGGTCTGCGCTTTGTATATTCTCTTATGGAATTCGCTGACTTGATTAGAGTGCTGTGACTTCTGTGACTTTGAGTTTTGGAAGTTGGAGTGAAGCATGTCTGATATCTTGCTAATTTTAGTTCTTCATCATTTTCTATTCTCGATACCCTGATGGGAGCAAGTGGATGCAGAGGAGTTCCGCTCTTTGCATATAGGAGAGGTTCATAGGCAGAGCCAGGAATTTATTGAGAATGTTGTCAGGTCAAAAATAACTTGTAAACTTTGTGATAATATGTAAGACATAATATTCTTTAAATATTGTGTTAACCTACACTTTAATATTTTTGGACTTGCTGCTGTTGTCTTTTGTGTCTTTCTCCTTTCAGTGATATAAACTAGAGACATAATTATTTGTTCCTAAGAGCTGTTTTTCCTTAGTTGAGTAACTGCTGTCAAAGTGTGGCCTGTGGAGGGGAGGGGGGATGCACCACCACCACTGTATGAAGTCATCTCTAATGTTTGAATACTGTTACTGAGAGATGATGCAGTGCTCAATACCTAACATTGATTTCTTTTAAACTGGTGTTAATTAACCCTTCACTCGGTAGTTGTCATAAAATTCTTCCTTTTTTTTTTTCCTTTTTTTTTTCTTGGTTTTTTGGTTTTTTTTGAGGTGAAGGGGTGGGATTTTTGTTTGAAATTTTTTTCCCCATTTTTACATGTCTGACCAGCTGCTGACTCTTTCTCTTTCTCTCCTGCTTTCAATGCACCTTGGGTAGAATTGTGGAACAAGCACCAGGAAGTGAAAAAGCAAAAATCTTTGGAAAAAACGAGTAAGGAAATTTAAAAAAATGTAGAAACTGACTCCACCAGCCTCCCCATAACTGCCAACTCCCCAGGTGCAGGGTGAGCTTGCATCTCTGGCACACAGGTTTTATACTCACAAGAACAAAATCTATCAAGAAAGTCTCCATTAAAGTACCAAACAGATCTGTTTGCCCTGAGGAAATTATGTTCAAATATCTCTTCTTTTTTTTTTTTACCCCCTTTCTTTTTTCCTCCCCCAATTGTTGCCTTCAAAGAAGAGGAAGTAGGTATTCTGCATCCTCACCAATCAGATAAATATTTTTTAAGATACTCCATCTCCTTTCTTAAAAGTTAAAATTTATTTAACAAGTTGTTGACATGGATATATTGATTGATTGATTGATTAAATGTTACTGGAATGAAGAATTCCTGTTTGTTCAAGCTGTGGGATGGTGAATTTTGTTAACTGGCATCAACCATGAACAGTCAGTATCCAACAAGAAATACTTCTGAGGGGGAGAGAGAAGGTGTATGTGAATAATTGTATTTAGTGATGACTTCTGGCAAATAGCCTCATAATAAGGAATCAACCCGATTTTGTTTTTCATATTCCTTGGTAAAGAAGGAGTGAAATAGTTTGAGGCTGTTACAGAGTCTAAATAATAGTCTAAATCTACACAAATCTGAACATCTGTTGAAATATGATAATGAATAAAATATTGAATATGTATACTCTGCAGATGCAATATCAGGTTTTGCTCTTTTGGTTGTCACTGTTGTAAATAGGGACATATGACTTAAAGGCAACAGCCAATTTATAACAACCATATTGTGGTAGGTGTTTCCTAACCATAAGCTTAGTTTGTACTTTGCAGAGCTGATGCTACCTATTTTACAGACTGAAAATTGGGAAGGATTAATAGCTGAGATGAATGAGTGAAGATTCCTAACATTCTGACTAGGCCTGGATTTGCTTCCATTAGTTTTAGGCACCTCAGTTAAATATTTCTGTTAAGTACAAATTAGCAACTTCTGTCAAGTACAAATTAGCATGTGGAGTTAGTTCAGAGAGGATGGGGTTTCTGGGGCAGCTCTGCAGTACAGCTCACTGTACTTCAGTTGTGAATTGCTTCCTGCTGGGGTAGGAGTGTGTGAGACAGACACACAGCACCATGCACAAACTGAGCCTTTCAGGTAGGTGCCTACGCTGGTAGGGATAAATTGAAGCTTTAGTGTTCCATGTGTATTAGACATGTCTCCATAAAGAAAGGAAAGGGAGGTTTTTAAGTGCTTGTAAATTGACAGTGACAACAATGGAGTTGTGGCTATTGTGCTCCTTAAACTCAGTTACAAGCCTCAAATATCCGAACTGCTTCAGTCAATTTCAATTCCTTTAAAAGTCAAACTGCCAGAAATATATCTGAATTATGTGTTGGGACAGGAGACTCCTAAATTGCTTAAAACACACAGCTGAAATTTTGTATTATTGCTGTAGTAATGAGATACAAAACTTTTGGCTGTATCAGAACTAGAAATGATGACCACTTGAATGAGTGCATATAGACTTCTAGAAGTGAGCTATGTGTATTTCAGTGGAAAATAATATTTCAAATTCTTAGAAAAGATATTTTTACTTATTTTTCTTCATAAATTCTGTTTATGCTTTCTCTTTCTTAGAATCTTTGAGGAGTTGATTTACAGTAACTAAGGCATTTGGGTCTGGAGGCAAAATACTATAGCAACTGAAGAATGCTTTCTGTAAACACTTCACAGGAAATATTGGTGGTTGAGTAGTAAGCTAGTATGGTCTGCCCAGCCCACTTATGGCTTTGCTATTCATGAGTTTACATATCATCTCAAACTCACTCCCACAAATCTTTGTATATTATCCTTCTCTCTCTCTCTCTTTCTCTCTCCTCCCGTCCCTTTTTCTTTCCTTTTCACGATCTTATCCTCTCTAATATTACATATAATACAAACATGTTCATAATTCCCAGGTTGTTGTGATCAGTGCTAACATAGGTAGTGGCATTGTTTGTTTAGAGATACTGGCTATAGACATGGGTATATAATACAAATATTCCAGCAGCTGATCATGTCTTCCTGTTACTGAATAGTTGGCAGATATGGCTATGGCAGCAGTATTGCATTCAGTCTCTTCCCCTTTCTGAGAGTATTAACATTTTGTGTACAGCCTATAACACACTCTTTTCTTGCATTGTTATTTACTTCATTCAGTGCTTATCCAAATTTCTTTTCAGGCTCTACCTCTCCATCATTCTCTTTTCCTTCTGCCATCCCATCTGAGGACGATAGATGATACGATTCTAGAAGTGCATGGGAAATTGAACATAAAGTTCTTTATCCTTTCTTTCCCTTTTTTGTATCGTTGGGTTAATGAATGCATGACTTAAAAGCTTGCTGATTTCCTCTCTCTCTCCTACCTATGTGATTGCCAACTCTGGAGAGCCATTTGTTAATGTAATTGGGGAATGTTGTGAAGTACAGCATCATACAAGTTTAATCTTTGAAAATCTTACTGGGTAACACCAATTGTCACTGTTTATTTTCTTGTCATGTGTTGCCTGATTTTTGCCTAGATAGTTGCAGTGGGAAACCAAAAAACTCAGTCCAGGACTTTGAGCAGTTTAGCTGTTCAAAACAGGATTCTTACTTATAAGTAAATAGGTATTCTTTTTTATTACCAAGAATCAAAGGAAGTGGCTTCCTAGAGTTGAATGTCAACTGCTCTGCATGTGTTATTGTAACTGGAAGCTACTTGACTGTTGTCTGTCCTCTAATCTCTCTTGAATGGCTAAGAAAGGTACTGTTTAATTATAGTCACTCCTGGACGTTGGAATATTTGAAATTCAAATTAATGTTTGAAGACTAGCAGATATGTTCTGCTGGCCTTGTTGTTTTCAGTACCAAGGAATAATAAAAAATGCATTAAAAATCAAAGAAATGAGAAAGCAAATCTGTTTTCTTGGTACTGTTCCTGCTTCCAGTCTGTCATCTGCTTTCTCCTATGCTGTTTTTTCTTGGTACAGTAATTATTTACTCTTTCCTTTGTTCAGGACCAGAAGGTGTGAAACAGTTTGATTTGGGAGAAACAGATGAGAAGAAATCCCAAATCAGTGCAGACAGTGGCCTCAGTTTGGCCTCAGGTTCTCAGGTCAGTGGCTCCTATGTTTGCATTATTTATGTGGTAAGAGACAGGATTCTTCTATTCACTGCTTAATTCTGGGAAGACTTCTAGGGATTGAGTATTCTTGAGAGGGTCATTTGGTAAAATTTCTTTGCCCCTTTCTCTAGGGCATTGATCTTTGCAAACTAAATTACAGGACACCGTGGTCTTTTTTACACTCAGACAGTAGTTTCTATTTGATTGGCTAAATGTACTAAGAAAGTGTAAGGCATGGGATTCAAGAGCCCAGAAAAATGGGAAGTGATGTTCTCTCCTTATGGTAAAAACTAATGTGACTCTTCTTGTCCTTTCTATGTTTTGACTGCAGAAGAGTGATTTTGACTCTATTCCCAGTGGAGGACCAACAGTTATGGTCCGAAGTACAAGCCAGGATTCTGAAGTCAGCACTGTGGTAGGATATGCCCAGAGTGAAATCTGGATGTGATTGACTGCTTGTTAAAGTGAGGAAGGGCATTTTGTGCCTACATTTTGTGTGGTGTGGCAGCATAGTGTCACACATGCA
The DNA here is from genome assembly GCF_051311805.1 of Agelaius phoeniceus. Classification (NCBI taxonomy): domain Eukaryota; kingdom Metazoa; phylum Chordata; class Aves; order Passeriformes; family Icteridae; genus Agelaius; species Agelaius phoeniceus. The sequence goes on along the minus strand of NC_135270.1, from coordinate 24,809,380 downwards.
TCATATACTCTGTGAGTGCTCTCTCCAGAGCCTCTGAGTGGGTAGGAAGCATGTGTGTGTGCCAGAACATAAATGGTACTTGCTTTATGGGCACATTACAGCCTTCAGATATGCTGCTCGTTGCTGCTACATATTGGTGTATTTATGGAACTGGTAGATTGCAACAATTCTATAAATATGTCCTAGTTTTGTATCAACTATCTATAAAAAAATAGAAGTTTTAGAAGGTAACCTGAGAGCAAAAATGGCAGATTGTTTGATGCATTAAAAATACGAGCAAATTCTCTGGTGTGTTATCTCTTGAAGGTAATGGCTTTATTTTTCTCCACAGGTTAGTAACAGTTCTGGAGAGACATTGGGAGCAGACAGTGACTTGAGTAGCAATGCTGGTGATGGCCCAAGTGTGGAAAATGGTGGCAATTTAGCAGGATCCAGAGGAACTGTGTCAGACAGTGAAATTGAGACAAACTCTGCTACTAGCTCTATCTTTGTAAGGGCATTGCAAATTTAATTTTTTTTTTTTTTTAATAGATCTTGTACAGTAATATTTCAATGTGCGTGCATGGATGCAATAGGATCTCTGATTCAGTTCTAAGGGTTAATCAGCAATGACTTACAATACTACAATGTCAAAGATGTAGTTTTGTCTGGGTCCACATACCTTTCTTCATTTCCTGTGCAATAAATGGTTTTTTGAAAGTAGTAGATTCAATCTTGCACCACTTTAGAAACTCTAGTAATGTTTAATATTAATTCAGTATTTCTCTCAACCAAATGGACATTTGGTGGGCATTGTTCATCCTTAACTAAAAGGAAAATTCCCTGTTTCCTAGGAGAAGCTGCTTGATAGAGTAAAGGAGTGATCTATTTTAGTTTTAGCAGCTGTTCTGTTTCTTTGAAGTATTACTTTAGTCCCATTGGAAGTGTAGGCATAACTTTCAAATATATTTGCCTAGTTGGAAGATCTGTATGCAGTAAAACCCAAATAATTTGTGAGCACTTAGTTTTGGAAAGTCCTTGATTATTGTGTATAACCTCTGATATACATCTTACCAAGAAAATAATGATACATTTGATTTGGCTAAATCAAGCTCTCAGCAAAATAAGAAAACTTGCAGTGCCTTAAGATTGGTCTCACTGCGTTCTTTTTTTATAATCTTGATAAGTAGAAGCCTTTACAGGGCTTCTACTTCTAATGTTAAAAAACAAACAAAATGATTGTGTTTTATGGCAGATTTCTGCAAAAAGCATTATTAAAATGCTTTATTAATTATTTAACCATGTCTGCTTCCTTAGTTGCAAGTGGGTGTCCTCTCAGTTACTGAAGAGTCAGGCATTTTTTTAACATTTACTTTTCTGTGTTTTTGTACTAAACTAAATAGAATAGAATTAAATAGAAATGAAGTAGAATTATAAGAAACCTTGCAAGAGATTTAGAAGAAAGATGATGGGTGTATATGATGTGCAATGAATTCAAATATTGCACCATAGTTTACCTGGTGTAGCAAAATAAATGGACCAGCTTTGGCTGTCACTGTTGTCACAGTTCCTGCTGGCTGGTCTTCCCAACTCTCACTCTTCAGGCCAGATGAGATGGAATTATTTGCTTAGTGTCACACCTTTATGAATGCATAAGTGTGAAATATGGGGGATGACAGAAGAGGTTCTTCCCTTCAGTCTGGGGCTTGCGTTTTTGTTTTGCCTCAGTTTTCCTTTAGGGAGGCACTGTGCCTCCTCTGTGTTTTGATTTCTGTGTTTGTCTCTCTTTGATTTTTCTTTGGCTGACTCTGGATGTTTAAATGTATAACGCTGCTCTTTGAACAAAACAATTGTTTTGTGAATGTTTGCAGGAGAAGCTTTTTTGAAGTATAGCTTGCAAACTTGTGTCTGTTAAACCCAACAGCACAAGAGAGAGCCCTGCAGGGTGCAGAGTTAAATTGCCAATACCTCTTGTATTATTTTCAGGCCAAGTCTCACAACCTGAAGCAGAGTGTGAAGGATAGCAAAGGGAGCACTCCAGGGAGAGGTCCAGAGGATGGGAACCAGCGTGTTTATCTATATGAAGGACTGTTGGGTAAGCTACGTTTTTTTTTGTGGGGAGGGAATCTTTCAGGTTGAAATTCAGATGAAGTCATGTCTAGGACAGACTGGAATTTTCACTTCCCCTGACACTGTTTTTAACCTCTAACTATTGTCCATGCTGGTAGAATAAGAAGGCACATCAGACCATTCAGAGTAAAGCCAAAGTTTTGCTGGGGAAATTGAGTAAGTGTAAGAGGAGATTGGTGTGAGTGGTGTAGTTTGCATAAAATTAAATCTGTCCAAGTCTCTTGCTCTTCTTGAATACAAATTCTTTAAACAATATGAATAAGGGGAGAAGGAAGTTAGCTACGTGTGGAAAGCTAAAATATTTCACTGATCTTGAAAAAAGATCATTCAGCTTAAGTCGCTGAACAGAGGGCTAAACTCAGAATACGAAAGGGCTTCAAGTAGCTCCCTTGAATTAGGAGTGCATTGGCTATTTTGTATTTTGTCTGGACTTATTGTTAATCAAAAGCTCTCTCTTCCTGTGTTTTTCATCCTTCCCATTTATCGTTCCTACCTGCTTGGAATGGTGCAGGTAGGGATAAAGGATCTGTCTGGGACCAGTTAGAGGATGCTGCAATGGAAACCTTCTCTCTGAGTAATAATCTTATCTTTCCACTTCTCTGTGTGTTTGCTGTGATCTGTGTCTGTATAAGATATTCCTGTCTCTTTTGGGCAGCGTTAACAGTTTATGGAAGAAGCTATACTCCTTAAAGAATAGAGATGAGAGGTATTTAGCTGTAAGGGATTAAAAATATTATGCCATTAATTAGAATGAGAGATTTGTCTTGTCTTTTCTTTTACACTTTTCTTCAGTTGTGATATTGCTTGTGGTTTCAAGTAACCTTTTTTTAAAAAATATATTTTCATTGTGTATTGGCTTAGGGTATTTTCAAGGAGTGGGATTGAACAGGAATTAATGATAAAGTATCTAATTGGATTAAACAGAATAAATGCTCAATTTTTTAATACATTGCATAGGCAAAGAGCGTTCAACTTTGTGGGACCAGATGCAGTTCTGGGAAGATGCTTTCTTGGATGCTGTGATGTTAGAGAGAGAAGGAATGGGGATGGACCAGGGACCTCAGGAGATGATTGACAGGTAAATTCTTTAGTAGACATTTTTCCTCCTCATTGTTTCACCTGGGGCTGAAATAGTAAAAATAGTAGGGAAAAAATTATTTTAATTCTGCTTAACATGCTATTGTCACTTTGTAAACCTTGTTACTATACCTGACTATTCCAAAGGGACCCTTTCCTCTCTCTGCTGGTCAGTAGCTCCTGATACTGAAATACTTGTCTTTGGTTATGACATACGTTTTTACTCTTGTGGTGAGATATTTCCCGAGAAAAGGGTAATGTAAGCATAAGAACAATATGAATGGATGGAATAGACTAGATCATTAGTAAAGTAAGAGATTTCTGTGGCTATGTTCTGGAATAATAGTGTGTGGACATACAGTGAAAGAATTAAATAGTTCCAGAAATGGCATTTTGAGCCTTCTCAAAATGCAAAGTAACTTAAAGGTGTTTTCACAGCTTGTAGTTAAAACAAAACAAAAAACCTCATGAGGAAACCACTCTCTAGAAATATCTACATGGTTGCCTAAGGCTTGACTGCTTCTAAGATGTCAGTCTTGACTCATTTCCTCTTCCTCCCCCCAGCTCTATTAACAGCTGATCATTCTGTGCTCTTGTCTACCACCTGCAGCTCTACTGCCTCCATCCATGCTATCATGGAACATGAAATCTGGTAGCCAAAATAAGAACTAGTTTGGGGTGATAATTTCAAAACTATTATTCCAGAAACTGCCTACCTTACTGGAAAAAGAGAGTGCCTGGTGCACTTCCTTTATCAGCTTTCTTCTGCCTCGCAGTTGTATTTAAGCTCTAATGTGGGATAGCTCTTGTGCTGAGCTATGTGTTCCTCTTCTCATAGTTGTAATTGTAAAGGAGCTGCCACTGCAGAGAACAGGAAATGAATGATAAGCCCAGCAGACCACTAACAAATTTCCCACTGAGCAGATGTTATTTGCTTCAACTAGTTAATAATTAAGGGAAATGTTTAATTACTGATAACAGTGTTTTACTGGAAAATGCCCATTTGACTTAGTGTTTTCAGAGGTTTTATTTGCTGTACGCTTTGCAAACAGTGCTGTGTCCTCTGGCAGTGCTTTAGGGAAGTGGATGAGGAATGTCTGTGAGTCTGCCTCAGATGTAGCTCTTCTTGCAGGTATCTTTCCCTGGGAGAACACGATCGAAAGCGTTTGGAGGATGATGAGGATCGCTTGTTGGCTACACTGCTGCATAATATGATTGCTTATATGCTTATGATTAAGGTGACTTCTTGTTCTTTTTAGTAGATTGCTACTCAGATTTAAGCAGTATATTTTGTTTGTGTTATTTTGAAACCATACATCTGTTTATGAAACTCAGAACTGTGGATAATAAGGGCAGTTTCTAGTAGAAACTGCAAAGTTGGAAGGCTTTCTGTTACTAGAGAGATGAATTTATTTGAGCTGTCAAGGGAAACATAATCCTGCTAACCAAACACTTTGGTACTTTATTTTCTTGTTTTGCATAACAGAGCCTAGTAGGCTTTAATTTTAAAATATTTTGAAAAATACAATGCTTCTTTCAAGCACAAAGAATTCTTGTCAAAGGAAGGAAGCAGATTGAGTTTGTTTTATATACTCCACAACATTAAGGTCATAATGCAAATGTGTTCAAAAACAGTGTTTGATCCAGCTTGAAATCAGCACTCAAACAGGGGTGTAAGGTCTTTGAAGCCTTTAGTATCAATGGCTGGCATTCATAGTAGCCTTTTGAAATGGCAACTGAGGCAGAAATATTTTGCTTCTGAGCTTGCCTGCTGCTCATCTTCAGGAAGAACCTTTTGCTGTTTGAAGGCTCTCTGGGAGTGTTTGTTAGAGCCACAGCCTAGTGACCAGGAAACACATGGTGAAAGAACAAGAACTCTGAAAGATACCATGTTGTTTTGAGGGCTCCACAGCTTCATAACTTGAGTCTGTGCAGAGAAAGAGGTGGAGGAGCTGGTATGGCCAATGAGACTCAGAAGTGGTAACATGGAGAACTGAGGCTTTTAGTGTCAGTAGTTGGAAGTGGTGGGTAGTGGAACTGCAGCTTGTGCCCATTGGCAGAGTGGAAATCTGTTGTGCACAGCATCACTTGCACAGTAGCTGGAAAAAGTGGGATATGTGCAATGTGGTCCTGTACTGCTGATTAAAATGCCCTAGCATGGGTGAATTGCATATAAGTTGTTTTGCTTCTTAGCAATGGAAACCAAGATATATTTGGGAGAGTGGAGTTGCCTCCTGTGAATAGAAAAGAGTATGCAACTGTCTGTATATCTGCTTTCTAGGTGAACAAGAATGATATTAGGAAAAAGGTGCGACGTCTAATGGGAAAATCACATATTGGATTGGTGCACAGCCAGCAAATAAATGACATTCTAGACAAACTTGCCAATCTGGTAAGTAAAACAGTGATGAGTGGGATATACCTCTGGGAACTACAGTGGAGGAAATAAATTGCCTGAAAAATCTTATGTATATTCTCTGCAACACTACTTTAAAAATATTAAAAATAATTAATTGAAGTTTTAATGCTACTCTCCACAAATATAGAATAAAGACTGTGACTATATGACCCTGTTTATAATGTTTTAATGTTACACAGTTATCAGTTAGAGCTGTAGTACAAATATGTATAAACATGACACTTATGTACAACAGTTCTGTGCAACATTAATGTTTTCTTAATAATGTTTGTTGGCAGGAACCTTTATGATAACTATGACTGTAAGAAGAGTTTAGTTTTCTATGAATTTCCAGGCCACTATAAGACTTAGAGCAATCAATTTCTGTACAAAACTGTTCCCAGTATTCATAGAGAATAAACCTGATGTCCTCTAATGATCAATAAGAATATAGGCTAAAGCTTCAGTTAGTAAATCTAGCCAGTTTTTAACACAACCATCACCAGGGTAGACACAAGTTAGGCTCTTTTAAAGGTAATTTCTACCTTTGGAACTTACTTTTCTGCACAGAAAAGGCACAAAATAATTAATTGGGAAAAATCAGACCAGTTTACTGCAATGATACCAGAACTCAGTACCTCACTTTCCCATACTGAGTATGCTACCACGTGAATACTGTGTGCTGTCATAACTCTCCCAGTCACACTTGTCGAAACTAAACTTATTAGAGTATCTTGCTTACAGCTTTGTCCAAAATTGTCTCCAATGAGCTCATTAAATACTGTTAAAATTCCTTCTTTCATTTGTGACACCTAATGTTTTGGGATTTTTCCAATGTTCATTCATGATTGCGTGTGGGTTTTTTTCTAGAATGGACGGGAACTCCCTGTGAGACCCAGTGGCAGCCGCCACATCAAGAAGCAGACTTTTGTAGTACATGCTGGGACAGACACAACAGGAGACATATTTTTCATGGAGGTAGAGACAAGAATAATACTAATGCAACCAGTAGCAGAAGAAATAAGAGAAACAGCATTAAAAATCTTACATAATATTTTGTGCTCCCAGGTATGTGATGATTGTATTGTGCTGAGGAGCAACATTGGAACTGTGTATGAACGTTGGTGGTATGAGAAGCTCATCAATATGACTTACTGTCCCAAAACAAAAGTGCTTTGCCTCTGGCGCAGGAATGGTCAGGAGACACAATTGAACAAGTTCTACACAAAGAAGGTTTGTATCTTGTTTAATAAACACAATACTGCAGGAAAAACTGCACAGAAAAAAATAAATCCTTTGCGTGTCATATTCCATGTTTAATCAAAACCAGCACTCTCTTGCCAGCACTGGTTACTGAACTGCAATGGCTGTTTAGCAGCACTGACATGTGAAGCTGGCCTTGTGCCCTGTCATTTACTTGAAGACAGTTGTCCACCAGAAAGTATTTAAGAAATGATATGTAGCTTTTTTGTTGGAAGAAGGAAAGCATCAGTATTACTAAATATTGTGTGAGCTTGCAGGCTTGTGAAGATAGTAAAAATACTACAGAGGATTCATAGGCAAAACCTAAATAAAACTATGCCCTAGGAGTTAATTGTATAATTTTTGATCTTAGAATTCTGGAATGTCTTGGGTTGGAGGGGACCTTTGAGATCATCTACTTCAAACACCCCACTGCCATGGGACACCTTCCATTAGTCCCTCTGTCCATGTCACTGACAAAGGTGTTAAACAGCGTGGGACCCAGTACTGACACCCAAGGAACAGCACTTGTCACTGGTTTCCACTTGGATGCCAATCCATTATCTCAACTATTTTGAGTTTGTCCATCCATCAGATTTGTTCCTTTCTAGTACAGAGTAGCTCAGCTCTGTGTCCTGTATCTTGGGCTATTGACAGAAAATTTTCTTAAATTTAGCTCTGAGATTATGGCTTAATCTCAGAGTTGAAGGAAGAGGAAGAGAAGAATATGCCATAAGGAAATTGATAAGAATAACAAAAAAATAGGTATTAGGTGCATGACTAACAATATTGATTGCTGCAAGCTGAAAGAAAGGGAGGGATTATTTTGATGCCTATTCTACAGTAAGAAACTGCATAGGCTTGGTTAGAATGTGCCAATGCATGAACTCTTCACTAATTTACGTGGTTAAATGCTATGAAATAGTTTCTCTATCATCTTGTAAAACAAATATAAATACTAACTAGTAATAAGGTGTGCTTGAACTTGTATAGGCTTTAGGTCATTGGGCACCACATGGGGCTTGTTCTTTTTGTAGAACCTTAGAATCTTGCTGTTCTTTTCCCTCCCTTGGTAATTTGGAGGAATAACATTGTATTACTCTTGTATCTGTTAGTGTCGGGAACTGTACTACTGTGTAAAAGACAGTATGGAGCGAGCAGCAGCAAGGCAGCAAAGCATTAAACCAGGTACAAGATTTTAAATGTTGGGAACATTTGTTGTTTAATCTGCAATCAGCAATTTTTTAAATTAATAACTCCTTTGAACATAATCTCCTTTTACTTGGAAATCTTGGGGTAACTTTGTGCATCTATACGCAAGTAGCAGATTGTTTAGCAAGAGTGTATTTGAAAGGTATTTTAAGAATTGGACAATAATGTAGTATTAAAAATATGTTTGAAAAGTGTTTGCATTATGTTAAAAGCCATTCCCCAGAGCTGAGTGGTTCTGCAAAAAATTATAATTTTTCAAAAATAATTTTAAGAAGGCTTTTTTTAGCTGAACTGAATAATGCATAAGAAACTAGATGAAAATGTCTAGATTATTTACCTATTAATAACCTCTATTAAATTATTATTTAAATAATATTTTGACATTTTAATTACTTAATACCATGCCATGCAGCTCACAAATACAAGCCTCCTTTGTGCTGCTTATGTATCTATACTTAAGATTATGCTCTCTATGGTATTATGTGATTGCAGGATGTTGCTATTCAGAAATGAAATGTGGCATTTAAAGCAAACAAACAATACCCCAATATGACATACAGTAAATACAGGATGAACTGACATTGATGTTACTTCATGTTACCAGAATGAAATTTATTACAATTCGAAAAATTCTAGTGGTTCTTAGAAAGCTGTCATTAGTGAGTGGGCTCACCGAAATGGTCTCTACTATTCTTAGTAGTGTCCTTTTGCTATGCAGATCAATAGGAATTATGTTTTTACTATTTAATATTCCTCTTCAGCATACCATGACTTGGCTGACTCCTTTCTGCACTCTCTCTCTCTCTCTGAATTTTTCTTTTGGTTTATTGTTTTTGTTTTGGATTTATTTTTTCTTTATTGACATCACAGGCCCTGAGTTGGGTGGTGAGTTCCCTGTGCAGGATATGAAAACCGGTGAAGGAGGTCTTCTTCAGGTCACACTGGAAGGAATTAACCTGAAATTTATGCACAGTCAGGTATGAGGGAAATCTGTGAGAAGACTGAGCATGAAGCTTTCTGCAGCACGCCTGTATAGGTGTTTCCTCTTCCCAGAGTATCAGTAAGGAGAGGGGATAGTTTGATGTGGGTAAAAAAACTTAGATATATTTACACTAAAACCCACAAGGATCGATCGATCGATCTATCTATCTATCTATCTATCTATCTATCTATCTATCTATCTATATGTAAAAACACTCTGAAATTAAATATCCTCAGGAAAACTATAATCTGTTAAAGAAAAATGTTGATAGATCTTTCAGCTTCTTGTTTGTTGTGGTCTGAATTGTCTAAGCAGAAAACAAATGTTAGCGTGTATTAAGAGACAGAAAAAGTGATCAATGATAATCTAAGCTGCTGTAATGCATCACACTGTGAACAAATCCTCATTGCATAAGCAGTCAGCCTTAAAGATAGTGTTTGAGTATTACAGGTACAGAAGGCAACCTTCTGCATTGTATTTAATCTATCGTATTTTAAAATTTTAGAAATTATCTGTAGAAGTTTGTAAAAAAATAAAAAAGGACACTGGCTCTTGATGTAATTCACAAAAATAAGAAAAAAGTACTGATTTCTTTTTCCTTCCAAAAAGCAGATATTGTGGGCATAGAGGAAACACAAGTAGAATTGTCGTTTCTTCTTCCTTTCTCTGGATGTTGTTTCTGTTGCTTCCTTTGATCCTTGTTTTTTATTTTGCTTTATGTTTTTTTGTTTTGCATATATTAAATGCATGCTATGCTAGACAGTAGAATCAATTTTTAGGGGAGAAGGGAGAGTGTGTATGTGTGTGTGAGAGTGAGAAAGAAAGAAAAGCTTCTGTCAGTTCTCTGTGAAGTGTTTTTTCCTTTCCTCCTGACTAGACTTTTCTCCCCACACAAGCTTTGTTTTTCTTTGAGGATACATCAGTGTAGATCCCACTGGAAGTGCACATGCATCTCAAACACACATGCTCAGAATCTTTAATACGTCTCCCAAGGTCACAGCAGCACCATGTGCCACTTTGAGTTCATATGTGCCAGTGTAAGGAGTGGAGAGTTGTGAACCTCCCTCAGTTTTCTTGCTGTCTCTTAAAAGTCCTACCTGCAATGTCCAGCCTGCTGTAGAGTTTCAGACCTACTCTGATGGAACACTCTACTCGACTAAGTTACAGATTTTATCTTTTCATTGAGTGTACTGAAATACAAAGAACTGTAAGAGGAAGTTATTGGTTGCACAGAATGAATTTTCATAGTTCTTGAAAATGACAGGTCTAAAGCCTTTGAAAATTAAACCCTGGTCTCAAAGCAACAGTATGATATCCTTATAGATGGATATAATAGAAATTAATTTGTCGTAAGGTAAGGACACAAAATAGGAATGTTCTGTTTGCTACTTTGCCCAGAAGTCAAAAAAGTTCTGCTATAATGGCTCATCTCTATGGAGATGACTCCATTTCATAAATGAAAAGGCAGGCAAATTCACATTTGCAGTGAGAAAGAACATAGGAAAAGATAGCCACAGCAGCAGCAGCATGGTTTTTTAAGCATTGCAGGCATCTTCACAAGACAAAGACCCTCAGTGTTAAGCACATAGTGAGCACACATGAATTTGTGCAAAAGAAAAACTCCAGATGCAAGCCTTATTTTTTTTTCCTGAAAGGTTGGAATGACATTCAGAAAGAATTTCAGGGAAACCTTGTACTGATTTTTAGTATGGGACTGTCTGGAGCATTACTTTAATTTTGTACAACAGGTACTGAGACCTGTGCTACTACCAGAATTCACAGAGTACCAGCTTTATCATATCCTTTCTTAGAGAGAATGGTGTTCTAATTCGCTGTCTGTCATGAAGATTCCTATCTTTTTTCTGGAAAAGAGTCTGTACAGGCCAGACCCATGAAATATGCCAGTAATAAACCTGAAGGATTATTCCTACTCTTCATCACCTTTCCAATGAAGCTATTGCCATTACTTAAGATGGATATTGAAACAAGTGCAGTTCTGGAAAATACACTGGGTTTATTCAATATGTTTAATTCTTGGTTTGTTAGATTATGTGACCAGGGCATTCAGTACCATTTAGGGGATCCAAGGTATATAACCCTGTTTTCCTTCTCAAAGCAAAGTGTCTATACAGATAACGAACATATATCATTTGAGGGTATCCGTAGAATGGACAACTGTATCAATTACATAAAGGACTCCTACTAGTTGCACCATGCAAAAAAAAAAAAATCCCCTCCAGTTTCCTAATCTTTGGAGCTAATGGATGTTGGCATTCTTATTCTGACACTGATCAACCAGTCTGTTTTCTTAATAAAAGGTCTGCTATTCTGGATGATTTTTTTTCAATTCTTGTATACATTGTGTGAATTGCTTCATAAGGCGGTTGATTTCAGAATATTTATATAAGCATCATTGAAACCAGGATCCCACAGCTGTTTTTTGGTGTTGAAAATGGCATTTTCTATTTCTGTTGAATTTGAATGGGAATACTGACCAACAAAAGCCTAAAGGATCTCATCAGCCCCAACTTTCTCTTCATCTTCCTCTCCTTACTTAATATGATGGCCCTGTTCTTGGCTATCTTTCCAAGTACTCTTTTCAGTATTGTGGCTTACTAGTATAAGGGATTTCTATTGCTCTGCTTGATTGGACATCATAGAATTAATTCAGAACATAGGAAGAGGGGGTTCCACTTTTTAAAAGAAAAATATACATGGAGTCTATGTGAGAAGACTGAACATACTGCTTCAGCATGAAGCTTGCTTTTATGAAGGTGTTTTTGAAGGCTCTTGATTTGTGGTGTGTGTACTTTCTTACCATCTTGTGAATTCCTTAGGCAATGTCTCAGATACATGGTGGGACAACCTGTAATTGACATGTGAGAGTTGTCTTTAGTGTTCACAGATTGTCTCACCATGCTGCAACACATGTAAGTTTAAGAATAAAAATGTTGAAGTCTGTCTGCGCCCAGCAGGTTAGAGGATGTTCTTTAGAATAGTGAGGAATCAAGTGTACCTGTGGCGTTGGCAGATAATTCTGAGTTCACATCTACAAACTCTGTTGATATTGGGACTCAGTAGCCTGTGCCTGAATACATCTGTGTCAAAAATAGATGGAAGCTTAATAAAACATGCATAAGGCACATGCCCTTCTACAGTAGGATCCACACTGAATGCTTTGTCTTGAGGAACCACAGTTTCCCTAGGGTAAGTAACTGCTATTTCCTTTATGTGTGTTTTTCGATGAAGTGAGAGGAGAGGATCTCTGTCCCTTAAACAATATAGCAAGAAATTGCCCTTTAACTCATATCTTCTGAAAATGGATTGTAATTGTGACAAACTTGATAAATTTTCATCTTGCTCATAGGTCTTGTGGAAATGCAGCACTCTGTGACATTAACTCAGATCGTGAGCACCTGGGGCAGTCAAGTCTCTTAGGCAGTTTTACTCTTCCCAGATAAAATGGCCAGTGTTTTGCCTGAGCCTTTCTACTGAGTTTCTGAATTTTTGTACTTCAGACTATTAGCAAAAACTTTTCACAGCAAATATTACAGAATAAACAGAACTAAGTGCAGTAAAGAAAGTATTCTGTTATTGATTTATTCTGTAAGTGTACCTCAAAAATTAAAATGTTTTTGACCACGTAAACTCATATAGAATATGAATGAAAACAGGCAAATAAAAAAAGTGGGATTAAGTCTCCTTTCCCTTGAGTGCTTGAACATACGCAGAAATAAAGATTTCTGGTTAAGTAAGTGGAAGTTTTGAGTTTTTATGTTGAACAAAAAATATCTCAGGTCTGTTGGTTAGTTCTCTGTCAATAAAAATAATCATAAAATTCCTTTGACTTGAAAATCAGCATGTCTTATCTCAGATGTACAGTGGATTTACTGATCTTCTTGGCAATAAGTCTCTTCAAAAAAAACTCCGCAACAATTTCTAGTGTTGGCATCCTTTGTCTTTCATGCATAGCATATAATGCGTGACTACATTGGTGTTGCTAGTATGGGATTCAAGAGGGTTGCAGAGTTTTCCTTTCCCTTCTTTCCAAGACAATGAAGTTTCTCTAGTACCATTTAAAAAAAACTTCCTGAGATCATGGTGTCCTAAAGGTGTAGGCACTTGAAGTATCCAACCACACTATTGTAATACAGTTTTTAAAAGACCTCTCTAAGGTGTTTGACATAGACACTCCAAATATTAGGGCAATGTTACTCTTAGTGTTTCTCTTGCCTTGAAAAGCAAGTCTATTAGAAAGTGGGATGTGGTTTAGAGTCTTTATAGCACTTGCTACAGCTTCTTATGTCTGTGTACTGACTTTGGCCCTTCTAGACATGTGCACATAAGAAGGGTCTGTTTTGTATCTTCAAATAGATTGGATGTTAAACAAACTCATTATGCAAAGAAAACTTGTTTATTCATGCAGTCTTGGTGCATGGCGTTCTGGACTGAGAAACCTCATTGTGTAGTTCAACAGCTTTTGTCTTTTGGGGTTCATGTATGTAAAACATGACTTTAAGGCAGGTTTGTTTTCTAAATGACTTGCTCAGCTGGCAGAACCATATGTGAAGTGAGCAAAACCAGAGAAGGATCCAAACTCTCCCATCCTGCTTCAAGCAGAAAACTGGTACTGACTGTTAAAAGGAGATGGTTCCAAGAGTAACTCTGAAGATTATGTATCATAAACTCCAGTAAAATCTTACATGGCAGAAGTGTCAGGGAGAAGAAAGGTTGGTGGTTCCTCATTGGATTCAATTTGACTACTTGGTAGGTTAGGAGGATCAGTATCAGGGTGGGAAGTATAGTGCCCCTTACCTGCCCTCTGTGCTGGAGGAGGATGCATGGAGGGGCAGAAACTACCTGGGATGGATCACAGGCTACAAATAGTGCCAAATTTGGGAGCCAGCTTTATTCTCGTCCCCCTCTTTTGCTGTATTTCAGGTGTGTTGGTATTCTTTTTGCAATAACTCATTTGAGTGCCTGAAGGGGTAGCAATGTTGGATATGTCAGAGTTACTAACTCCTTCGTTTCTCTTCCATGCTTTCTCCTCCTGCAAGGAGCGGAAGGTACTTCATCTTCTGCTGTCTTCGCTTCTTAGCACTTTTAAGTTTTTTGTTGATTTCTAGCATTGTGGCAAGTTTGTCTTCTGAATATTTATTTCACCCTTTATTTATATATTAAACTGTAAATGAACTGGTAGTGTATGCTATCAAACTTCAGGTTGTACCTGTTGTGATGATGTTTTTGTTTAATTTTGATTTTTGGTTTAAAAAAACCTCCCAACTAATTTTATGTTACTTTTCCTCCTGTTTTTGTAGGTTTTCATAGAGCTGAATCACATTAAAAAGTGCAATACTGTGCGAGGAGTCTTTGTCCTGGAGGAATTTGGTAATTACATTATTTTGATATTAGGTCTGTACTCACATGGCAGTAACTCAAATTTCCAGTCTTCAGATTCAGAGTTGCACTGCAGTTTCAAAGATGGGAGAGAATGTAGATTGCCTATAAGGAGTTGCCTGAGACATGGGTGACTTTACATAAAAATTTCCGCATTAATTTTTATCATATTAAGATTTCTGATCTAGGTGCTTTTTATTATGAGACAGAGAAAAGGTCCTGAGTCTTTTGAAACAAACAGAAACCAGATGTGGATGTGTGTGAGAATTGTCTTGGTCTGTTCCTTTTTCATCTGAGAAACCACATTTTTAAAGCAGGATTTAAAGTTGATCTTTCTCAACACACCACGCTTTCATTACTGTTAATTGCAAATTACTGTTAATTGCACAGCTTTCTTTTTGCTCTAATGTAGTTTAATTTTTGTAAAATGGAGCAGAAGCTGTGTTGTCAAGTTGTCGTTTATTTATCTTGTGATTGGTATTTTAGAGAATGAGTGGAAAAGTAAAGGTTAAGGAGAACAGAAAGTTTGTGCTGTTTTGGCCAGTTATTGCTGTTGCATATCTGCCTACACCGGAGTCTGGGCAATATTTCAGGTTACTCTTCAATGTTAGTGTCAGTCACAATATTCTTAATTAGGGTCTGAAAAGTACAAGTGACTTCAGATGCAGCTCTCTGGAAGGGTGATCCACGTATTTCTCCTGAAGCCCAAATTGGTTTATTCTTCCAGCCATCTTTGAGACATTTGTTCAGGTCTTAGGAGTATGTCTGAAACATACAAAAAGAAGCTGAAATTTAATTCTATAGTAGAGCAGCATGCATACTTTGGCCATTAAACAGAATCTGCATCAGCAGCTCCCATTACCAGGACTGTCATTGTTCTTTGGTACTGTGAACAGAATGTTCTGGCTGAGGGCTTCTCTCTTTAATTATAGAAGACTATTAACATGAGATTTCTGAAATTAATGCCTTTGTCCAAGAGAATATATTGTTTCCTTTGGGTGACACAAAGTTCCAAGTGATAAAACCCTTCTGGCTGTTGCAGTTTGCTTGTTGTTTACCGTAAATCTTTCAGGTGTTTCAGATTTGGATTGGTGAACAATTTTTTTCCAATTTTTGAAAATGTTGTTCGTGGTTCATATGATCAGATCTATATATTTAAACCCTGAACATGTTCTAAAAGCTTAGATGTTTATAAGTTCTGTTCAATTTCTGTTCGTTTGATAGCATGTTTTCACGCTGGTGGGCACTATTCATTTTATTACTTACAGAAATTTCTGGAGTCAGTAAAAGATTATTGATTGGTTTAACGAAGATGAGAATTCAGAAGCCGTAAAATTAGCTTAAAGAATGGCTTCAGCATCTGAAATCTTTACTTAAAAGAAATTACTTCGATCAGAAATTAGTTTGGATCATTTTTTGAGGTTTTATGCAAAGAACTTCTTTTAATAGTTTGTTTCTATTGCACAAGAAGAAAGACAGTGTTTGACTTCGTTATTTCTAGTTGATTTGTATTGGTGACTCTGTAACAGAGCATTTAGCCCCTAAATAATATCTGTAAGAAATGTAAGAAAAAGAACTTCTTATTTTTTTACAAAAGATTTTGTAAACAAGGGCCTATTGCAAAAGCTACAATTGTCATATGGAACTTAAAAAGGGTAATTTTAAGAAGTAACTAAAAATAAATTGGGAGTTGAAATCTACAAGCAAAAACTGAGAAATTAAACCACTTGAGTTAAAAATGTCCTCTCTTACAAAATAGAGGTGACAGACAAGAGCCAATTTAGATGTGCCAAAAGACATTGACAATTTGCCCATCTAGCTAATACAGAGGAAAAAAAAAAAGGAGGGTGTTGCAGGGGAGTGCAGGGGAGGTAGCTTTTCTTCTTATGCTGAGATTAGAGTCTACCTCACAGCTGTTTTTTGGATTGTTGTAAAGTTGAGAGAATATTACAATCTGTCCTGTTCAAGATAAATGAACATGTTTGGTAGTAGTGGACTAAAAGCATTCATCAAAAACTTGCTTTAGAAGAATGAAGTTATTTAGTGTTAAACGTTGTAAACCTTGCCATGAGATTTATTATTGTAGGAGCATATTGAAGTAGTAGATGCTCTTATAAAGGCAGAGTCTGGTAAGTGTGCATACTCCAGTCTGATGGGAAGTACTTAAATGCAAGATTTTGATTTTACCAAGCATGAGTGCTCCAAATTAGTGGTAGCACAGGAGGAAATTAAAGGTCCGTTTGTGTTAATGCTGGGTTTAGATGGCAGCATCACAGCTGGACTTGTGGTTTCAGAGCAGGATGCAAGCAGAAGTTCAGGAATTGTGTCCCACAAATGAAAGTGTAAACTTAAGTAAATGAGGAAATGAAAGGTTCTTCCCTCCGGAATTTGAGTTACTGCTGTGTACTTGTGCTTTACTTTCTTGTGGCCCCTTCACCGCCGCTGCTATGAAAACCTTCATTCTCCAGCAGGTAAAGTGATCTCCCCTAAACTCATTTTGCGGTAGCACCATATTTTCATTTACAGGACCAAAGGCTGCAGGATGGTGCCTAATTTACTCCCTTCATCCACTCAGTTCAAGAGCATCGGGAATAACTTCTAATGTTAGAAGAAAATGCTAATCTCTCAGTTTAAGGCTTGAATCTTTGGAAGCTTGGGTCTTTTCTTGGGGTTTTTTCTTGTTGTGGTGGAGGGGTCTTTTTTTTGTGGGAGGGCAGTTTCTTTTTTCCTTTCTTCCTTTTTTCTTTGTATTCCGCAGTAGTAGTGCTTTGACTTCTGTGTTTGTAAATGCAAACCCACTCTTCTTAATCTTCCTAACTCAGTCCTCTCAGGAGAATTTTCTGCATTGGAAGGACTGTGAAGGAGTACTTTAAATAAAAACAAGGCAACTTACTGTGGAGAGATAGTACCTTGCCTAGCTGCTCTCCTCTTCCCTCTCTTCCTATTCTCAATTATGATACAGGACTTTACAGTTTCCCTTCTCTCCTTCCCTTGTGGCACAAGGTCCTTACAGCTTTCCCTTCCTGCTTTTTGAAGAGTATATGAACAGTTGTATGTTATCCAGTGGGCAGTGAGACTTAAACAGCTGTAAAAGTCCTACCCTATTTGGCTGTGCACCAGCCTCACTCCCACCTTTATTCCCTGGTGACATGGAGTTAATTTGGAACATCTGGTGCCAACGGGTAAGGTAGCTTGGATGTGCACCTCCTTATCTCCCCAGCTTTAGTCTCTGGTATCACTGGGGCAGTGCAGCCTGGGTGTGCACTTCCCTTGTTTCTCAGCCCTTCATGCAGCTGCCAACTCCAAGGAGAGTGAGAGTTGAAAAATAAAACAAAAATATTACTTTTTACCATCATTTCCTGTACTTTTCAATAGATTATTTTCAAGAATGACAATACCATGACATATGAGAATTAGTAGGTACTGGTTTATATTTTGAGAACTTTCTCAAACCCAGTCTGCACTGCCTACTCTTGGCCCCTTAGAGTGTGATCCGTCTCCCTCTCCAGCGTTTAGCTGTGTCATACCATAGTTGAAGAGATGACATCTGCATGGACAGGTTTTGTTGTGGACTTTTCCTGGCTCTTCATACTGAACTCATCTGCCTCTGTTTCTTTTCTTGTCACTAGTACTATGTGTAATAAAACATTTATCCTTCCTCTATGAACCTGGAATGATTTGGTTTTGCATAATTTCTGTACTGCTTCTTCTAAATTCTTTTGTTGTGACACAGAAATTTCATGGCAAATTCCAGCTATTCTGGAAGGGAAGTACTCAGAGCTGGCCTTGGTATTCCCCTGATATTGACATTTTAAATTTGCCAGTTGAATGTTCTAGTGTGGTCTTTGTTCTCTTCTGGTGATTTCCCATGGTATCTGTTCACAACATTTGCAGACCGAGTGCGGGCCAAAGGCACAGTTCAGATGCACTGCGCACAAATGGGCTGGTTACAGTTTGCTTTTTTGTGCATTCTACAATGAGAAAAAAAGACAAATTTCCTTTACCTGTACTATGCCAGTTTTCTTTCTATCAGTTTGAGGCAGTGCAACGGAACAAGGACAGATTTTCTGGATAATAGATTTTTTTATCAGTGCCCTAATCTTCCTTTTATATAAAGATTTCTATAAACAACCAGCTTGGTAGTTTAGGAATATGTGTCACTGAACTCAGCATTTTATTTTAAGGCAACTCATTCAAAAACTATGAATGTTTTCAGTGAGTATGTCAAGTAAATACCATCACAGACAAGAGAAAGAATATCTTGAGAAACATAAATAGAGCTGGAAAACAGTCTTCAAGTTAAGAAAAAAATTCTCCCTCAGTTCCTTTTTTTCCCCCTGGATTTCACTAGCTTACTATACAGTATACAGTGTCCAACAGTTCTTTTGAAATTTGTTGCTCAGCAGAGAAGATCTCAAGGGTAAAATCTCTGGGATTCGTATAGTGACAAATTCCTATGGAATTTTTGGGTTATGTTTTATTGTAGTAGGCATTAGACATAGTTTGTTATTAAGAATATTTTTTTGTTATTTTTACTGTCTAGCAGGAATAAGTAATATGAGAAAAGCCAGAGTCTCTTAAGAACCATCGAATATCTGCTGTGCCAAACACAGGCAGTGAAAATTTTTGCCAGCTTGAGTAATTTATTATAACATTACCAGTGTCTTCCAAGGATATATGTTATGTAAATGAAAAGAAGTAGAAGTATGTAGAAGTGAGGGATAGTGAAGTGCCCTGTACCTGCACCTGCTGTCTGTCTGCCTCCCTTCCCTTTCCCATGGGAACATTGTGCTATTTCTTCCCCATTTGCCTCTCGTTTTTTGAACTTTTTGTTTTGTCTCTTGCCCGTCCGGTTTTAGTTCCTGAAACTAAAGAAGTGGTGAGCCACAAGTACAAGACGCCAATGGTGAGTCTACTGTGATGCCTCTGGTGGTTCTCTAGAGGATGTATCTTTACATTTTCATGTGGAGAAAAGAATTACATTGAGACTGCAGGATTTACAGTGAAACACCAGCTGATCTTTATGATGTTTTCAGTAGGGGGAGACAGCAAAACTCAGTGATTATTTGATCTATGAAAATAGAGGAACTCGCCAGTAGTGCAGAAAGCACTGTTTCATTTTTTAAGACAGATAAAGATGAAAGGTTGCCAATTTGGCATTGAACTTCAGCACAATAGGACCTGGTGGAACTGCTAAATTTTAAGACAGTGCAGAACACAACCCTTACTCCATAGAAGTGGTGGAAAGGGAGGCTACTTCCTAAGAATAAAATGATTGTTAACAGTTTACAAAAAAATTCCCATCTCGTCATGAGCAATGACTTGTGAGAGAACAGTAAAAGTATTGATTCCTGCTGTATAGATGAGTTCGTGTTCTGGAATAATATTCAGTTTGTATAGCAATTTTTGTGAGCATGAACCGTTGATAATGATGCCTAGCACTTTTATACATGATCAGGCTTATATGCATTCATGAGGAAGAAATAGGAACCAATGATTATCATCAGAAGGGAAATTTCAGTTTATGTCTGATGTGCACTGTGCACATTTGGTGATTTCATGGAGACTCAGTCTTTCAAGAGCAGAGAGAGCAAAATTGTTTGAAGAAGCTGGAAATGTTGTAGAACAAAATGCTTAGAATATATGTAGTTTAAGAAGCAAATAGCTGTATCTGCTAGTAAGAAAAGCCAGTTTAATGGAAAAAAAAGTATTTTATGGAAGTGTTTTAGCTTATACTGTAATACAACAAAACATATTGTTATGCTTATTACATTTACAAAGATTTTAAGTGTCTCAGTTTAAAGGACAAGAATTTTTAAGATCGTCAGAACAGCTGGCCTTAGAATTAATATATAAATTAAGTCTAAGTCTTACCTTCACCGAATTGTGCTGCCAGTCACATGGTAAAAGAAGATTTTTGGTTAAATAATAGCACAGTTAATCAGTTAAATAATTGTAAAACTGAGTAGTGCTATGTGAAACCCTCTCTTTAGTTAGCTCTTTCAACCTGTCCCAGAAAATATCTTGTAATTTCATGCAAAAGACCAAAAGCAAATATGCAGAATGGTTTTTCCAAAGCCAGTTAGCCAACTTTCTAGCTTAGCATGCTGTTCTTAAAAATTATTAAATCATACTGTTAAGCAGCTAATGTTTTTATCCCAAAGGAAGTTTTTAGTTTGTTATATGGCTCTTCTTCTCTCTCTGTCTCAGTTAGAAGGTGGTAGGGGACACATTTTCCTGATTTTGTCTGTAGCCAGAATACTTGTCCCATGAAGGAAGACATGCAGGAAAATACAAATGTACAATGGATTTTGTAAAACACTTAATCTGAATTTCAGTATCTCTTCTAAATTCTTGTAGGCTCATGAGATCTGCTACTCCGTGCTGTGTCTCTTCTCTTATGTGGCTGCAATTCGTGGAAAAGAGGCAGAAAACAAAAGCAAACCACCTCGACCAGTTTCCAGTTGATCAGGATACTTGGAAATATCTACCCTTTGGCACACTGATATGCAGTACTCCCAGTTTTACTGCAGTTACTGGAGCTCACTTTCTGTCTTTTCTGAGAACTTGATTATTTATGACCCTGCAAGTCTTTCCCCATAGAAAAACCTAAGCCTTCCCTGTTCAGTCTCCTTCTGAATTCATCCTTAATGGAGTTTTTAAATGAGCTTTTAATCAGACAGTTTTGAGCATCTGCATCCAGCTGTGAGTGACTTACTCTGGACATTCCTTTGAAATACCTTTTTTGTTAAGATGAGTAACAGCTTGAGTTTGGTTGTTTTTTGTTCTAGTGGTACTTGTTACAATTTGATCACTTTTCAACTGCAGGCTTCTGCTTTCAGATTCTCTGGTATGTGCACAGTGGAAGCAGCCTGGTCCTGTATGTTGTTTCAATGTTGTGGTTTTGTTGTTTTCCTTCTGTGTTGTTCATTTTAAATTACCAACATGGCGTTCCTGTCACGTAGTTCTACAATCCCTTTTGGTAGAGGTGAACAATTTAGCTGTCATAGTGTTAAACTATCATGTGACAGTTGAAGTTTGGTTATTTAATTGGTCCATCTGTGGAGATGGCTCTTCTCAAGTGGAGAGAGAAACTTTGAAGGTAGTATAGTGTAAAAAACCTCAACACTTCATGAGTTCTGTGGATTTTCAAATGGGATTTTAGGTAACATTCGTAGCTACCCCAACAGTAGAGTTCACAGATGCAAATAAGCACTCCCTAAAGCAGTTAATCACAGGGATAAGAAAATTAATAAGGCAGTGTAAAACTTGGAAACATTATTGGCAGAAGCACAGTACAGAAATCTGCAGAACATGTTCAGAAGCCCAGAGGATTTTGCTGTCTCCAAATTTTTTAAACTACTGCTTTTTATTTTGTTTTCAATCTGTACCTGTATATGAAGGGATCTTGAAAATATTGTGTTTATGTATAATGAAACTCACATAGTTAAAACTATCCATCACATTCCTTATTTTAAATAGGCTGGATATGAATGTTTTTTTGCATCCTGTTTTTGTTCTTGAACTGTACTGCACTTGTCTAAAAAGCTCTTAGGATGCTGGAAGGTGAGACTGTCTAGAGAAAATAATGTTACATGTAAAATACCAGGAAAAATTGCTCTGACACAAACTGATGTATTGTATGTTTTGACATAGAATCCTGACTAAATGCACCCAGAAATAACCCTGTTTTGGCTTGGTCAGGGTATCTACCATTTACAATGGAATATACTAGTATGGGTGAGGATGATGTAAATATTACAGTATCACATCTATTTATAGAAACTGTACAGTTCTCTGAATGTGAAAATAAAATGTCATTCAACCAGCAACTAGTTTTCATCCTCCTGTGCTTTTCTATCATTTGTTATTCTGAAACAAATGTAATTATATACAGAATACATCACACACATAGATGAAATAGTGGAAAAGAGAAGACTCTAAATGGACAATCTAAATTTCTTTCCACATAAGCAGCTTTAAATAATGAGGGTTTTTTTTCTTCTAAAACAACATCTGTGTGTCATTTGTCTTTAAAACAAAAGTTTTTGAAAAACATGAATAGGGAAAACAGACACATCTGAAATATGGAAATTTCTTTTGCAAGCTTGCAAGTGGAAGTGGTTTGTAAATGATCTTTCATCCTTTCCTAACACAAAAGCAAAGCTGAAATTGGCAAATAATGAAATTAACCTGGTTTGAATTTATTTTATTTCTTTTGTATTCTGAGACTATAAATTTTCTTATAGTAATATCCGAATTTTTAGCATTTGTAGTTTTCTGCATACTATATTTCAAGTACAGTTAAGACTGAAAGCACTTTGGTCTACAGTAGAGGTTCCATTTATGCAATGCTGGGTCCCACTGAGGTAGACCATTTCAATTTTTAGGTTGTAATTATGTTAGTAGTCCTATTAACATAATCAACTTAAAATTGTAGGGGGAAGATTATTAAATGCACAGCATCATTTACTATGTACAGCTCCTTTTAAAATTACATAAGCTGCTGTCTGCTTTAGGCTGATGAGAAACGTCAGTGCAGAATAAGACTTTTAAAGGACCTGATAATAAAAATGGCCCTCTGTCCCTTTTGACAGAATTTGTTTTGACAAACAAGTGTGGCTAAATATAGAGCTTGCTGTTCCATGGCTGGGATGAATCAGTAACAAGCTCAGCATCTGCTCTGACACTGGGCTTCTGCTCTTTAGGTGAGACTTGGCTTCAAAACTGAGGACATTTTTGAAATACATGAAATGTTTCCCATACTTGATGTTTTGGGTGTAGCACGTTCATCTGAGCCAAAGACGTGCTGTGCAGAGTTTCCACCACCAAATGACCAGTGCTGCTCTCTGGATACCAAATGCAAATACAAGTTGGATTTTAAATTGTTACAAAAGTGTAAATCTTTTGGAATACAGTCTTCCATCCTTTCCACTCCATCACTCTGAAGCACTAAGAGATAGATGAATGAAATTGTTACAGTGATTTGCAAGTGTTTTTGGTTATATCCCACTCATTTTGATATTTAGGTAACAATACCTTGGTAGTAGATAAGAACTTAAAGGCCTCTAAACCTTCCAGGACCAAATGAAAGGCTAAGAGACTAATTAGGTTAACAGACTAACTATAAATCGTTCTAGAAATTTCCTAACACAAAAAGAATAATTCCTACGTTTTTACCACTAGGAGGAGCCTGTGTCTTAGTTTTTAAGAATTTCAAAATTGCAACCTTTTTATTTTAATGCTTGTGTTAGAACATAAACTTGTCTTAAAACTTCCTTATGGCTGAACAGGTTTCTTTTTCTGCTACAATTTCTTTTTTGTGGAAGTTGGTTTTCAAAGTGAGGGTTATAAAGTGTTCTCTCCAAATGCTGGAATTTGTGAGTAGTCTTCCTGGCAGTTTTTAAAGTGGAACCTAAGTTACTAATTTATCTATATTCTGGTTATCAGATCTTCATTATGATGTTCCAAAAATGCTTTTTTTAAAATTTGTGAATGCAGTGTCCCCTTCTAATATGAATGGGTCCACATTTTAAAGGTTAAAAGTTTAAACATCAGCGAATGTCACGATGCTGGTACTTATTAAGTGATATTTGCTAAGGATATGTCTGGGAAAAGCATTTTGAAGGTCTGTTGAGGGAAAGAACTCATTACTTTAAGAAACCTGTTGTAAAAATCTCCTATACCCAGATTCCTAACTTCAGATAATCCCTACCATCCTACTTTAACACTTTCAGGATAGCAGAGCCAGATGAAATGTTCATCTAGATATTAAAAAGCTTAATTGCTAGTAAATATAAATCATTAAGAATTGCAATTCCAACTAAAGTTCTAGCTTAGTAATCAAAGTGGATGGGAAAATTGGCTGTGATTGTAAGCCTTATGAAGCTTTACATTGCAAAAATATTGAAAATATTTCTAGAATGATGCTACTTATGCCAGAAGAGGGCTTTTGGCTCAAAGAGTGTGTTTCTAATAAGGACACATTTGCCTGCAATGGTAACAAATCAGCTCTTGCCCCAGTGTCAGGCAGAGGCTCTGTTATCACTGAATTCAGAACTAGGCAGGAAATAGAAGCTAAGCTTCTCACAAAGAGCAATATTTACATCCCAGTTCCCCTTGACTGCCAAAGGGATGAAAGTCAGATGATGTTGCCTCTGAGGCAAGATTTTCCTTCTGGGAAAAAAATGGTTTCTGCTTAACTCTGACTCCAGTGGTACTTACAAACTCCAAGTCTCTGCTCTTAGACAAGCCAGGTGTTGAAACAAAACATCTCAGAGCTCCAGAAGAAGTGGAAATTGGAACCAAGAAGCAGCAGCTTTGTGCAAGGGACCTTGTCATACAAAAGGCAGTGCCAAACGGTTTCTTGCTGTTCTAGAAGTCACAATTCAGCCAGAGGCATCTGCTTGTCACAAGGGCAGGACACTCCCAGGCAGCAGAGTGGTGACTTAGTCTGTGCTGGTGGTAAAGGCTTCACACAGAGCCCTACCCTGTGACACCCTTGGAAGGTGTTAAGTGTGAACAACAGCTTTGAGATTCTGCGGCCATTCCCAGTGGCTGTTTCACTAAAATAAAGGAAATGTGATGAAGCTTTAAATAGTAGGTACGTGATCCCTCTTTCCAGCACTGTGTCTGGAGGTTTAAAAGCTTGATGTTGGTTACAAGGGAGGTTTGAGTGCAATTGAGTACATGGCAGGCTTAGGCAGGACCTCTTTCAGGTACTGTACTCAGATATGACAAAAATGATCTTGTTTATACCAAGGTTAGTAAAATCATAAGTTAACTTTCTGTTTACAGGTGTACAATGTTTTGAAACTTCTGCAGCATAGTACTTCTAGCACTGATTGATTTTGTTTTAAAGCATCAGTCCAACAAAGAAGCATATATATGTCAGCCAAGGGCAAACAGTCCTGCTTCTATTTGCACCAGTTACTATAGTGATTTAGGAACCTACATAGAAATAGAAATCCCCATCTCCCAGAATAGCTTTATATAAAAAGGAACAAACGGTGTCAGGAAAAACACCAGTACAACTCTAAATAGTTTCTTCCTTCAAGTATGTGAAAACTCTGGTTCTGTATTCTCATTCTTTGCTCTCATTTTTTTCAGTTTCTCATACTAAGTACAGTGAGTACAAGTCTATCCATAGTGCTCTGGATATCAAAGAACTCTCCTTCTTTTTACGCGTCGCCCTGCTTGGATTCCTCGCTGTTTCCTCACACATCCTTGGCCTACACTCTCTTCAGCCAGTCAGGCTGAACTCTGCACCTCAATTTCCCATCAGATCATCTCCATCTGTTTGCCTTTGTAGTTTTTCTATACATTCTTCTTGCCTCTGTGGCCATCATCACCTCCCAGCCTCTTTGCCCAGGCACTTCAGTCTTATGCTCTTCCCGGTCACCTGCTCGATCAATCCTTGCCCCTTTCCAGCATCCTGTCACAGTCTCTCATCCCTCTCTCCTGTCCTTACCAAGTGCTCTGTCATCTGCTTTCATTCTCAGCCATGCTTATTCCATGCTTTCATTCTTATTCCATGCTTACTCCTCTCGCATTTAAATCAAGTTATTTTTGGTGGAGTGCTGAAGAGTGCTATAGAGGGAAAGGAAAGGTTTCCAGTCTTAGTGCTGCTGTTCTGTGATAGCTTCCAGCAGCAGCTCTTCCCTACACTGCTTGTTAGAAATGACTCAACCATTTAATTTGATATTAAAAATAAATAAATTGGTTAATCCAGATTAATAAATAAATAATAAATTGGTGTAATCCAGTAGCCTAAAAAATGTCATAAATTATTAATGTTTTTCAGTACTGTAGGAAACAAAAATCATAAAAGCAAATACTATGCTTTGTAAATACACAGTCCAGTTATCCCCCCTTGTACCAGTGAGGAAGAACAAGTCCTGTTTTCAGGTAGAAATTTTTGAGGACTTTCCTATGATCAAAATCTACTGTACTTGGGGTTTTCTTTTCAGGCATCACATACAATGAGCTCACCTACAAAGAAGAAGAGAAGCTTGGATTTTTTGGCCATTTTTTCCCTGGGTACATGAAACTGTAAGTAAATAACAAAAGTGTGTTTGAGAGTTATATTGATACTTAGTCTTTTTGTGATCATAATTTTCTGGAATATATCTGGATTTCTAGGGCAATTGTTAGCATTATGACAGGTACCAAGGGAGTGCAACCTTATTGAAAGTTAAAGTGTATCCATCCACAGTTTGGGTTCATGTATTTGGGTCCCACAATTTATACTTCCAAGCAAAACAGTGGAAACTATGTATATTGTTTATGTTTCCTAAATACATTGTATAGAACACAAAATCACATTCAAACTATTATCCATGGATAAGAAGAAAAAAGGAGCACACTTAACACTTATTTTTGTTTTATATTTGCTTGTCCACTGATGTTTTAAATATTTTAGATTAGTCACTTTTTTAGATTATTTGTCTTTGGTACAGCTGTGGTAATACACAATTATTGACTGAACTGTGTTCTTAACTATGACACTTATCTGTGCTTTCAGGGCTGGTTATTGTCAATGTTTCCGTCTGGCACAGAAAGCAGATGCTTGACTATTTTTTCCATATCTGGACCTAATGAGTGAGGCTGTTCTTATCTATTTCTTTTAAACTTTCACCAGTTCATGCTGTTTAGGATGTGTTGCTTATGCAGACTGTTGTGGGGACCCTGCCCAATGACAAGTAAAGGATATCTCTATGACAGCTTTTGTTTCCCTAAAATAGAGTTCTCTTCTTGCTAAGCACTTGAAAGGTATCAGTGGGGCTATTTTTAATCTCAGCAGACTGTTCTTATAAAATTCTTTTGTAAGGAGACAGGAACAGCTTGTAGTTCTAAACCTACTCTGAGATGACATGTTAGTGACAAACTTCTCTCCTAAATACATACAAGGACTTTGTTTCAAAGGAATTCTGTGATCAAAGCAACATAAATGATTTTCCTGACTTCCAGAAAAGTCTTTTCTCTTGCTACTGTCCTTCGAATGGCCATTATATGATTCCCTTAAGGAAAAAGTTCTACCAAATAATATTTTCTTATGTTTTGATTCATTCTACTCAATTGTAGATCTCTCTTGACATAACTAGAACAATAATCCTTTCTCATAGGGAATGGAACATGCAGGTGAGATGTCCTGAGACTATCTTTAAATGTTTGGCATGTCCTGCACTGAAAAATTTGTTAAAATAATATATAGGAATGCCTGGATCTCTCACTGTAATTTTCAAAAAGTAGAACTGAATTTTTATATATAATTTGATATAGTAAACCTAGAAAAATCTGAAAGAGTTGGTAAAGATAACTGTTCCATCTTACAGAGAGGAAAAGGAAGATAATCTCAAGACAGGTGAGGTACTTTTCATAAACATTTTGTTGGGACAATTTCAACTCAATCAATTTAATTTGCATTATACCCCACTATATCAGCAAGTATTGTAGCTTAGGCAGCAAAGCTGCTTAAGAATAATAGAACATTTTGGGTTGAAAGGGACCTTTGAAGGTCATCTAGATCACCTAGGTCATGGAAACATTGGTGACAACATACACTGATGGAAACATGGCTTCTTATTACACAGGTTACCTTTCCTTGGACACGCAAGTATTCACCTGCATTGTGGATGGTATAAAAATATATTAGAAGTTGGCACCCTTTCTGCAAGAATAGCTTTAGTACTAGAGCATATACTTGGATTTACAGTGACTTGGGAATGAAATACTCCTGAGATTTTTATTAACCAGTCAGAAAACTAAGGCTCAGGAAAGAAACAACAATCACTTATTCTGCAGGTGTCACCACAGATAAGCCTGCTAGTTTTAAAGTAACAGTTGTGGATCTATCATAGCAGAATACAGAACATGCTGCAACCTGAGAAGCTCTGCCAAACAGTCACTGTCATGACTGCTGTGTGGACATAACTGTAATTTCCTTCTTTAGCTTCAACTGATCCACTTGTTATTTGTTAATAGGAAAAAAGAATTATCTCCATGGGGGACCATCCATTAACTCCCACAGCCTTTGACAACTTCTGTATAAGCCTGCTGAAGAGAAAAAGGAGGAAACCCAGCAGCTTTACCTTAATCTGCTATGCTCACACCACAATTTGAAGAGATTTTCTTCATGCCTTGCAGCCCTGAGCAATAATCTCTCAGAGCAAGAGTTGACAAGTGGGTGGGGGAGCTCCTGGCACTGAAGGGGAGAGGTGGTGCTGCAGCATGAGAGAGCTCTTTAGCCATTTTCTTTGTTATTTTAGAAGTAATGGTCAATCATTAACTCATTTTGCTATTATTATTTGCTCACAGAATAATGGTCAGGATTTGAGGACTAAGGCAATCTCAGGGAAACAAGGTGCTCAGATAAGGTTTGTTTTAATTTGATAGTTCAATTCCAGCTGGTGGCTTTTATGAAGCTTCCCATTGCCAGGAGTAAATAAATATTGTTTACTTAGAGTATTTACACAACAGTGCTGAAAACACGAATGAAACAAGAGAATTGATACTGTGGTATGAAATATGTGTTGTCTCAGGCTAAAGTGTCAGCAGAGGGTTTGTTTGGCAGATAAGCCACCCTGAGAGAACTGGGCTGGTAGGAGTACTGGAGGTGCTTTTTCTTTGCCATAATATTTTAGACTTGATGCTTCTTACCTGAAGTGAAGCACTGGGCTTAGTCGTGCTCTGCAACACCCCTGTGCTTCAAATGAGTCTTACATATGTTAATTCAAAGCATCCAAGTATCTCCATCAGGTGTATAGTTCATAGTCTGAAGGAAAGGCATGTACACTGAACAGGCAGCCAGCAGCCTCAATTGATGGGATTTAAATGGAAATTGTGGAAGTATCAAAACTTACAGTCAGTTTCATATCCAACTGGATAGAAATAATCAGCCTGAAGAGGTTATGTTTGTCTAAGTTACATATATTTTTCACATGGAAGGGTCTTTTTACTGGAGCAATAACAGATTTTTTTTGTCTTGATGGAGAAAACTACTGGAAGAACTTCAGTAGGACTGCTGTTTTTGTAAGTAACTGCTGTCAGCTGTGAAAGGCACTTAATGCACTGCTAGGTAGGAATTTTTAAACTTTATGATCTATTTTAATTTTTTCTTTTACTATTGAACAAACCTTACACACTTCCAACAGTACTAAACAACTACAAGGTAAGAATATTTGCCATGACATTTAGAGATAAGGCTGATTTTACATCAGAGGAGATCTCACCCAGGAAATGATAGTGTAGACTGTCTTTCATCAAGTAGTCTTTCAGGTGTGATGGGGGGGAAATTGGGAGATACTTTGTTGTTCTTAACCAGGTTGCTTGGGAAAAGCTTCTCAGTGTATAGGGTTTTAATCAGATTGGGATGAAGATTATTTACTTAATTATTTATTTATTACCAGCATGGAATTAATGGGCAATTAGTGACTCTACTTTTAGGATCTGTGTCAGCCACTGAACAGATAAATGTCAATAGTATATGCTGGCAAAACATCAATAAACACCTACAATTTTCTGAAGACCTTTCTTGAAATAATTACAGGAAGTTGAGACTTTGCAGGTGCAACTTGCCCCTTTTCCTCTTTTCAGGAAATTGAGGAGTAGTTAGTGTTTGGAACTCAGAATTCTTATCTTTATGAAGACTTTTTAAAAACCTAGTTAGAGTTAGTGCTTCTCTTTTGTAAGGCTTTGGATTTGCATTTGACTAATTGTCATTGGAAGTTTTGGAAATCAAAACTAATTTGTGTTTTTCAAGTGCAGCATTCTTAGAAGGCCCTATGGAATTAGGCTCCAACTTTTGCAATTCAGTCACTGCTTTGCAATATGCATTGTCCCACAAATGCTGGGATGGTCCTCTTGGTCCACTGCCTTCTGATCCCAAGTTCTTTAGAATATAGATCATCTCTGTCTTTTATTTGTGGCATGTGCCTTTTAAAAAAAAATAATAGCATTGCTCAGAAAGTGTAAGCACAAAACAATGTAAACCTGGCTGCATATTTTCCTTTTTAAATTTTATTTATTTGAATATTGTTGAATAAAATTCAATGTTGAATATTGTTTACATAGTTGTTGAATAACAACAATGTGCAACAGACAAGTGTTAACCTGGAATAAGTTTGCTTTGGTTTTAGAGGGTATCCTTTTTTGTTCTGATATCATAATGAAATTATTAAAATACACATCTTATGACCATCAGTGCTTTTATTATGAAGATGCATTTGCTAGGCTAATACAACTAACACACTGTGTCAGATATGCTTTGCCATCCCAAGTGGCATGTTGGAGGCAGAGGAGGAGTGTTACTTCAGTTCCTTTGTGTAGATTCTTCCAAAAGGCAATGCTGTCTGGATTAACATAATCTTCTTGCCATCTCCTGTGATCCTTAAAATGTACTTCCCAGCCAGAAACTATCTAAACTACTGCAGGAAAAACCTACCCCAGATACTCTTCAAACTTGTCGGTGAGAAGCTAGAAATGCTATTGTGTTATTTGCTTAGACCAAATAATCTGCAAAAATGCTTACATATCACTCATGGCCTTTCACAAACCTTCAGGAAGAGTTATTACAGCAAGTTTATTTCATTCATTCCAAGCTTCTCTTTAAAGTTTTTTATTTACATGCAAATAGTCTCCCTTGCTAGAATTTTCACTGTTTCATCTGACATGCAAAATTATCCATGTAGATTTGTGTGATGTCTCTGATTGGTAGGAAAAAAACCATCTAATAACTGGAATTCTATGCTGGTGTCTTTTTAAAAGCTAGAAAACAAGTAGTGAGTAATTATCAAAGGAATTATTTTCTATAAAAAGCATAACAGTAGCTATAGCCAGTGGTTCCCAAATGGTGTGATTTGGATGCAGTTCTGCTTGAGAACACAGCAGTGGATAGTTCAAGCACTCACTGACAGCAAAACCAGCAGGAATGAGAGTTACATTCTGTTGCACAGAGCCAAATATAATGATTGTATACTGTAAATAGTATCTTACTGCTTCATTATTCTGAGCTACTTGTTTCTTATGAAGAATGTCAGAGTTCTGCAAAGAGAAAATGGAGTGGACTATAGAATTAGGGGATTTTTGCTTGTTTCAGACATTAGGAAATGACTAGGGTTTTTTCAGTTTTACATAATTTCACTATTTAAAAAAAACCCATATTTTATGTATGTAATGGGGGAAAAGTTTATCTTGATTTATTTCAATTACTTCATGTGGAGACAAGGGCAATCTAACTATGACAGATATAGGAAAAGAGGAAATATTGTCTGAAAACACACTGAGTAAGCAGGACATTACAAGACACTGCTGCCTCCTTGTACATGTGTATTAAGTGATTGCTAAGATGAGCAGGACTCCTATATGAGCAGAATTTGTGTTTCATTAATCTCTTCACTTTTCTTCTTTTCAAATTCCACTCTAATGCTGAGACAGAAAATGGAGAGAAGGATTTATTGTCAAGTACATTACCTGACTGCAATTATACCACTTCATTCTTTTTAAGTCTAAAATGTACATTACACATCTAGATGCATTTAAATGTTAACTATAATTTCTTTGTTGAAGCAAATTATTGATATTAGTTAGTCCTATTTTAATAAATAACTGTCTCTTAGAGGGAGTGCTTGTAGTGGATTAAGAAAAAATGGCAACCAAGTATTCTGTTATTCTTACAGATTTTTACACTGGCACAATGTATTAAAGGTGGAGACCCATGAAATACTGACTACTGAAAAACAAACAGAAATCAAAGCAAACACACATTTCCCACCAACATTATAAACATTCTAAAAAGTCTCTACCATGAATATTTAATGATTGTTTATTCACAGATCTGACCAAACAGCCATTGCTCCTTTTTCCAGCTGAATTATTTTTATTCTTACCTTGACTTGCAGATCAACTGAGATTCAGAGTTTTACTGAGGAGCTGGAGAATGAAAAAAAGTTTAAGACATTATCAAATATTAAAGAATGGTAATTTTAAATTGAGACTTGGTACTGAAAGTGAAATATAGACACTAGTAGTTGCTTTTATCTGAGATTCTAAGAAGATTTAATGTTCCTAAGGCAAGCTTCAGATGATGATAAAATAATCTGTGAGCCCTGAGGGTATTGGCACCCAGCACTGCAAGGTGTACTGTATGCACATTCCTGATTTAGCACCGAGTCAAATATTCAACTTGGCGCTGTGTAGAAATACCTTCAGGCTTGCTGTGCTGAAAATGGATTTCCATCAATTACTGTTATGTAGGTCACTTTTGCAGCTTTTACTGGGTTTGAGCACTTAAAGTAATGCTACATACATTTGTATTGATAAATAGGTACTTTGCTGGCAGCTTTACAAAAAATATTTAATATTTCATATTTTTTTATTCTGTTATAAACATGTGACTTTTGTTCCTGGTCCTTTTTACAAACAAAATAATTTGTTACAGTTCCAAAAATGTTTGTGATGTAGCATGCACTACCTTTTACATATGTCTAATAGCCAATGATGTGATTTAAAACCTTCAGTTACAGAATAAGCACAAAGTCTAATGAAGTTATCCTCGATGCAGTGGTGGTAGATAGACCTCCCTTCCACTGCTAAGTATCTGCTCTAGAAATAGCAAGTCAGAAGTGCAATAACTGTGCACCATCAGACCTGTATTACCTAGCAAGTAACCTAATTCTATCATAATGCTTCAGAATGAAAAAAACAATCTTGCTGATGCATGTAATTAACAAACTTTTTATATACCACCTAAAAAATCAGATAAAGGGGAACTATGATTTTATTTCCTTTTAACTACCCATTACTCTCTCTTCATTGCAGTGTTAGGGTTATGCATAGGATTCATCTGATTACCTCTGACGTCCAGCCTGCACTCTATTTCAGCTTCACCACACTCATTGACAGCTTTGCAGGTGTAAATGCCTCCATCAAAGGGAGTGGGCTTGCGGATCTCCAGGGTCAGCACCCCCTGCTTACTGAACATGCGGTACTTGGCATCCCCAGAGAGATCCATTTTGTTTTTGAACCAGAATATCTTTGGCTGAAGAACAAAGAAGAAGATTTTTAAAATAGAAGTTAGAGAATGGAAGACTTACACCTGATCTTGTGGCCTCCTGTAGCCATCAAAGGCTAAGTAGTATTATGAGGAGTATTTAAAAAGAACTGTTAATAATTTTTCAAGGAACATCTCATTCAGTAGAAATTCATGAAACCAATAATTCAAAACTTTAGTATTTTTGTTAACTCAAAAACATGCAGAAAATGTAGTTTTTTTCCCTCTTTTATTGCAATTTAAAAAAAAAAAACCCTAACCCCTATTAACTGTCTACAAGTTCATTCATTAGGCGTTATTGAGTTGTGCTTATTAAAATATATTTGAATGCTGCAAGTATCTTATAGAAGGGGAATTAAATGTCACAGATTATTAGAACAGTCATAAAAGTCCACAGATGCTGGGTGGCTGAATTAGAATGCCAAGGTTTGGTCCAGGAAAGGGTTTTCCAAACTCTCTAGTGTATCTTTAGAAACTTCAGGAATTTAAACATGAAGTCTTGGAATTTAAACATGTTGGCTTCCGCTGTGGAATGAAGTGGCTGCTTCTATACCAGTTCAAGCTTTTATGTTTTGTTTCCAGTCCCTGAAAATGTGCCTTTAATTTTTATAAATGAAATTTTGAAAATGAAAAATCTGATGAAACAGACTGCTTTTATTTCAAGCTCAT
Source organism: Agelaius phoeniceus (assembly GCF_051311805.1). Taxonomy (NCBI): domain Eukaryota; kingdom Metazoa; phylum Chordata; class Aves; order Passeriformes; family Icteridae; genus Agelaius; species Agelaius phoeniceus. The sequence goes on along the minus strand of NC_135270.1, from coordinate 24,775,246 downwards.
TAGTACATACAGTGAAGAAACAGTCTTTAAAGAATAGAAAACCAAGCTTTACATTGATCTGTTTTTCTTTCAGACATTAATGTCTTCTGTTTCTTCATCCATAAACCCCAAAACTACTGCACTGTTTTTACAGAGTGCTTTCAAATCTACTGAATTACTTTTGTCTTTGACCTGTGGTATAACAATCCAGTGCATCCCACCTGCCACTTGCTAAATTTTCTTGTCAGATCTCTGCTGGAATTTTTCCTGCCTTAACATTTTTTCCCTGTTTCTCTATAGCCTCTTTATCTTTCTGGGTATATGTCTCTTGTTATACTTCATTACTGGCAGGGCATGAGTACTGTCTCTGCTTGCAGTGGTAACTTTTCCATGCCATGCAGATCATCCTGAGGTGTGTTTGAGAACCTACAATTATTAAGAACTGGGAACTTTTCATCCACATAAGGTAATGAGAGCTTTTGCAGAGCACTGCTGCAGGTCCTGAAACATTTAATCAAGGTTAATTTGGGCAATGGAAGTACAAAAACATATCTGGAAAAGCTGCTTTAAGAGCATTGGGTGTACTGAAGGTTGAGGACTACTTGGATCCTTCAGGCTAATGTGAAGGAGGAGCTAGCATGCCTGAATTGCAAAGCCTTCCATTACTGCACAAGAACAGCTGTAAAATTGAGAAGGCTTTTTAAAGAATCTTCTTAAAACCATGGAAACAGAATGAAGTGGATGCAGATGCACAAAAATGTCAGTTAACCAAGAGGGAATATTGTCAATAACACTGTAATTTCTAAGTTGAGGCAGCTACTGGAAGATGGATTTTGCCTACAGTTGCTGGTGTTTATTCTGTAATGTTCTTGTTTTTTTGAAGCTGTTTACATGGATATGCTTCCTTTTTACTTTTGAGTTTTGTCTGGAGCTCCTTCTTTATCTAATGAATGCAGCAAATGATTTTTTATCATTTGGACTGAGTGATTGTTACATGTTTTGCTCTGTAGCAATCAGATCCTTTCACAGGTATAAGGTCATGAAAGAAGCTGAAAATAAGCAGCCAGACATGAAGGGATTGTGCTAATTTAAATTTAGGACAAGGTTATGTCATAACATGGTAAATTCCTACACTGGAGGCAAAAATCTTATTTCCCTTTTCTGAGAAGTCTAAATTTAGCTCTTAGCTGATACAGTTTTTACTGCTTGTTCCTGATTAATAAAATAGTACATCTTTATCTACTCTTTGATGGGACTTTCATAAATATATTTAGAATGAGAAAATATTCCTGTGAGATTAAAAAAAACAAACCAACAAAACCCCTGCAAAAAAACTTCACGCGAGACCAAGCCTTATTCTAGTTAGTTTTGCAAAATAGCTCAGACTGTCAAAAACTTCTGTGGATGCATTGGTGTTACAGAGAAACTGCTGTTCCTCTGTGTCATTTGGTTAGTGGAACAGTAGATGACATTTACTGCTGTTTTCTTCAAAGCCTGAAGAGAGCAGAGTATAGATTGTGAGCAGACAGTTTTGTTGTTTGCCTTCTGCAGTGAGCAGGTTTTGTGCAGAGGGGGTGCATTTCCAGTGGTGTGGTGCCACCAGGAGCAGTGAGTGCCCTTCCCTCTGTCCCCATCACTGTGTTGCCCCCCTGGTTGTGCACTCGCCCCCCTCTCTGCAGGCTCAGGTGGGCAAGGTGGGCATGACCAGGTGGCCTCTGGTGCTCCTCTGCACAGCCATGCCACACTCAGCCACCCTGAGCTGGCAGGAATTCCTGCCTTGGTGCAGCAGTCTCAGTGAGAGTGGTGACTGTACCTTGGGGATGCCTCTGACAGCACAGCTGAGAGTGGTGTTGTAGCCCGCGATCACAGAGCGGTTCACCAAAGGGTGGGTGAATTTAGGGGCTTCTGAGAAGTCGTGTTCTTTGTAACAAGGGGGTTTATAAGTGGTGCCTGCAGTTCAAAGAGACAAAATAGTAAGAACCGTGTTGGCAGTTCTGCTGATTTCTGTACAATCTATCTGTCATTAATTATGTCTGTATCATTTTAAGAAACTTCAAAACTTTTGGCGTTTGTGATACTAAAAGTCTTTAAATACATTTCATTCCAAAACACATCTCATGTTTAATGTGTTAGTTAAGGTAAAAGGTCCTGGCAATCATGGGTTTTCAACTTCTATTTAAAATATGACAGCCATATGTGTGCAGAGAAAGACTTCACCACAGGCATCTTCAACTTTTAACCCCAAAATAGAAATATAATCCCCCAGCTGTATTATTTACTTCAGATAATATAGTTTAGGAAGACTCTGTGATTAAATATTTTTAACTAACTTTTGTATTAGTTCAGGAGATCTTCCTAGATAAAGGCTCTTTATGCTAAAATTCTTTATAAGTGCTAGTTAGTAAATAATGAAAATATCTTTAGGCATGCAGCTAGTAAAACTGTATTTTCCATTTTCCAGTGTATGACTTCTGGTATTTAGTGGCTTTTGTGATCTTTGGTTTGAAGAATATGTTACCTGTTTTTTGGATATGGGCAGGATTTTTGGTGGTTGCAGCAGTTTCACTCAATCCACACAAATTTTCACTGAAGATTCGAAAAAAATAGTCATTTCCCATAATGAGGTCTGACACGATACAGTTTGTGCGACGATAGTGATCAAACACCGTGTACCATTCCTGTAACAAGACTGTACTGTTTAGAAAGATGTTATGAGAGGTCACACTGGTGCTACTTTTGGTATGGAGAGAATTATTTTGTTACAAGGAAAAGACAGGCAGAGAGGTATTTAGCACTAACCTGTGAAATTAACATTATGTTGCTCCCTGTGAAGATCAGCTGATCTATTTTCTTACTTTTATATTCTGATGGTGTGATAGGCATATTAATGCTTCCATTTTGAGAAAAAAATTCCCTCAACTCTCTACCATATTTTGGCCACTCCTATCTGGGGAATCTGGTACAAGATGTGTACTCAGAATGTGACTGCTCAGCGGGCTCTTCCATGAGAAAGATATTTTCCAGTTTGACAGGCATACATACCTCTCCAGTACATACCCTGCTATGCCTAGCATCTCACTTCAACTCTAACTCTTCCTCCCTCCCCTTCAATTTTTTGCTGCATTTATGAAAAATATAATTCTAAATAAAAACTATCATTCCACCTTCTAAGAAGAGCTGTCTATGCAGTCACCACCTGATACTGCACAGGCTTGGTCTCTCGTCCATTTTCTACTGAGTATTTAGATTAATCTTTCACCTTTTGGGGTTTCTAAGGTTTTATTTTTCAATGTTTTATTGCCTCTGAGGTGCCACAGGACACCTTGGACACACAAATGAGTGTCATGAACTCATAGTTTCCTCAAGTCTCTGTGTTCCCAGAGCAGGTGCTGGTTTAACTCCCTTCAAAGCCACAGACCCAGCGAAGTTCTTACCATTGTTTTTTTGTCAGCTTTCTGAACTGTGTAGCCCAAGATCTGAGCATTGCCATCATCCTGGGGAGGTGACCACTCCAGGGCTGCATTAAATCCCCAAACATCCACAAGCTTTATATTCTGAGGAGGACCAGGCTTGTCTGCAGAGGAGACATAAGAAAACATCTTAGCTTTTAGTTTAAGATTCAAGAGCTTTGTCATTTCCCCATGCAGGGAAAAAAATAGAACCTGATAGCAATCTGTAACATTCCATAGCAACACACTTCATTAATGTGAAATTAAAACTGTAAGAAGAACATTGGGTATTTTTCAAATATTTGAATATTCTTTTGAGAGGCTGAATCCTATGGAGAAATAGAAAACACACGAGAATTAGTAACATCTTTAAAATAGAATAAGAAGTTTGTGTTGTTTGGATGGATGTGATTAACTCTTTAACTGCAGTTTTATTACTTACTTTGTTACCTCAGTGCAATTTCTTGGCCATTTATCTACACTGCTATAACTACCAGGGCAATGGGTGGTGTGCCTTCCAGCTGAGGATGGCCAGCCATTTGGGAATACACCTTTTCCCTCTTGGCTCAGTGCTTGTTAGCTGGCCCACTAGGTGATTTCTCTGTAATAGCTAGAAAATGAACAAACTCTCAAAGAGATAGAGAAATCTGTGTCCTCTTTAAGATACCTGGAAATATAGAGAAAAACAACATAGTCTGAAATGATAATAATTTTAGTTTTTCTTTTTATACCATGTTGTTTAGTCAAATGCTGTAAGATTTAGATTAGATTTATTAAATAATATTTCTGTCTTTTTTAACTTGAAGACACCAGTCCACCTTTTTGATGTTAGATTGTTGCACCCAGTTATGGGGCCTGCTGGGGACAGCTGGATAGTTCATCTTGTTATTGAGTGAAAAATAGTTCAAGATCATTCTAGACACCTGAAGGGAAACTGTCTCCCCATTGTGTAGCTAAGCTGGAAAAATTAAGAAAATTGTAAGAATCTGAGGGATGTAGGTTTGAGATGAGCAAAGCACAGAGGATGCAATTATAGGTGGCTTGTAATGTAATTCCTTAAAGAAGGATATTCAAACCAGTAATAAATTAGCCTTTGTTATTGGGGGAACTGTGACTTTCTACATCAAAGCATAATGTGCTAATTCTCTTTTCACTGACAAACTTTGGAATTGAAAAGCTGCTTTATAATTAGGTTTGACCCCTACTGTCCTTCTTCAAAGTGGTGCCTACTAGAGCACTGCATGATGTCTGATAAGGGATATGGAATGCATGGCTCTCATTCCATTTATCATCTTCTTTCTGCCTATCTTAACCAACATTTCAGAGAAAAACCTGCCATCTTCTGCATTTCTCAGCAGCCACCAACCAGGTAAAACCTTCATACATTTTCTTCTCTGTTTCTGAAGCAGGGAATGGCAATATGTTGTCAAATGAACAACATTGCTTATGGGGATGTGGAAATGCATTTGTTGTTAACTTGAATCACAACTTAGAAGAAACAAAAATCTAGTTGTTTTGTTAGATATGTATTTCATTTTACAGAAATCAATCAATCTATTCCAATTTAAGAGAAGAATTTTTTATACTTCCATGCGTGTCTGCATATGTGTGAAGAACAACCTTAAAAAAGGCAGAGATGGATAAATTTGCTACATGGGTTTTTATGTTCTTGATCTTTGTGGTTCAGTGGGATAATGCAATCTGCAAGAAGATCTATCCAAAATTTCTTCATAGAATGGTAGAATATTTCTTTCTTAGTAATAACCAGTACAACTCTAGCTTGTGGACAGAGGATGGGAAAAGTTAAACTTATTGATGCTTCTGACTCAAATTATTTTCCTCTGTAGAACACTGTGTCGGAGTGAGGATTTTTATTCTGAGGAAGTATTCTGTCTTACCCACAGCACAAGCTCAGCTGAGGAGTTTTGCAAACTAATGAAATTTATGCAATGGGAAGAAGAGATAGTGTGAATTATCTTTCAAAGATAAATTCTAATTTATATTTTCAAATAATACATAATTAGAAAAATAATTAATTACAGTTAAAAAAAGTATAGATCTGAGGTTTGCTTCGGTCAGTAGAAGTCATGATGAAAGACATAATTTATTGATTCATGTAGAGGGTGAAAGAAGTTGAGGGAACCATATTCTCCAGAGATTGAAGATATTTTCATTATCTTTGAACTTTCTAGAAGTCTTTAGTAAATACTTGATTCCCATAGAAATAGTGCACATCTTTTTTTGATCTGCAGAGTAAATGGCAACAACTGTTTTGGCAATGAGGGAAGGTGATGGCAATAACAGAGTTGTTTCCTCTTGTTTGGAGCTGACCTGACTCATCACCACAGCAGAGCTTTTGGCTACCTGCACTCTTGCCTTACCCCAAAAAGAGATAGGTGCTGAAGCCACAAGCATTACTTGTTCATCAAGGAGACTTTTGCCAAGGGAAGTTAGCTGATGAAAAGACACCTCAAAAGATCACTGGTTGATTTGTTGTGTCTTTGAAAGCCAGGGTGGATTTTCAGCCTGCTGTTCTACAGCACCTAAAGCACCACTAGGAGTATAGAAACAGTGCCTGAATCACCCATTTTCTGTCGTGCCAAGAGAATATAAAATCTGGGGAACAAAAAGTGCATTTGACAGAATTGAGAAGAGGTAGTTCCTCTAGAATAACACAATAAAGAATCAGAGTAGATGCCCTGATTGCAGAAGTATCTGCATATGTAACGAGCCCTTTCTCTTTTTCGTAATGAATTAATGAAATATATATATTCCCATTCATTTGACCAAACTGCTCAAGAAGTACAAAATTAATGTCCTACAAGTCTTACTTGTGTGATAAGATTAGTTCTCTTTTTCAGTGTTTCATTTTCTGTATAGTATAATGCTCTGGCAATGGTAGATGGATATGTTTTTGTGACTTTCTACACAAACAGTAGGCAGAAGATACTTCGTGCTATGGCCCAAAAGCAATGGCCAGAATCAAGAGTCATTAACCAATTTTAGAAAGATAAATTAGAATGTAGAGTGCACTACTCCCCTTTACCTGAATCATAGGGTCAGAGAATGGTTTAGGTTGGAAGTGACCTCAAAGATCTTTCCGTTCCAGCCCCGTGCCATGGGCAGGGACACCTTCCAGCAGACCAGATTGCTCAGAGCCCATCCAGCCTGGCCCTGAACACCACCAGGCATGGGGCATCCACACCTTCTCTGGGCACTCTTGGGATTATTTTGGTTTAGCTGCCATTTACTTATTTTGCTCTTGCAGAACTGCAGTCAGCCTTTGAGCAGAAGCTGCTGCTGGTATTAAGACATATTTGCTCCAATTTTTTGTGCCATTCTTGTTTGCTGTTGGCACCATTGCATACCCATTCTGCCAACATAATTAATAAAACTTTAAGCAGAGCAAAGTCAGCATTTTTAATTCCAAAGCATTAGGAGGTGAGCCAAAACACATATTCTAAAAATGTATTGATACACTGGAAGAAATTCGGGATAACAGTGTGAAAGTGTGGGGAACGAGAAATAAAAACAGTTATCAAGAATGTTAAAAAGAGTGCTAATGAGGAGAAACAGAAAAGCTCTGGCTAAACATTAATGAAATCTGAATAGGCAAGATCTCAGAATATCCCTCATATAATCCCAACAAAAGTTATGGAAACTTTGGCAATGACATTAGGAAAGAGACTAGAAATTGTATAATAGAGAATAAACCCCAGACTAACTAGACACTCTTAACAGAGTAAAGCGTTAAATGTAAATTTTTCAAATGCACAGGACTTTGCCTTCTAATTTTTGGAACTGTAGAGGTATATTATGGCAATGATTTTATTTCCCTATCCTTATCTAATGAAAAAAAACCCATGTATAAGTACGTCCATTCCAAGAGTCATATTTCCTTCCTTGAGTACAATATGGCTATGCCTAGGAGCACCAGAACTCTGAAATTCTATCTCTCTCAAAGTGACAGAAGGGAGATTGATAAGGATGACCAAGATATAGAATGGCATCTGTTTGAAAATAGTCAAAATGAAGAGGGTAAAAGTTGAGAAAGTTAACTGAGGCAAGTGGGACTGAAGGTTATAAAATCATGAGTAACATGGAAAAGCTGAATGATTATTCATGTTTTTTTTTCTGATACAAAACTGTATGGATGTTAAATGAGATTGTCAGGGGACAGACTCAAATCAAAACAAATAGGTATATGTACTTAAAATGAAATCCTTTATAAAAGGATGTTTGGATTCTCAAACTAGACCTGGATTAAAATACATACTGGATAAAATTAGGCAAGAGAAAGATCACTAAAGATCACTAAATAGCTATGGAACACAAAAGAATATCCCTCACCCTCTGAAGGTCTCTAGGACACAGATAATTTCAACGTGGGAAAATGTAGTAGGAAAATAAGGTCACACGCTAGCCCTGCTCTTTGTCCTACCTTCTGCAACCAACCATTGCAAGAGAAGAGATTCTGAGGGAGTTGGACCTTTGGGTTGCCTCAGTCTGGCCATTATTTTGTTTTGCATGATCTGCTTAATTCTGATGTTGTCAGGGTCTTACCTATGATTTGTATTGTTATTGCAACTTTATCAGACATGTTTTCTATCTGAAGAGTGACTTCATATGCTCCTGAGTGATGAAGCTCTGCTTTTCTGATGAAAAGGATTGTGTCCGTGCTGCTGTTCCGAATTCCCACATCTTTGGAGTCTAGAGTTTGACCATCTTTCAGCCAAGTGATTTTGGGTCTTGGTTTACCCTAAATAGAGAAAAAAAAGTTTTAGAGGCTTTAGTATTTCCATTTTTCTCTTAGCAATAAATGTAGAAGGCTTAATATAGTACACAGAGTTGAGATAGTAAACTCTATAAATACCTTACAATTTCTGTTTTCTTCCAGACAAATATTTGCTACCATCTGTGTGGTTTAGTGGCACTGTGCTCTGAGGATGCCATTTAGTTCGAGACTGAAATGATACTGAGAACAAATCCAGAAATACTATGCATGTGCTGGGCTGGTACTCTTTGCCAGGCATCAGTGAAGCCAACAGGTGATCTGACTTGTTCTGATTGTTATTAGCAGAATCTTTACACACCTGAGGACTTATTAGCTCTGCTCCCCTTCTCCTTCCTTTCTTAAAATGTTTGATGTTCTGTCCTCAGGCATTTTAAAGATTTTTTTGAAAAATTATTGTAATCTTGCAGTCTTGGGAAGTGAAATTTACTGTATAATTCTTTCTGCCTTGCAAAATTATTTTGGTGACTGTCAACCAAAGCAGTCAGTGTTGCTACACCCATGGAAGATGGCATTGTGGAATCAGTGAGCTATCAGTGGTGTGCACTGCTCTCATCCAGCCATTACCAGGAAAAATGGTAAGTACTATTTAGTTCTTCAGAAGTTATTGGGGTGCTACTTCCACAGTACAGCTCCAAACAAGGAATCCCAAGAAAACAGAAAATGGCCAAAACATATTTATTAAGTGTATTAATAGTTAATCGAACAGAAAATAACTGTGGGGGGTTTTAAGTTTCTGCCAGATTACCAAGGTGAAACAGAGCAGCCCAGGCCTAGAGTAGTTCAGAGGGGTGGGGAGGGAAAGTGGGACCTTGCAGGGTCAGCAGTGACCTCTGCTCAGGCTGCCCTGAACTGGAGCCCAAGGCACTGAAATGGGGACGCTGCCTCAGGTAAACAGCAGAGAAAGCAGCTCTGGAAGGTTCCTCAATCCACTGGAAAGACTCCTTCTCACTCTGAAAGACTGTATCTCTCCCCTTAGCCTACAGAGGGAGATTAAAATACTCAGACTCTTGGTTTTGGTGCCTAAAGGTAGACAGAATAATAATGAATCTTTGTGCATTGCTACACCTTTATTTCAGGATTTTCTGGTATTTGCTCAAAAAGTCTGTGTACCATCATTCTTTTTTCCAGTGGTATTAGGAAAAAAACTTCACCTTTTATTAGAGTCAGGCCAAGATCTGTCCAAAATTATACTTAAAGGATGTCTAAAAGACCTAGAAATTGCCATTTGTTCATTGATGCTCTTTTCTCTTACTCATCAGATGTATTGTAGTTTATTTTACATCAGGGCTGATAAACACCTTGAATGAGCTGTGGTTTTGGATCTTGCATTCTCTCTCTCTGATAAATTATTTTCCTACAGCTTTCTGCCAAGGAGCATAGTTAAGAGCACCTCAGGGCTGAAATAATAGATACAAGAGAGTTTTGTCCTGTTATGGTGTACCTGTACCCTGGTCTCATTTCAGAGAGCGCTCACAAAAACCTGTTAAGCAAGAAATGGCTTCCTCTCTTCAGCTGGAATGTATAGATGGATATAGAATATATGGATATTCTGGAATAAGTGAAAGGGTTTGGGTTGTTTTGTATTTTTATTTTCTATATCTGATTATTGGTGAACAGGCTGAGAACTGACTCTACTTTACTCTCCACATATGCCTGTATTTTAAAGAGATATGAAGATCCTCCTTGAAAAATTTGGCTAGGGAATGCTTTGAAAATAAAAACAAGCTGCCTAAATAGTATAGTTCTATGGGAATTTATTTAAATTTCTACTTTGCCAAGACAAATACTTGGCAGGTTTTCAGGCTGATTACAAGGTTGTTGCTGCTGGTGTTCTAGTGTGGTTGATCAGATATGTTCACTCACAGCTCCTCCTTTTTTGAGGTGCTGGGAGAGCCAGTGAAAGATTCCAAGTGTTCTAAGTGTTGGCTTTCATATACTCTTATATTTATAGACTGTGAAAAGCATAATCAGATAGAAAGCATGTTCCTAATACATATGTCAGAGGATTGGATTTCTGCAATGTGTAATAGATAATCTGAGAGAGAATAGTGAGTGACAGAGTAGCTAAATAGCACCAGAGAAACTTAGGGAGTTCACAGCCAGGGAAGAATGAATTTAAATGCTCTTAGATATTTATATTCACACATTTATGATGGACAAAAAGACCACTCAGTACTACTGTGAATTTTATCCACTAATAGCACATAATACCCCTCCAATCACCTGCCACATTGTTAATTTTGAAGCAAGAATGTGTTGATTCTCTTCCTTTCACCAGAATGTTCCACCTGCTTAAAACACTCAACCTAAAAAAGGTTAGTAATAATGTTTTACTTTCTTTTCAGGATATTTTGATCTAAAGGTTTAAATAGATCTGCCAGTAGCATTGAACCCAGGATACCTTTACAATGTGTTTCACAGAATTTTCTGTAGTGATCAGAGATGTCACTGGAAAGGTTGCACAGAGACTGTAAATAGTAGAAGACATTGACTTCCACTTTCACTAGAAACCAGATTCTGTATTTATTTAGAGTCTTCTTCTGCAATAGAAATGGCCAGTAACTTAAAATTTTTCAAAATATGAAGGGAAAAGATCTTTTTGATTTGCTTTTTTAGAAAGGTCCCCTGTATTACATATTCTAAACAGCTATAGCCACAATTTTTAATACTGTGAGAGCTGAAATTCAACACTATGACAGATTTTATTTACTCAAATAAATACTTCTTGAGTTAAAGTCTTCTGGCTTCATTCTCAGAGTAAAATCTGGTGTTGCTGGATAGATTTTAGCATTTTTTGTTAGCCTTACCCTTTAGAAGACAAGAGCTTATACCAACACATGATTTGTCAGTCAGCTACTCAAATCACTTTTCAATTAGTTCGTTCAGTTTGGCCAAATTTGCCAGAGCACCTGAAATCACTAAGATGAGCTTAGAGCAGTTCTATGAAAAATTGAAATGCCAAAACCTCAGGTAGTGTCCCCACTAAGAAAAGTCAGGGAAAGCTCAGTCTTTTAACTATTTTGTTTTGCAACAGCAGAATGATGAGGCAGGATTAAGTGAAGCTCTGGATTAGTTGCCACATGCACTTAGCCTGGCCAGGGAAGTGAGGATGTGTCAGTGAGGGGAGGAGGGCACAGAACTGGCCAATCTCTGGGAATATTGCAGTGAGGCTGCTCTCAGAACAGGAGGTGCTGCATGTGCTGGGACACTGGTGATATGGGGCTGTCAGGGTTTATTTAGCACCTCCCTTCCTGGCAGAGTCTTGTGGGGAGCAGAGAAGGCCTTGAATGTGTATGCACTGCTCTCAGCAACAGCTAAAATACCCCAAAATTATCAGTACTCTTTCCAGCACTAATTCAAAACATCACCCCATAGTATCTTCCATGAAGAAAATTGACTGCCCGGTCAAGACCAACACAAGGGGACACAAGACACAAATCTCTAAAATGCTAAGCTTTATTCCCCTGCTTATGGGGCAGCTTGTCAAATTTGTGCAATTTTTCTTCAACCTGGATATCAAAGCAGGAAAAATATCTGTTTATTTTAGGGGTTTTTAAAAATAATTA